>NC_088410.1:53203831-53511838 GCF_034236695.1 Oncorhynchus nerka | reverse complement strand
TTGCACCAGAGCTCAATTTCGAGTCTCATAGCAAAGGGTCTGAATACTTATGTAAATAAAGTATGCTCTTTATTTTTTATGGAATTTGCAAAAATGTCTAAACCCATTTTCGCTTTGTCATTATATGTGTAGATTGAAGACTTATTTAATACATTTTAGAAGAATAAGGCTAACGTAACAATGTGGTAAAACGTCAAGGGGTCTGAATCCTTTCTGAAATGCACTGTATGTACCCAGGAAACAGCCACCTTACCTTATGTCCAGGGCCAGCTCCTTGTTGATCTCTTGGTAAGCCAGTCTAAGCGGACTATTATTTGCTCAGATGATGACGAAACATAAATATGTAGAAAAGGGCATGCCCAAACAAAACCAACAGCTATTCCAGCTGGGACTGATGATCACCCTAATAGGCTGTAGCTGATGTGCTTATAAAGGCTAAGCTCAGCACCTAGATCCAGTTGCTGCCATCTGGGGATAGAGTGTGGAAGTGTATCCTGGATAGTGTCTTAACACGAACATCAAAAACTCATATTCACCACTATCTACTTTCTTGAATTTTCCTAACTTTTATATTTTTCCCCCCTATTTCTTTTCCATAAAACGTCCTTAACTGAAGAGACAAGATATGGACACTATAAGCACTAGTGATGTTACTTTTGATATTGGAGCTCCAAGGCATGCATCAAAACATTGAAGTAGTGTGGCGATGCGTGTATCACTTTATCAGAAGTATGTCTTTATTTTATATATATTTTTAAATGTAACCTTTGCAAGTCAATTAAGAACATATTCTTATTTACAATGACGGCCTACATCGGCCAAACCCGGACAACGCTGGGCCAATTGTGAGCCGCCCTATGGGACTCCCAATCACGCCCGGTTGTGATACAGCCTGGATTCGAACAAGGGTGTCTGTAGTGACACCTCTAGCACTGCGATACAGTGCCTTAGACCACTGCGCCACTCGGGAGCCCTCAATGATGTCCGAAGCTTTGTTTGATCACGTGCTTTTACAAATTGTGCGAGATCCCACTGGTTATGGTGCTTTCTTCGATTCCAAGCTGCTTTCAAACACCGACCTCTACTGGACACCGTACTTACAAATATGTGACTCACCACATGGATTCGGTCTTACGTAGCGAAATTAGAATTTCATTTTTTTACATTGGATAAAAGTAGAGACTCAGAGCTACAAAAGGGTATATCATACACTGCATTTGAGGTACAATTGGAACGTTATTCTGCTTTGAAAGTTGATAAACTTGTAAAATCACTTTTGAGAAAATGGCAATTTAGTGTTTTGGTGAGAGAGCACTTTTTTGTCTACACCCGTTCAACATTGTTCACACCCTCTTAAGCTTTAGCACCACCCATCTCCTTGCATTCAGAGCACACACTTGACTCTGGCCGATGATTTGTTTACCTCTGAATAACATGAAAACAGCTCTGCTGGCAACAATTTCATTATGCTTTTTTGCAGACTTTTACTGACACCGGCCATATTCAACGGGTGTTGTACACTTTAGCTTAAGACATGTAGCTAGCTACCTAGATAAACAATTAACCTAGCTAGGTAAACAACATGTAAGATCGCACACATCACGTCACGCCACCTAACGTTAGCTAGGGAGCCAGCCAGCTAACGCTAGCTAACAGTACACTTTAGCTTGACATGAAACCACTTTCTAAATAATGCCATATATTCCGTTTTTTTTTAAATGGTCAACTTCAAGGCAAAAAAGGGAAGAATGATGTAAGATGCAAACCTGGTATTCCAACTGATTATAGGCTACTAAAGCCAACAACTTACCGCTGCGCCATGGAGTTTTGCTGAAAAAGTGGAGAGAAAAAAATGTCTTATCTGATCAATTATTGCTTACCAGCAGATAATGAAGCTCTGAGTAATGAACCGTTTTTTGGCAGAATTTGGTGACAGCACTGAAGCCCTCAGAAAGCCTTGGTTTCCAATCACTAATAAACACTAGCGCTGCAGTTACACAACCTGACTACAGAAACACTCAACTCTGAGATAAAGCCATTCTGAAAAACCAAAACCATCAAATTCTACACTCAGGTAATTTGTTCCTGCCAAAAGTCTCTGACTTGAACAAACCAAGGGACAACCTGTAACCCCTCTGATTCTAAACAAAGAGCCTGACTTCCTTCACTAGGCCCATGGTCACAAGCAACAGGCTCCATCTGATATGTAAGCAACAATGTGAGACTTGGAGCAACCACCACCAGGGACAAGTGAATATCGACCACAACTTCAGCACACTCACTTGGAACACAATCCATGTTCCACTAACACCTCTTTGTTTCAGCCCTAAGCAGTCACTGGAGGGGCACAGTTAGCCATAGCTGCTTCACTTTGACTTTCAGAGAACCTAATGAGACCCATCTCACTTCCCCTGAGCCTCAGTGTTAATCACACCAGCATTACCAACAGGGAAAACACTAACCATACGCTCCTTAACTCTTAACCTCTCTAGGCTAGGGGGTGGTATTTTCACATCCGGATGAAAAGAGTGCCCAAAGTAAACTGCTATTCAGGCCCAGAAGCTAGGATATGCATATTATTGGTAGATTTGGATAGAAAACACTGTAGTTTCTAAAACTGTTTGAATGATGTCTGTGAGTATAACAGAACTTATTTGGCAGGCGAAACCCCGAGGACAAACCAACCAGGATTTTCTTTTTTTTGAGGTCACTCTCTTTTCAATGGCTTTTCAATGGGAATCTAGAATTCTAAGGCAGTTGCTTACAGTTCCTATCACTTCCACTGGATGTCAACAGTCTTTAGAAATTGGTTGATGTTTTTTTCTTTGAGAAATTAAGAAGTATACATAGACTTTTGATTGTCTTTATTAAGACATCCTCTAAATCAAATTTCAGCCATCCTGAACTGCCTGCCTGCCCTCCCGACCCCCACCAATCTTGTCAATAACTCAACTCACCCAACACAATTTCCTTCCCAGTTCACACCTTTAAAAAAGTCAATCCCAATGGAAAGGTTTGGAAACAAAAACAAAATCCCACTGACCTGTTCACTGGATGTGCTACCTTGTCCCAGTCCTGCTGTTTTGGACCCTCTCTACCGCACCTGCTGTCTCTAATGCTGAATGATCGGCTATGAAAAGCCAACTGACATTTACTCCTAAGGTGCTGACCTGCTGCACCCTCTACAACCACTGTGATTATTATTATCTGACCCTGCAGGTTACCTATGAACGTTTGAACATCTTGGTCCCATGTTCTGTTATAGTCTCCACCCGGCACAGCCAGAAGAGGACTGGCCACCCCTCCGAGCCTGGTTCCTCTCTAGGTTTCTTCCTAGGTTCTGGCCTTTCTAGGGAGTTTTTCCTAGCCACCGTACTTCTATATCTGCATTGCTTGCCGTTTGGGGTTTTAGGCTGGGTTTCTGTACAGCACTTTGTGACATCGGCTGATGTAAAAAGGGCTTTATGAATAAATTTGATTGATTTGATTGACTTACACCTCAAATATACATTAACATACAGAAACAGCAAATCCTCCATATAATTAATCTCATAGGACTAATAGTACTGTAGAGCTGTTTTAACTTGCACACAATACAGCTGGGTTGCCCCATACTGTCTCTAGGTGTCCACCACCCTGCAGCACCCCACTCAGCTTTAGGATCTTAATGAAGCATTTATTATTGGTTTCGGTGTGTTAGGCCAAGGCCAGAGTGACAACCCACAGGAGAGAAGACCCCCAGGGCCAGGACTGAGTAGCCAGGGACTCCCTAAATGGGTATCTCCCTTGACGTGGGCATGTTTTCAATACACTCCTTTCTTTAGTTGTACTGTATTCCATATAAGGCATCCATACCTTATGAAAGTTGCAGAGTACACCTTTAATCTTGTAATAAATCAAATCTAGTGATACATAACATATAAATTAGCATTTTGCTACACCCACAATAACATCTGCTAAATATGTGTATGCAACCAATAACATTTGATTTGATTTATCTGAAACAAGTTAATTTGATGGAAACACATTTGTATGAAAGTCTGTCGCCAACTGGATGGAAACCTAGCTACTGATGTATAAAAAAAACTGTTTGTTTAGATGCACCATGATGGATAAAATGTATAGTACACCGGATGTATAGCCTACACTGGACAGAACACCTATAATTACCAAATCTAAATCAGTCATTTACTCTTCATAGCTCGGTTTTTGTAACAAGTAAAGGGGTAGGCAAATCAGAGGTACAAATGGCAACAATTGGAAAATGCAACAATGTTTTGACAATGACAAAATAATAGAATTGAGGGTCAAGGACCGGAATGTTCGGTAGTGGAAAGACGTAGGAAGAAGAAAGATCATGATACAGAAAGTGTCTAGTAAAGAAAGTCAAAGTAGGAAGCAAGAGTATTTGGAGTGGAAAGTGGTGATAGTGTTGGATGAGACCACACCCTATCCGACTAACTAATGCAGTAGAGAAAGAGGTAGGTGAAGTGAAATGGTAGAGTGTTAATATTGTGTGGTAGCCAGGCTCAGCAAGATAAGATTTCTAAAAATGGAAAAGCTTAATGGGAAGACGATTAAAAGCCATGTCCCCGGTGCTTATGCTAGATTGAGGGGAGTCATCACTGGGGTCCCGATATCTATGTCCACAGATGATATTAAAGAAAATGTGATGGGAGGGAGAGTGAGTGATTGAGGCCAAAAGGTTGATCAAAAAGAGGTAAAGAGGGTTAAACAAGTGAAAGCTTATCAGTGATGCAGAAGTTTGAGAAAGTCTTGCCAGGAAAAGTTTGGGATTTATTTGGTTTTGAATTTTATTTTCATGGAAGTACAGAAATTGGCTGATCATGATTGATCGTACATTCCAGCACAGTAGGTGGCGGCATGCACTTTAAACGTTTGTTTGCAGACCGCCATGATATCATAGAAGAAGACGTAAACGTAGATGTTTAAGTGAACACGTGTGGGGGAAAGGAAGGGATCCACGCTTGCGGAGTTGTCACACGTAAGTAGGTAAAGTTCTTGTTATTTACATTATCCGATATGTCGAAAAGATCTGGTGACTATTTAAACGTAGGTATATAGCTATAGTTTGTATGGGTACTAGCCAGTGATACTGGATTTTCTTAAAACGTTAGTTAGCAAACGTTACTCAATTTGAGGCAACTTCCAGCTAGCCCCTCGGCTAGCTAGCTAAACGAATGTATCGCTTCGTAATATATTGCAAGGAAACATGGTAGTTGTCATGTTTGTATGTGCCATTGTAGTGATACAGCCATCGAAAGCCACAATCTTATAAGAATATAATTTGTCAGTCTGGGCTAACTGATGCCTAGCTCGCTTGGCTAGTACTAATAGCTAGGCTTGACTAGCAGTAACTTGTTAAGTGCGTAATCTTCACATCCATTGTATTTTGTTTAAGAAACGTACTGCCTCAACTGTAAAACTTCAACATGGCTGTCAGGGCATCTTTCGAGAAGAACAACGAAATAGGCTGCTTCGCCAAATTAACAAACACATACTGCCTAGTTGCAATTGGCGGGTCAGAGAACTTCTACAGGTAAGATCTCTTATCGAGACGAGCATCTACGTGCGGTCGACCATGAACGTTAGCTACGTTGGTATCCCGTCGCGGAACGCTATATTTCAGTACCCCGTTACCAGGCCTTTAACGTTTTTGCAACGAAAACTAGTTTTATATTGGACCGATTTAGATAGGCCCCTCTCGGTTTGGTTCTTAGACAGATTCAGTTACAAGATGTAGTGAATAAGTGTTTCCGAAAAAAGCTTCCTGTCACCGAATCCGAAACGCTTTACCTCCCAATACGGGTTGTAAAATGTGTGAACCACTACAAATAAACGTTTATATCTACATTTTCCAAAGCTCACTCCCTAGTAGATACTCTCGGTGGTAGTTGCCAAGCGGGATTACCGCGTGATCCGAGATGGTGATGGAGTTCGTTGAGCTCTGGAAAAGTTGTATTTCAATGTTTGTTCATTTTAGTGGTTAACACATTTAACCTCTACTGACTGGGAAAGCATTCCGGATTATGCACATGGTTTTCACGGGAAACGATTTTTTGAAACAGGTAAACCAGTGGGCTGGTGTGTGTTTTGTGGGGTATTTTATATAACCTTTATTTAAATGGGGGATATAGCGTTCAGCGACGGGAAACTAATAATGGTCTACCAGGCATTGAGGCTAATCGAGACTACATTTTGAGCATATTTATGACAAGTAAAATGGAGGACTGGAGTTATGTAATGCCACAAGTGTTCCTGGTGTGATTGTATGACACTAACAAAGTGGGGACTGTACTGGCAACTAGAGGGCTGCTGATGTCAGATCCCAGGTGCTATTGTCTACCATTGCGCCCTTGAGTAAGGCACTTAAACCCCATAAATAGCTGCACTGTGTCTAACCCATTATTCTTCTCACTGTCTGTCTAATTGGGGACTGAGAACAGAGCATATGAGTCATTTCCATTAATGGACAAGTAAAGTTGTATTGAAAGCTTACATACAGTAATGTCAGCCTTCTCTGGGGAGTGTTTTAAATATTTTAAATCAGCATTGTTGTCATGGTAACATGCAATTTATGATTAGTGTCTTCGAAGGCGAGTTGTCCGAAACCATCCCGGTTGTACATGCCTCAATAGCAGGATGTCGGATAATTGGAAGAATGTGTGTGGGTGAGTATGGCTCTGTAATTGATCAACATTGTACGTCAAACAGCTATCCTCTGCAAGTGCACAAAGAAACTTCATCGGTTCAACAGGAGAATGGAATACTTAATTCACGTGTGTGTTCCAAATATCTGGAACGGTCGCCCAAGCGTGAGGGTTTTTTTTCTGCTTGTGATGACAATGCACTCAACTGTTCCAAAATGTGATTGTTAACGCAGTAGGACAGTTTACCTGTGCTGCCCTCAAAACAAGGCACACTGCCTGCTAATTATCTATAGGCTGTTTCAATTTCAAATATTTTAACTTTGAGTTGAGGTGTGTTCTGCCTCATTAATTCACATAAGAAGTAGCCCACTGTTGCGGACAACTTGTTTGAGACTTTAATTCTCTTTGACAAGAGCCCATGCACTTACCCAGTGTTTCCCTGGATCAAGTGTGAAGACATTGCACATCTCTAGTCAGAACAGGCCTTCCAAACTTTCCCCCCTGCTGCATGGTTTTCTTTACAAATAACGAATGGTTATGCTTGTGTTCCTATCAAAGTGCCTTATTTTCAGTATATCGTGTTGTCTTATCTACTGTCGTATACCGTATGTATGGACCATAATGTATTTAATGTTTACCAGTAAGTACTGGTGACAAATCATGCATTCCAATTCTTGTATAGATTGTAATAGTGTGTGATACTTTTTAGAAGGCTGTACTGACTATGACAAACTAAGCTGTGTGGCGCATGTTTGACATCATACAATGCGTTCTGGTTGTCACGTAAGCATCTGTCAGACCAAATGAGCTTAAGGGATAGTTCACTTGACTGACTTATTCAAGACAACTGGGAACATTGAAAAATATGAGGCTTGTATTTGGGGTGATGATCTGTGGGGTGGTTTGAAAAATTAAGAGCCTCACACTCTAGGTGCTCAGATGTAATAATTTAATAATAATGTTTCGACAGACAAGCGGTCTTCATATAGCTTGTCTGACTTAACTTTGGTTATTAGGTTAAGTTATTGCATCTGAGCTCTGAGTGTGTGGTTCAGTGTGAGTGGATGATGAATTTCACATTTTTTTTTACAATAAAAGGTGAAATTGAGGAATAAAGTTGAGGACCTCAGAACATTGTTTAGATGCTTTTCAGGTGTGAATGTTGCTTCATACGTTCCAATCACATATTTGCGATGGTACGCTGCAGGGACCACTTAACAATGATCACAAATATGTGACCGTATGCGTCAAAGCGTTAATTATGCTTTATTTAATAGATTAATACTGTACTTGATATTTTATAAATGATTTAGGTAAATGACTTGTGATAAATTAATGTACAGCTAATGACTACTTTTACCTTGTAACTTTGCTCACCAGGGAATCGTCATGGGCTTCTGGTGCCCAACAACACCACGGACCAAGAGCTGCAGCACATTAGGAATTGTCTCCCAGACGCAGTGAAGATCCAGAGGGTAGAGGAGAGGCTCTCAGCACTGGGGAATGTCATTGCCTGTAATGACTATGTGGCTCTGGTGCATCCTGATCTGGACAGGGTGAGGGGCAACAATGAGACTGTCTAAATATTGTTTTGGGCTAATAAAAGTTATGAGTGGATAAACAGTATGACTAGCTGCTATATACCTTATATTTCCCTTGTTTGTATTTGATTACAATGAGCACTCCACTTTCAAAAGCAAATATAGCAGGTTAAATTTATACAAAAAAATGTATAGTGTAAATGTTACATTTTGAGTTTTAGCAGAACAACCATTCATTGGAGAATACTGCAAACGTTGCCTTATCCAGCCACATTTAAAACCTTAACATTAGAGTCCTTAATCATTTTCATGATTACTCAAACCGAAATGATTTCAAATGCCCATCCCTAGGACATTGTCTGATGTAGGGGATGTTAACGCATTTCCCATCTTGGTTTAGGAGACAGAGGAGATCCTGGCAGACAGTCTGAAGGTGGAGGTGTTTCGTCAGACAGTAGCAGAGCAAGTTCTAGTGGGGAGCTACTGTGCCTTCAGCAATCAGGGGGGACTGGTACACCCCAAGACCTCCATAGAAGACCAGGATGAGCTCTCCTCCCTACTCCAAGTGCCTCTGGTGGTTAGTGTTCATGGTGCTGCTTAAGCTCATTTCTACTTAGTCTCTATCCCATAATATTTAAGTAGATCTAAATACATCTGATACATATAAGCAAGGTAGTAATACAGCTACCTTGCCCCCTGATTGGTTATTCTCAGATCTACTGAAGTGCACGGGGGGGGGGGGCGGCACATTGCATCAAGTTGGTGATAAGTGCTTGAGTAATTCCCAACTCTCCGTACTCCACAGGCAGGAACGGTGAACCGTGGTAGCGAGGTCATCGCTGCGGGGATGGTGGTAAACGACTGGTGTGCCTTCACTGGGCTGGACACCACCAGCACAGAGCTGTCTGTCATCGAGAGTGTGTTCAGATTGAGTGAGTCTCAGCCTAGCGCCATCGCTACCACAATGAGAGACTCTCTAATTGACAGGTGAGTGATCACTTCTGACATCATGGAACTCAGTTATTATAGGCTCCGTCCAGGAGGTGCCTTCTCCAGGTAAATAAAATAATTTATCAGATGACAAGAGGTGCAAAGCTATTGGCTGACAGCCACAGTAGATGAGCTTGCAAGGTGTTTTTTGAAAAAACGATGCATGGCCATTTGTTTATCAATAGAAAAAAATGTAGCCAGCTACATTTCCTCATGTTTTGCTTAAATTAATCTTAAATTTTAACTGAGAAAAAAGCTACATCAGTCATAGCACTGGCTGCTGATAGAATTTCTGTTTGTCAATTCTCATCAAAGTGGAGAAGCACAAAATTAGTCTGAATTAGTCTAACTGGATGAATAAGGTGGTGGGGGTATCGTACGGTTTGTGCAGTGTTTGAGAAGTTAAGGCCCTTTGAAGGAGTTCTGCACAGCTGCCACTTGATTTCCTTGCCTTTTTTCTCCATTCTCTGCCGTCTGCTCCTTCCTCCTCTCAGAGCATACAGGCCTGTTGCCCGAGCGTTGTACACATGCTGCTTCAGAGCAGACAAGCACGTCAACTCTTGTTCCATTCGCTTGTAAATGATCTAAACTCAACAAAAGTTACATTTGGTAGCTCCTACATAGGCAATCCAGCTCAGTTGTATATCTTAGCAATTCATTTATTTTCATTTGTGCTCATTAGTATATTTAGCTAGCAGCCTCACTGGAAATTTGCTTTTAATTGTGCTAATTTTATTAGCATTCTGGTAAGGTGCCCAATGGTCTTCACATTTTGGCGCCCCCTTGTATACTAAACTGGTAATCCCATAAATGGGAGGACGGTATGAAAATCTGGAAACTGCCCAACCCTATGAAATACTGTTGAGTGATTTTATGGAAGACTAATAGACCCAAATTGAGTAAACATTGGCAGTTTATTACATCACTTTTTTCACATGGTCTTGAGCCTAAAGTTTGGGAACCCCTGTCCTACAGAAGTTACGGGCAATGACATAGCAAATCACCTTTGTAAACCCTTTCTTTTGGGGTGGTTATTTTTTTAATGCGCAGAAAAATCTAAAGCCATTTTGCTCAACATTACTGTATTTATAGTTAACTTGATCCTGTTGAAAAACTTTTTTTACAACACATTAAGATGTTCATGGAGATTTACTGGAGCCTTTGACATACAATACTTGTGGGCCCATTTTATAATATTTCATTTTATTTTCCAGCCTCGCATAAGATGCCATTCTACCTTGAAAGGAGGTACAAACTGCTGCAGAATGCAAGAAGCTGGACATTTCTCCCGATATGGTTAAACCTTCAATGTTTATTGGAATTTTGTATGGTATATCAATGCTAGACTTCATAATTCCTTAAATCTACTTATGTTCTGGCAATATTAAATCAAGAGTTTACTGTAAACAGTGACCATGTTAGTTTTAATGTTCCGTATGTGAAGCAGGATATGTACATTACAGTAAAGCCACGCATGGCAAACTGTTGATGTGGGGATTTTTGGAATGTACAATAAATGGATTACCCTTTAACACGTTGCATTTGTCACAATCTGTTTCTAATCATCAAATTGTTCGTACCTACTTTGTATATACGTGACACCTGTAAACCAAATTGCATTCATGGCTCAAGGAATCTTTATTGGCAAAAGGTTTATTTGTAGGGATGCTGCTTGAATTTATACACAATTGATGCTTTTACCCACAGTTTCAAACCATTAACATTTTAAACTTCACGTTATCTATTGTGTAAAGTCAAAACATGTTAGGTATGTAGTGCGTCAAAGCCCTTCATTTCAAAAGTCAATTTACCAAAGGCATAAGGAGACTGTCATTGTTAAATTCAACGCTTAGTCTTGTATAAATTTGTGCTTAGCTTGTTTCCACTCCTAAATTACTAGCCTTTATTACAATTTAACTAGGCAAGTCTTATTTACACCGCCCTATGGGACTCCCAATCATGGCCGAATGTGATACTGGCTGTTATGAATGTTCATCTTGCCCATGGAACCAGTCAGCTACCCTAGACTTGTGATTCAAAAGGTGACACACTACTGAATAAGCCTTCATCAATTATTTTTGATTAAAACAGTACTTTTACAATAGAGGGAAGAACCTAAAAACAGCCATTGCTCGATTAGCCTATGGTAGCATTCCTTGTGTAGTTTGCCAACGGTGCAATTTAATTAAATGTCCATAAGCTGTATCAAGAGGAACACTCAAGATCACTATTGTTTTAGGCAAGAACTATGTGAGTAAAAATTTAATATTTAGCTTGTCCTTATTGATTTCTATTAACCTTTAATTAGGCAAGTCTAAAAAAAACTCTACATGTCACAGGTTGGCATTTGAGATGACTCTTACTGGATGCAGTGGTCACTAGCTGGCACAGCCACCACGCCGCTAACCTTTAAGACAAAAGCTGTTTTCAATCATTTTGACTCTGCAGCTGGCCCATCTAGCGATAACTGCTCAGTTCTGACTTCAGGGCAAAACTCATGACTAATGTGAAACTGCTCCAGAGATAAAATAGGGGCCAAGATACTAAAGAAAAAAATAATCCTAATGTACCTCCAATTTTACTAAGTTTTAATTAGGAGGGGAAGGGTGATGTTGCACATGCATTCCTATTTATTAGTGTCATGAAAAGATGCAGTTATGGTGTTTGTTTTAATGACCCTTAAGTGGAACTCAAACCATCCATGGAGAGGGGCAAAAGAGAACACATAGCTGGGCAAGACCTACCTCTACCCAACCTCACCTCCCTCTTGCTCACCCCTTCCTCTGCCGAGACTTCCCTCTCTCCCTAGCAGCCGAAGGTCTCCTGAGAGGCGTAGACCAGTAGAGAAAGCCATCCTCGTCGCACTCCTGCACGTAGATCTCAGATGAGTGTGGAGACACTCACCATGCTGTGCTGGTTGACCAGGAGGAAGGTGGCCTGTGTGAAGTTGAGCTGTGCCTGTATGGGTATACAGGGGGGGGTCAGGGCTGGTCACTACACCATATTTGCATTCATTAGGGCACAATAGTAAAACATTTTAACTGAAAATTAACAATGTTCAGGTAGTCCACCCAGTGCCTGAATATGACTCATCTTTTAAATTTAACCAACTGGAGGTGTTGCAGGGTTTTGGGTTTTGTATTCTGAAGCAAGCATAAAGCAGACATACACTGAACAAAAATATAAAACTCAACACCTAAAGTGCTGGTCCCATGTTTCATATGCACAAAAAGCTTCTCTCATTTGGCTCCCAAGTGGATGTGTTTGTCTGGAAGCAAGATGGCGTCAGTGATGTGGCTGGTTTTCTTTTTGTAGTCGGTGATTGTAGATAGACCCTGCCACATATGTCTGAGCCGTTGAACTGCGCTCTATACTAACATTTCGCTCGTTTGATTGCCTTGGAGGGAATAACTACACTTTGTATTCTGCCATATTCCCAGTCAACTTTACATGGTTAAATGCGTTGGTTTGCGCATTCAGTTTTGCGCAAATGCCGCCATCTATCCATGGGTTCTGGTTAGGATAGGTTTTAATAGTCACAGTGGGTACACCATCTTCTATGCATTTCCATAAACTCAGTCACCGAATCGGCGTATAAAATGAATATTATTCCGAGGCTACCCGGAACATGTCTCAGTCCTCATGATCAAAACAATGTTGAAGCATGGATTCCGATAGGTCAGACCAGCGTTGAAATGTCCTTGTCACGGGTACTACCTGTTTGAGTTTCTGCCTATAGGAAGGGAGGAGTAAAATGGAGTCATGGTTGGATTTGCCAAAGGGAGGGCGGGGGAGGACCTTGTATGCGTCGCAGAAGTTAGAGTAGCAGTGATCCAGCGTTTTGCCAGCACGAGTACTACAATCAATATGCTGATAGAATTTAGGTAGCCTTTTTCTCAAATTTGCCATGTTGTTATTCTTTGCTAGTTAGCAAATTATTTGCCCAGTTATTCTTTGCTAGTTAGCAAATTATTTGCCCAGTTATGAGTATAGGTCAGGAATAGGGAGTTACTGCTTCCTACAAGAGCACAAAACGTGTAGGCTCGAAGTCTCTTCAGGTTCACAGCCCCCCGTGACGTGTTTGGGATTCCCCTTCTGTCTGTGCTTTTACACCTGCTACATTTTAGGCTAGATACATTCCTCGCCTATGCTGTCAGTGTGTACACAACACATGAGATGAATATGGCAAATTCGTGTAATTATGCCTTATCTCCCTTGAAGAACTAGTCAAATGATTTACTCAGACAGCATGCTTACCCAGGCTAGCTAAATAGAATATATATATTTTTGTACCTTTATTTAACTAGGCAAGTCAGTTAAGAACAAATTCTTATTTACAATGACGGCCTACCAAAACACAAAAGGCCTCCTGCAGGGACAGGAGCTGGGATTAAAAACGGTGGAAAAAATGTAATATAGGACAACAAAAAAACACATCACGACGAGACACCACAACACTACATAAAAGATAGACTAAGACAACATAGCATGGCAGCAACACAGGATGACAAGACAGTATGGGGAGCACAGAGATAACATTGTCTGGGTGGCTGCTACAGCCTGACTAGAGATGAGATGACTTTAAGGAATGAAAAATCAAATCTAAGTAATATACACTTTTGAAATAGTATAATTTCATAGTAATTTCATATTTGTCTACCCAATGTGGGCCTGACAAGAGACAAATGGGATATTTTCAATGTTTTTGCAATTTATTGTTCACTCTTCTGGGCTTTAAAATGCGCACAAATCATATTAAAATGCCATTATTTCAATATATATACATTTTTCTTTTACCGAAACGACCTAAAAAATCCCTACTCGCTCAGCACTAGCTTTTACTTTTATAGGCCTGATTGTAAATGACATATCCTATCAGCAGTCCCTACTGGATTTCGACATTTTTTGTGATTTCTGCGGCCAAAAATGCTCCCCCCGTTAATTTCATAAAGCAATCAAAAGTAAAGTTCTCGGTTTTAAGACTATTTTAAACAGAATACAAAAAAAACATTAGAAACATCTAAAAGTGCTCAATGTTGTTTATTTTCCATAACAGAAAACTGTCATAATCCACTCAAGACCTCTCCATTCAGGCTTGGGGCTTGCTATCAACACGAGATGCAGCTCTCGCAAAAAAAAATCTGAAAGGGTCTTTGGGTATTGTGGTTATGTACTATTCCAATTCTAAAAAAAATAAATCCTGTGCTTTCGTGATCCGTATTAAATTGTAGAGTTTAAAAGGCAAAGTTGCACTCAGTGCTTTGAGCAGCGCTCTCCATAGGGTGGTCGGCACTCTGCTCTAAGGCCAAGGTTACCTTTCAGTTCAGGAATACCTAGGATAGGATAAAGTAATCCTTCTCACCCCCCTTAAAAGATTTAGATGCACTATTGTAAAGTGGCTGTTCCACTGGATGTCTTAAGGTGAACGCACCAATTTGTAAGTCGCTCTGGATAAGAGCGTCTGCTAAATGACTTAAATGTAAATGTTAGCCGAGTAAAAGTTTGAGTAAAAAAAACGCCACTCACCTTGATTCTTTCAGCGCTTGCCAGTCTTCCCTGCTACCACTTCAGTCATGGTGATTTTCCGCTGCTGTGGGAACTGTTCAGACATTTTCATATGATTTGCTGATTCGAAGGGACTGTTGATTGTCGACTTTCTCTAGTTTCGAAAAACATTTGGAAATTGTTTCGCAGTCGTTAGCCGTCATTTTTGTTGACAAATTTGTGATTTCTGTTCATTGTACTGCCTGTCCAGCCATCAACTATCACCCATCTTCGCACGTGAATACACTGACAGGGCAGGCGGGAAACACTTTGTTGACGTGAGGTTAGATTGGGCCATTTTCCACGGTAACAGTGCAGTAATTGGTCAAAATTACGAACCCGCTTTTGATTGGACCCTTTTATTCGCTAAACGTGCAGCGATTAGTCAAAATTGCGAGCTCTCGCATAATATGCGCTGATTGGTTGATTTTTGCATTTAATTATGCAATTGCGGAAGTTCTTAGTGTATGAGAAATACAATTATTTAGTGGACTGCAGGAATGTGTACTCCCAATAATTAAAGGCCTCTAGACTAAGAAGTCCTGTGATATGCATGGAGGAGAACGAAGAAATCCTGGGTGATGGAAAAGTACATCTTTGTGGAAGGGAGGGGGTGAGAGCTTAGGATATAAGTGGACACTGCATTGATTTATTCAGCTGTACATCTTTGCTGAATAAACATTTGAAATGTCACCGAGTTTAGGCTCTTTTGTATGATAAATGTTTATTGTATAGATCTTATCCTTACAAGGTACCAACATGAAATGATGAAGCAGATGATGCTCAATGTTTACAAAGAATATTGTTAAAACCTATTGGATTCAAAAAATAAATAAGTGAAAGTTTCAAATGGTTTAAGGACTTTGCCCCAAAATTACAGTCAACGATCCTTCAATAAGGTTATGTGCCAATAAAGAGTGTTTCAGACAGGGGAGATGGAATTGCAATGATCAAACATGAACATACATATATCAACCCACCCATTATGATATGAATCAAGCTCCCAAAAGCTTATTGTACAACTTAGCATTTTGCTAAAACAATAGAATAAACATTTGGCCATTAAATAGAAAAAACTAATACAGCAAAGAGATGGTGTAGGTGATCCTCTCAGTCTGAAGGGTTCTGAATGACAATGAGGAAATAGTCTTTATCTGTAGGGGAAAGCAAAAGGAGTATTATTCTAAACAAATATACACTGAACAAAAATAGAAAACGCAACATGCAACAATTTCAAAGATTTTACTGACTTAAAGTTCATATAAGTAAATAAGTCAGGCCCTAATCTATGGATTTCACATGACTGAACACAGATATGGAGCAACTTCGCACAGCCGTTGAGTGGGACAACATTCCACAGGCCACAATCAAATGCTTGATCAACTCCTTGCGAAGGAGATGTGTCGCACTGCATGAGGCAAATGGTGGTCACACCAGACACTTACTGGTTTTCTGATCCATGCAACTACCTTTTTTTAAAGTTACTGTATTCTGTTACTGTAGTTACTGTATTCTGTGACCAACATACTATCTGTATTCCCATATATTTCAATTGACTGATTTCCCTATATAATCTGTAATTCAGAAAAATCTTTGATATGGTTGCATGTTGTGTTAATTATTATTTTATATCAACCCTTTTTTTTCAATTTTGATATTGACACTGCACTGTTGAGGAAGAGCTTGCAAGTAAGAATGTCACTGTACTGTTTACACCTGCTGTATCCTGTGCACGTGACAAATAAAAGTTTATTTGAAAACCCTAATCTTAACTTTCTACAGATTCTAATCATGCATGTAGTGTCAGTGTCCTCTACAACAAATTACTACTACTGCAACATTGCATTTGACAAAATTCAACATCCAAGCGAAATGTGGGGGTAATGCAACTACAGGGGACACCGATGTGCAAAAGCCATGCTATGTGACAATCATTGTAAGTTACCTGGAGCAATCATAATCTCATTCTTCTTGGAGCGGACCCTGAGGAAGGTGAGGTCATTCTGGGGGTCAATGTCCCTAACTGTGCTACGTGCCTTCATCACTAACTGGTGAATGAGTCCAGCATACTGCACTGTGCTGGAGTTGTCAAGGGTGGTCTTGATAGGGATGCCTGGAGAATGTCAGAGGGGAATGCAGAGGGAACCATTGTGCATTGAGTCTGTGGGAGATCATTGCGGTCTTAAATATATTTGAAAGAAACTTAATTGTGCCATGATTTACCATAATAAAGGATATTGTTAATGGAATAGCTAACCAGTTTAAACTATGGTAATCATTGCATTAGGCTTACCTTCAGCATTGACAATTATGATTCCTTGCACCCCTTTTTGACCCTGAATTCGCTTGAGGGTTTCCTCTACTTCAGCCTAAAAGACAGCAGTTATTTTAAATATAATTTTAAAAAAATCACACTTCCCTTAAGTTAAAAGCATTTATCATCAAGATTGCAACAAGACAGGAAGGAAGAGAAGAAAGAAAGAAAGAAAAAAAGAAAAAAAACTGTAGCTAGCTAGCCAGTGACTAGTTGGCTAATGTTAGCAGAACAACAACTTCAAAGTGACAAAGTATTAGACTGGAGTGGTTTCTAAGCAGTTAATCTACTGTTTGTAGGGTTAGTTAGCTAAGTTAAAATGATTTCCCTTCATGAAATCGAACCAAACCAGAATGTTATTAGCCAACTTGGCTAGCCAGCGGCCTGCAAAATTTCCTTTCAACAATAATAATAACACATTTGTTGGGTGCTTATAATTGTCCTATGAAGTAAGGTCCAGCCAACCTTCTTACACAGGATGCAGTGATGAGTATTAAAACTGTCACCTATAATAAAGCAAAGGACCCAATGGTAGAAGGCATCCAAAGGTTTAAGAGTAGTGGCTGCTGCATTCAGGTAAATTGTGTCACCATATGGCCAAAAACTAGCAGGAAAGTTGACTGTGCAATCTGATTCCTGCTGTTCGTGGAGGCAATAATAAAAAATAAGCCCACTTTAAATCTTTGCTTTTTAAGTAGCTCATCAGTATGTTTTTAAACATTATTTATCAATCAAAATGCCCAGATATGTATACCTGGGAACCTACTCGACGAGAGAACCATTCAATGAGTGAATATGTAGCCTATCTGAGACATTTTGCCGTGAATTAAAGAACATATTTACGTTTGAATTCAACAAGGTCTTTCTGTAATGTAACAAAATCAGATTGCAGCTAACATAGCTTGGTCAACAGTCCTTGCAATGGCATATATAACCGTATCGTCAGCATACAGATGAATATTACAGGATTTAATACACACATACTAGAGGTCGACCGATTATGATTTTTCAACGCCGATACAGATTGGAGGACCAAAAAAAGCCGATACCGATTAAATCGGACGATTTTATATATTTGTAATAATGACAATTACAACAATACTAAATTAACACTTATTTTAACTTAATAGAATACATAAATAAAATCAATTTAGTCTCGAATAATGAAATTAATGTTCAATTTGGTTTAAATAATGCAAAAACACTGCGTTGGAGAAGTAAAAGTGCCATATGTGCCATGTAAAAAAGTTTACGTTTAAGTTCCTTACTCAGAACATATGAAAGCTGGTGGTTCCTTTAATTAACATCTTCAATATTCCCAGTTAAGAAGTTTTAGGTTGTAGTTATAGGAATTATAGGACTATTTCTCTCTATACCATTTGTATTTCATTTACCTTTGACTATTGGATGTTCTTATAGGCACTATAGTATTACCAGCCTAATCTCAGGAGTTGATAGGCTTGAAGTCATAAACAGCACTGTGCTTCAAGCATTGCGAAGAGCTGCTGGCAAACGCAGGAAAGTGCTGTTTGAATGAATGCTTACGAGCCTGCTGCTGCCTACCACCGCTCAGACTGCTCTATCACAGACAATTATAATATAATAAACACAGAGAAATACGAGCCTTACACAGAACCCAAACCGGCTGCGTGCGTGCTCCATCATGCATACATTTATTTTGTCCCCCCACACCAAATGTGATCACGACACGCAGGTTAAAATATCAAAACAAACTCTGAACCAATTATATTAATTTGGGGACAGGTCGAAAAGCATTAAACATTTATGGCAATTTAGCTAGCTAGCTAATTTATCCTATTTAGCTAGCTTGCTGTCGCTAGCTAATTTTTCCTGGGATATAAACATTGAGTTGTTATTTTTTACCTGAAATGCACAAGGTCCTCTACTCCGCCAATTAATCCACGCATGAAAACGGTCAACCAAATCGTTTCTAGTCATCCCTCTTCCTTCCAGGCCTTTTCTTCTCGACTTTATGTTGCGATTGGCAACTTTCATAAATTAGGTGCATTACCGCCACTGACATCGTTCGTCTTTCAGTCACTCACGTGGGTATAACCAATGAGGAGATGGCACATGGGTACCTGCTTCTATAAACCAATGAGGAGATGGGAGAGGCAGGACTTGATTTCTAAATTCATTTTGCAACGCTCGTGCATGCGACGCAAGCGGTGTAGTCAGCCTGTTAGGAGATACATAATATGGTCAAATCCGGAAACAAAACATTTATTCTTTCAGTGAAATACGGAACTGTTCCGTATTTTATAGAAAGGGTGGCATCCCTAAGTTTAAATATTGCTGTTACAATGCACAACCTTCAATGTCATGTCACAATTATGTAAAATTCTGGCAAATTAATTACGGTCTTTGTTAGAAAGAAATGTTCTTCACACAGTTCGCAACGAGCCAGGTGGTCCAAACTGCTGCATATACCCTGACTCTGCTTGCACAGAACGCAAGAGAAGTGACAATTTCCCTGGTTAATATTGCCTGCTAACATTAGTGTATTGATTTTAAGGAAGGCATTGATGTTTATGGTTAGGTACATTGGTGCAACGACAGTGCTTTTTTTTTCACTAATGCGCTTGTTAAATCATCGCGCGTAGGCTGTGATTCGATGATAAATTAACTGGCACCGCATTGATTATATTCAACGCAGGACAAGCTAGTTAAACTATTAATATCAACCATGTGTAGTTAACTAGTGATTATGTTAAGATAGTTGCTAACTAGCATTAAACTTACATTGGCTCCTTGCTGCACTCGCGTAACAGGTGGTCAGCCTACCACACAGTCTCCTCGTGGAGTGCAATGTAATCGGCGTCCAAAAACACAGATGAACAATTGTTATGAAAACAGACCTAATTAATTGGCCATGCCGATTAATCGGTCGACCTCTAATACCAGTATTGATGCGTGGACCAGTTTGGGTTTTGACTTTACCTTCTATAACAGCATTTGAATGTTTGGTTTGTTAAATGTGATACGCCGTGTTTAATGTCCATTTTTATAGTTTACTTCGCTACTTTTTTATCCTTTATTTAACTAGGCAAGTCAGTTAAGAACAAATTCTTATTCTCAATGACGGCCTAGGAACAGTGGGTTAACTGCCTGTTCAGGGGCAGAACGACAGATTTGTACCTTGTCAGTTCGGGGGTTTGAACTTGCAACCTTCCGGTTACTAGTCCACCGCTAACCACTAGGCTACCCTTGCCGCCCCAACACTTGAGTCATCTCTCTCCGCTCTCTCTCTCTCTCTCCATGCAGCTTTACATCATCTGGGCCGACAGTCAAAGGCACTTGCTTGCTCAACTTTTGAGGAAGTATGTCTGGAGTAAAAAGGGCTCTATAAATACATTTGATTGATTGGAGTAAGTTCCTGTCATTCTGGACCCTATTGTCCTCACTCAATTGTGACAGACTGAGGCAACCTTTTCACCCAGTTGTCTCCCCTCACACACACACATACATACATAGGGTCATGTGTTTTGCAGATACTTGCATGGGGTAGCTTGACTACATAAATTAGAGGTCGATCGATTAATAGGAATGGCCGATTAATTAGGCCCAATTTTAAGTTTTCAGAACAATTGGTAATCGGCATTTTTGGACACCGATTATGGCCGATTACATTGCACTCCACGAGGAGACTGCTTGGCAGGCTGACTACCTGTTATGCGAGTGCAGCCAAGGTAAAGTGCTAGCTAGCATTAAACTTATCTTATAAAAAACAATCTTAACTATACATGGTCGATGATATTACTAGTGTATCTAGCTTGTCCTGCGTTGCATATAATTGATTCTGGTGCCTTTTAATTTATCATTGAATCACAGCCTACTTCGCCAAACGGGTGATTTAACAAGCGCATTCACGAAAAAAGCACTGTCGTTGCACCAATGTGTACCTAATCATAAACATCAAAGCCTTTCTTAAAATCAATACACAAGTATATATTTTTAAACCTGCATATTTAGTTAATATTGCCTGCTAACATGAATTTATTTTCACTAGGGAAATTGTGTCACTTATCTTGCGTTCATTGCACACAGAGTCAGGGTACATGCAACAGTTTGGGCCGCCTGGCTCGTTGCGAACTAATTTGCTAGAATTTTACATAATTATGACATAACATTAAAGGTTGTGCAATGGAACAGCAATATTTAGAATTAGGGTTGCCACCTGTTAGATAACATACAGAACGGTTCCGTATTTCACTGAAAGAATAAAACGTTTTGTTTTCGAAATTATAGTTTCCAGACTATATTAATTGACCTAAGGCTCGTATTTCTGTGTTATTATATAATAATTAGGTCTATGATTTGATAGCACCGCTCAGTCAGACTGCTCTAGGCAGCAGCAGGCTCGTAAGCATTCGTTCAAAAACCACTTTCCTGAATTTGCCAGCAGCTCTTCGCTGTGCTTCAAGCATTGAACTGTTTATGACTTCAAGCCTATCAACTCCCGAGATCGAGATTAGGCTGGCAAAACTAAAGTACCCATTAAAAACATCCAATAGTCAAAGATATGAAATACAAATGGTAGAGAGAGAAACAGTCCTATAATAACTACAACCTAAAACGTCTTACCTAGGAATATTGAAGACCCGTGTTAAAAGGAACCACCAGCTTTTCGCGATTACTTCAAAACTACGGCAGGCAGCTGAGACATATGGTAATATAATGGAACTGGGCTCCATGACGGATGCAATGAACTACTTATTAGAAAAAAATGTAGTTCATGTCATATGTCCAGCCTACGGAGGTGACAAACACTGCAGCTATGTAACAAGCCCTCTACAGCAACAAAGGTATTGAGATGAGGGAATATTATGGGTGTGTTCGTAAATTCAAGCTGTCGTGCCAGAGTGCGCTCTGAATGATCGTAAATTCAGAGCGTTGTCAGATTGGGAATTTGAAGAGAGGCCAAATCACGACGTCAGTTTTCAAATAAAAAAGTCGGAGCTATTGAAAAATACGAGTTTCCGACTTGGAATTCCGAAATTGTTGACCGTTCAAAACCTTCTCCCATTCGGAGTTAATTTTGCACAAGTTCCTAGTTGTTTTGAACGCGGCATTTGCCTTCTGCTATTCTCCGAAAATAATTTTTGACACCAGCGTCGAAGCCAAGCTAACTAGCTATGGCAACGCCCAGCATCATGTAGCCTATATAGCTAGCTAAATACTTAGCGTTATAAGATATGAACTATAAAAAGCATGTGAATGTCAAGGTATTCACATAATATACAATGCACTTGCCATTTTGGGGGCGAGGTTGTAACTTGCGTCCAAGAAATGTAGCTATTTAGCCAGAATTCAGCTAACTGCCAAACGGTAGAGGTTCGTGTCGTCAGACAACTCCACAACCGTTCATGCGCACTTTTCTACTGTTGTTTAGTTTTTTGTCACTAGGCATCCAACGTTATGGTGCAGCATTACCGCCACCTATTGCACTGGAGTGTGGGCCGCAGACAGGGTGGAAGTAAATCCCAGTACATGCCAGGCCCGTTTTTCTTAAAAATATACATTATTTGAGACTGTATCTAGTGTCCTACTCAGTATGCTCTTTCAACTCAATTCCTGTATCCCCTTCTCCCTCATACTGGATATGTCTCTCTCTTTCCCTATGATACTGCCCACCCTGTATCAGCACATGCACTGTCTCTCTTTCCTGGAAGTAATCAACCTTTCTGTTGGATGATTTCCTATCACATTTAATGTCTTATTCAACTGTCTGTGTCCCACCCTTATCCTTGTAAAGATGGCCTCCGCTCTTATATCTCTTCCTTCCATCCTCCCCGACTTTACTCTGTACTTCAAAAAGACACCTTACTTAATGTCTCTGTTCCCACTGCTCTTGCCATCTCTGCACCACCATTGTCCATATCATTTCCTTAGCCTACGCCTTGCTCATTGGCACATCCACCTCTCTCCTAAGGGCCTGTTTAGCTAGCATATCTACTCCTCCCCAACCCCACGGGCTGGGACCCAAGCAAAACTTATCTGGACATCTGTTTCACCTGGGCATGAATTTGGAGTACCTCATATAGCATGTACTGTCTTCTCCATGAACTAAAATATTTCAGACTCATCCATACAGCACATGAATCAGAACACACAACAACCCTGTCCGGCTTAATTTCGTTCACCCACTGCAAGGCCAACAGTACTACCATCAGCTACACTACATGACCAAAAGTATGTGTATGTGGACATCTGCTCGTCGAACACCTTATTCCAAAATCATGGGCATTAATATGGATTTCATCCCCCCTTTGTGGCCATAACAGCCTCCACTATTCTGGGAAGGCTTTCCACTAGATGTTGGAACATTGCTGCGGGAACTTGCTTCCATTCAGCCACGAGCATTAGTGAGGTTGGGCACTGATTAGGCCTGGCTCGCAGTTGGTGTTCCAATTCATCCCAAAGGTGTTCAGTTCTGTTGAGGTCAGGGCTCTGTGCAGGCCAGTCAAGTTTTTCCACACCGATCTCGACAAACCATTTGTGTATGGACCTCGCTTTGTCCACGGGGCATTGTTATGCTGAAACAGGAAAGGGCCTTCCTCAAACTGTTGCCACAAAGTTAGAAGCACCGAATAGTCTAAAATGTAATTGTATACTGTAGCATTAAGATTTCCATTCACTGGCCTAGTCCGAACCATGAAAAACAACCCCAGACCATTAATTCCTCCTCCACCAAACGTTACAGTTGTCACTATGCATTCGGTCAGGTAGCCTTCTCCTGGCATCCACCAAACCCAGATTTGTCACTCCAGAGAATGCGTTTCCACTGCTCCAGCGTCCAACAGTGGAGGCAATAGCATACATCATAGTATCATCTGCATATAGATGAAGTTTAGAATTTTTAACAGATTGACCAATGGTGTTTATATAAATAGTGAAGAGAACAGGTTCCACCTTTATGCACTTTAAGAAATTCAGACTTAACCCCATCAATCATGATGACCTTTGTTCCGTCACTAAGATAATCATGAAACCATTAACAGGTGTCAGAGATCAGGCCTATCGGGGACAACTTATTCAATAAAATAGCATGATCAACAGTATCAAATGCTTTTGACAACTCCATAAACAAAGCAGCACATTTCATTTGATTGTCTAAAGCATGAACAATTAAAGTGGTTGCTGTAATAGTGCTATGCCCAGGCCTAAACCCTGATTGGTTTACATTCAAAATACATTTCTCAGATTTAAAAAAAGCAAAGTAGTACATTTAGCAAGGATTCAAGAATCTTAGCTAGACAAGTAAGCCTTGAAATGGGGCAATAATTATTAAGATCACAACTATCCTCGCCCTTATGGAGTGGCAGCAGAAGACCTGATTTCCATACTTTTTGAATATTTCCTGATAACTATGTTAAATAAAGAATGCGGGTTGTTGAGCCAACAATGCTGGGGACTGCACACTTAAGCAGATCAGGATCCAATTGGTCGGCCCCTGTGGATTTCTTGTTGTCTATTGCTAGCAAAGAATCCAGGACTTCTTTTTCTTTAAATAGACTAAATGAAAAGTTTGGAATATAATTTCTCTGATCATTCAGCAAGTTTCCCCTATCAGTATCCAGCCCAGTATCATTGTGAATAGGCTTAGAAGTTATTTCTCAGAGATAGCCAGTTGAAATAAAATGGTGATTAAATGCATCAATGATGGCATTGTCTTAGGTAATGAGGCCAGTGTCTGAATTAGTTTGTTGTGGCAAAGAGGAGGAAGTAGAACTCTTCAGGGATATGACAGTTTTCCAGAATTTAGCCGGGTTCACATTACAATCAGAAGGAGTGCTTACATACAGTGCATTCGGAAAGTATTTAGACCCCTTCCCTTTTTCCAAATTTTGTTACATTACAGCCGTATTCTAAAATGTATTAAATAAAAAATAATTCCACATCAATGTACATACGATACCCAATAATGACTAAGCAAAAACAGTTTTTTGGATTTTTTTGTAAAAATCTATGTATTACATTTTTCTTTGGCATGAACACAATAAGATGTTTTCATCTTATTGTCAACAAATCACTTCAAAAAAGTAGGCTACCTGTGCATGTTCGTCCACTCCTAAATAATTCCAGCATCAAAAACGGTGATTGTGATTGGGTCTACATTCTTGTAGGCTGAATTAATTTACGTGTATTGCTGACAAAAGGACCTTTTTTGTAGAAAGAAAAGTTGGGACACCTGAAAAGGGGCTGAAAAACGGGACTGTACCGGGATGAGAAGCGCAGCCACTATTCCGCAACAAAGCCTCCTTCACTCACGCCGCCAAACTTACCCTAGTAAAACTGACTATCCTACCGATCCTCGACTTTGGCGATGTCATCTACAAAATTGCTTCCAACACTCTACTCAGCAAACTGGATGCAGTTTATCACAGTGCCATCCGTTTTGTCACTAAAGCACCTTATACCACCCACCACTGCGACTTGTATGCTCTAGTCGGCTGGCCCTCGCTACATATTCGTCGCCAGACCCACTGGCTCCAGGTCATCTACAAGTCCATGCTAGGTAAAGCCCCGCCTTATCTCAGTTCACTGGTCACGATGGCAACACCCATCCGTAGCACGCGCTCCAGCAGGTGTATCTCACTGATCATCCCTAAAGCCAACACCTCATTTGGCCGCCTTTCGTTCCAGTACTCTGCTGCCTGTGACTGGAACGAATTGCAAAAATCGCTGAAGTTGGAGACTTTTATCTCCCTCACCAACTTCAAACATCTGCTATCTGAGCAGCTAACCGATCGCTGCAGCTGTACATAGTCTATTGGTAAATAGCCCACCCATTTTCACCTACCTCATCCCCATACTGTTTTATTTATTTACTTTTCTGCTCTTTTGCACACCAATATCTCTACCTGTACATGACCATCTGATCATTTATCACTCCAGTGTTAATCTGCAAAATTGTAATTATTCGCCTACCTCATGCCTTTTGCACACATTGTATATAGACTCCTCCTTTTTTTTCTACTGTGTTATTGACTTGTTAATTGTTTACTCCATGTGTAACTCTGTGTTGTCTGTTCACACTGCTATGCTTTATCTTGGCCAGGTCGCAGTTGCAAATGAGAACTTGTTCTCAACTAGCCTACCTGGTTAAATAAAGGTGAAATTAAAAAATTTAATTAAAAAAAACACGGCTGCTAGAATCTTGACTAGAACCCAAAAATTTGATCATATTATTCCAGTGCTAGCCTGGAAGGCTATGGATGATTTCAAGGTTTTACTGCTAACAAAGTATTACATGGGCTTCCTCCTACTTATCTTTTCGGATTTGGTCCTGCCGTACATATCTACATGTACGCTACGGTCACAAGACGCAGGCCTCCTTATTGTCCCTAGCATTTCTAAGCAAACAGCTGGAGGCAGGGCTTTCTCCTGTAGAGGTAAATTTTTATGGAATGGTCTGCCTATCTATGTGAGAGACGCAAACTCGGTCTCAAAATTGAAGTCTTTATTGAAGACTCATCTCTTCAGTAGGTCCTATGTCTGAGTGTAGTCTGGCCCAGGGGTGTGAAGGTGAACTGAAAGGCACTGGAGCGACGAACCGCCCTTGCTGTCTCTGCCTGGGCGGTTCCCCTCTCTCCACTCGGATTCTCTGCCTCTAACCCTATTACAGGGGCTGAGTCATTGGCTTACTGGTGCTCTTCCATGCCGTCCCTAGGAGGGGTTGAGTCACTGATGTGATCTTCCTGTCTGGGTTGGTGCCCCCCTCGGGTTTGTGCCGTGGGGGAGATCTTCGTGGGCTATACTCGGCTTTGTCTTAGGGTAGTAAGTAAGTTGGTGGTTGAAGATATTCCTCTAGTGGAGTGGGGGCTGTGCTTTGGCAAAGTGGGTGGGGTTATATCCTGCCTGGTTGGCCCTGTCTGAGGGTATAGTCACAATGTCTCCTGACCTCTCCTGTCTCAGCCTCCAGTAATTATGCTGCAATATTTTATGTGTCGAGTGGCTAGGGTCAGTCTGTTATATCTGGAGTATTTTTCCTGTCTTACCTGGTGTCCTGTGTGAATTTAAGTATGCTCCCTCTAATTTTCTTTCTCTTTCTCCCTCTCTTCTCTCAGAGGACCTGAGTCTTAGGACCATGCCTCAGGACTACCTGGCCTGATGACTCATTGTTGTCCCCAGTCCACCTGGTCGTGCTGCTGCTCCAGTTTCAACTGTTCTGCCTGCAGCTATGGAACCCTGACCTGTTCACCGCACCTGCTGTCTCTAACTCTGAATGATTGGCTATGAAAAGCCAACTGACATTTACTCCTGAGGTGCTGACCTGTTGCACCCTCTACAACCACTGTGATTATTATTATTTGACCCTGCTGGTCATCTATGAACGTTTGAACATCTTGGCCATGTACTGTTATAATCTCCACCCGGCACAGCCAGAAGAGGACTGACCACCCTTTAGAGCCTGGTTGCTCTCTAGGTTTCTTCCTAGGTTCCTGTATCCTAGATTTCCTAGCCACCATGCTTCTACATCTGCATTGCTTGCTGTTTGGGGTTTTAGGCTGGGTTTCTGTATAGCACGTTGTGACATCGACTGATGTAAAATTGGCTTTATAAATATATTTGATTGATAAAAAAAAGTTCTGCATGGCCAGCTGAAGGGTCTGTAAGAGAGGAAGATATAAAAGCCTTAGAGAAACACAACGCAGATACAAAAAGGCTCCACATCTCTGGACTACTTATTAGTAGATACATTCTGTGCAAAATGTGAACAAAATAAACGCCAGCGTAGGGAAGATAAACTGAGACAGGAACTAAACCCAGAGAAAAAGAAAGACGCTGAGCCAAAAATGTGTCAGGCTGTCAGCCTCCCCCCCACACAGCACCCCTGGGAATTCTCTCCCAGCAACAGAGGATCTTATTGCAAGCCAGAGATCTCATTCCAATAGGAATCCGTTTCTACATCAAGCTCAGCTCCAGACCCATGAGGCAGTAGGAGGAGAGGAAATCCAATCAGTCTACCCAAACCTAGATCTACTGAAAGATTCCCAGCCAAACTATGAGGACATTCAGAACTCATATGAACAACTCAAAGAACAACTCAAAGAACATCTGGAAGAAGTTAAAACACAAATAGGTAGCACTAAAAACACACCTAGACCATATAATACTAGATCTAGCCAATCCTCAGACAAGGAAAAACTGTCTCAACACCCACAGCGAATAGTGCCAGTTGTCACAGCTGTCCGGCAAGCAGATGGAACTTATATAGACAAAGATACTCATGAGAGAGACGTTATCACCGTCCTAACTGAAGTATTGAATAATGGTCACAACGCCTCCGAAAAGAAGTTACAGCTGTGCCATAAAACCGTCTCATACCTCGGACACCACATCTCGCTGGGTGAGAGGCGACTCACACCTGAGAGAGCTAGAGCATAGTAGAGATTGTAGAGGGAAAGAAGTGTTAGAGTGGACGAGAGATGTAAGTGATGGTGATTGAGGGGTTTCTTGTTGGAAAGTGATGGAAGAGTCGGAGTTGAAGTAAACAGATATATAGACGAGTGAAAGTGAGAAAGAAATTAAATGGAAAGTTAAATATAATGTTAAAATGGAATGTACCATTTATTTATTTAATTTTACTTTTAGGACTGATTAATGTTTTGCATAGTGAAAACTAAGAATGTTTATTTCATTTTCCAGTAGAGGATGGGGTGTCACCTGCCAAGTATTCTGATGAGTTGATCAATGATTCTGTATCTCTACCTTTGAAATACTTCCTGAGGATGGTGCCTTTGGAGAGCGGATAGTGACATTCTGCAGTTCTATAAAGTATAAAGGTACCTGGATCCGGCTGTTAAGGGAGCTCCCGATTAAGTACAGCCTGGCCATTTGTTAGTTTTTGCCCCTATGTTTTACCACACACACACACAACCCAACCATTAGGAATATTTGTTAATAATTGTCACGTTCTGACCATCGTTCGTGTGTGTTTTCCTTGTTTTAGTGTTGGTCAGGACGTGAGCTGGGTGGGCATTCTATGTTGTGTGTCTGTTTTGTCTATTTCTATGTTTTGCCTGATATGGTTCTCAATCAGAGGCAGGTGTTAGTCATTGTCTCTGATTGGGAACCATATTTAGGCAGCCTGTTTTGTGGGTGATTGTTCCTGTCTTTGTGTTTGTGGCACCAGATAGAACTGTTTCGGTTTTTTCACGTTTCTTGTTTTGTAGATTGTTGTATTTAACCTAACTAACCACGCTGAATTTTGGTCCGCCTCTCTTTCCCCAGAAGAAAACCGTTACAATAATGTTATACGGTTCCTGATTTATTGGGTGTGGTTTACTATTATTTGGGGGGGGGGGGTTAGTATGTTCTTCACGGGTGAGAAAGGATGCACCTTAAAGGGCACACAAATTAAATGTTCTGAAGTACAATATCTATCTACAGAATTTTGGGTGCATACCGTGCATGTCAGTTCTCCTGATGAAAAAGGTACTGAAAAACAATGTAAACCTGGTACAGAAAATGTTTTAAATGTTTTAAAACAATGAGTCTGAAGCAAAGGGAAAGAAGTATTGTTGTTTTTGTATGTTTGTATTTGCTTCCTCATTTTTTAATTGTGTTTTTACCCTTTATAATTGATCAATAGTTCTACGGGCAAGAAGGAGACAGAGCGCTGCCCCTGAATTGTTAAGAAAGTACAACAGAAGGGGCGGGTAAGCTACTGACACAAAACAAGCGCATGAGTGATGTGAAAGAAACCTGTCTCTAGTCTATTCCTTAAATCCCCGTATGGGTTACAATAATGTCCTTTTGAATTTATCAGGGGTTGTAAATTCTACTTTGTTTGTTATTGTGATTGGGGTTTTATTTTAATTTGTCATTTTATTCGATTTTTCTTTCCGAAGAAATATTGAGTTTCACTGCCAAGGGGGGAGATGTAGGGGAGTGGTAGAGAAAAACGACTCCTACACATTCCTGTGCCCTCATTCATATTTTGTGGAGAGGTGTCATATGATTTCACACTGGAAATGTCATCCTGCAGGTGGTTTCTGAAACAAATTACTTTTTTTTGTTGTAGGAATCTCTTGAGCTCAGTGGTTAGGGAGGGTTTCCTCCCAAGATTGAAAGAGAAGGCATTGTTGTGTACTCCAGCCGATAACAAGCTACTCTGGATTAGTGGCTACTGGTTGATTACTGTAACCAATTATTGCAAGTTCATACTCTGTTGGATACATATGGGTAGGGTTTTACTGAAGAAGGTACAACCTTTGAACGATTAGCTACCAGTAATGTTGGGTTATCTTGGACGCATGTATCACAGTGTGAGTCATATGTCCAAAGGAGGAATGGTCAGTACAAGTCAAAAATGTACTATCTCAGCATAAGGTGTGCACAATGTTTAATTGCCAACAACATAATGTAGCAAAACAAATAACCACTTAAATATTCCGATTGATTTTGTACGTACAGTCTCCTACGTGCCAGAAAAGAAAATACATATTAGTTGTAGTAGACACCTATTCTAAATGGGTGGAACCGTTTCCCTCTAGCAATGAGGAACCAAAGAGCTTGGGAATTGTTCAAAGTGAAGTGGGTTTATGCTCTTCCCCTTGTGCTGTGGTCTATGCGATCCACACCAAAGGAAAAGACTGGACTAAGCCCCCACGAGATTCTCATTGGAAGACCTATGAGAACACCTGCATCTCCACCTCCCTCACACATTGAGTTACACTGGGTGGATGAGAACATGATGAAATACTGCAAAGCACTAACTGACTGTATTCGAGCTGTCCACTCACAGGTATTAGCAGCCCAGACCCCTCCAGGAGACCAGCCACACCATTCCTTGGAACCTGTTGATTGGGTCTTGATCAAGCAGCATGTTTGAGACAGGGCCTTGGATCCCAGGTGGTAGGGATTGTTACAGATCCTGCTGACCACCCAGACTGCAGTGAAGTGCCAAAATGCTTGGATCAATTCCTCCCAATGCAAGAGAGTCCCAGAGCCGTAGGAACCAGAGACGACTGCTGCTGGAAAGTGGCAAAGGCACTGCAGTAATTTTGGGCCTGGAATCATGCCTGCCCCTGTTTATATTACTAGTGTCCAGCGAAGCAGGGCCGGGAGGGGCTGGAACTGTAGTCTTAGCCACTCCGCCGGGAAATCGTGTGCTCCCCAGGGAAGGGAGCTCAGGAGAAGGCGATTATGTACCCATCCCCACAGCTACACATTAATTTAGTGACTCCCTTAGCCCAACCCCAATTGCAAAACCTTTCCCAACCTCATCCCACACTTACACTGATACTCCTTTTTCTCCACCCATCCAAAACAGTTCACAAGAGAGACAGAGCAAGCACCGCAGAAGAAGAGACCTGGATGTCCCTTTCTTTAAAATAATCTGTAAATCAGTCATCCTGTTGGGCATGAACACACATTAATTTCACTACAAAAGGCGGAATATCTTTAAGTGTTGTATCTTTTGTCAACGTAGATTATTTGGATGTTCCTAAATGCTCCATAAATGCTTATGGTGTAGAAAGAGGTTTTCCAAGTGATTGTGCCCTTTGTCAAAGGAATGATTGTCCCCTTTGCAAAGGTAAACTCTGTACTACCTTATATCCTTGTTTATTATTTTCATTGTTAGTAATGCAAGATTCTGAAGCCTCTCTGTTTAGGCACTAAGAACATAACTTTTCTCTTTGATTGATTTGTATTTGTATTTATATTTATTATAGATCCCCGTTAGCTGCCACGGCAGCAGCTACTCTTCCTGAGGTCCGGCAAAATGAAGGCAGTTACACAATTTAAAAAAATATTACAATACATTCATTAGAGAATTCATAACACACTAAGTGTGTGCCCTCAGGCCCATACTCCACTACAACATATCTACAACGCAAAATCCATGTGTACGTGTGTGCATAGTGCGTATGTTATTGTGGGTGTTTGTATGCATGTGGCTGTGCCTATGTTTATGTTACTTCACAGTCCCCGCTGTTCCAGAAGGTGTACTTTTACCTGCTTTTTAAATCTGATTCTACTGCTTGCATCAGTTACCTGATTTGGAATAGAGTTCCATGTAGTCATGGCTCTATGTAGTACTGTGCGCCTCCCATAGTCTGTTCAGGACTTGGGGACTGTAAAGAGAACCTCCTGTGGCATGTCTTGTGGGGTATGCGTGGGTGTCTGAGATGTGTGCTAGTCGTTTGAACAGACAGCTCGGTGCTTTCAATCATGTCAATACCTCTCACAAATACAAGCAGTGATGATGTCAGTCTCTCCTCTACTTTGAGTCAGGAGAGATTGACATGCATATTATTAATGTTTGCTCTCTGTGTACATCCAAGGGCCAGCCGTGCTGCCCTGTTCTAAGCCAATTGCAATTTTCCTAAGTCCCTCTTTGTGGCAACTGACCACAAGACTGAACAGTAGTCCAGGTGTGACAAAACTAGAGCCTGTAGGACCTGCCTTGTTGATAGTGTTATTAAGAAGGTAGACTAGTGCTTTATTATTGATAGTCTTCTCCCCATCTTAGCTACTGTTGTATCAATATGCTTTGACCAGTGACAGTTTACAATCCAGGGTAACTCCAAGCAGTTTAGTCACAACTTGTCAATTTCCACATTATTTATTGCAAGATTTAGTTGAGGTTTAGGATTTAGTGAACCATGTGTCCCAAATACAATGCTTTCAGTTTTTGAAATATTTAGGACCAACTTATTCCTTGCTACGCATTCTGAAACTAACTGCAGCTCTTTGTTAAGTGTTGCAGTTATTTCAGTTAGTAAAGATTGAAAAAAGTAAGGGGGCTAGTCAGCTGCCCTGGGGAATTCCTGGTTCTACCTAGATTTTGTTGGAGAGGCTTCCATTAAAGAACACCCTCTGTGTTCTGTTAGACAGGTAACTATTTTTCCACAATATAGCAAGGGGTGTAAAGCCATAACACATACGTTTTTCCAGCAGCAGACTATGATCGATAATGTCAAAAGCTGCACTAAAGTCTAACAAAACAGCCACCCAATCCTTTTATCATCAATTTCTCTCAGCCAATCATCAGTCATTTGAATGTCCTTCCATATAAGCGTTCTGAAAGTCCGTTGTCAATTTGTTTACTGTAAAATAGCCTTGTATCTGGTCAAACCATTTTTTCCAAAACTTTACTAAGGGTTGGTAAGAGGTTGATTGCTTGGCTATTCTTAGGTAGCGGAATGACTAGTAGACTAAAATTGAAGATATGGCAAATAGGAGTGGCAATATTGTCTGCTATTATCCTCAGTAAGTTTCCATCCAAGTTGTCATATCCTACTGTCTTGTCATTGTTGATAGACAACAATACTTTTCTCACCTCTTCCACACTCACTTTACAGAATTCAAAATTACAATTCTTGTCTGTCATAATTTGATCAGATATACTTGGATGTGTAGTGTAAGTGTTTGTTGCTGGCATGTCATGCCAAAGTTTGCTAATCTTGCCAATTAAAAAAGTAGTTGGCAATATCAGTCGGTTTGGTAATGAATGAGTCATCAAAATCAATGAAAGATGGAGTTGAGTTTGCCTTTTCTCCCAAAATGTCATTGAAGGTGCTCCAAAGCTTTTTACTATCATTCTTTATGTAATTTGTTTCATAGTATAGTTTCTTCTTTTTATTCAGTTTAGTCATTGTTAGAGGAAATTATAAGTTGAGATGATTAATTATGTATACATTATTGATTAGAACCATTTATTCTAATACTATTATGTTATGATATGAAAAGTATGAGTTTTTGGTTGAGCTGTTACTGAAAATGTAAGCAGAACGAATTAATTGTCTGTGCCTCCTGGGAAGTTAAAGGAGGAGGAATAAGAGTTTTTCAAGCAGATAAGAATGTTTTGGTTGGATTCCATTAGTGGAGAGAAGTATATCTTTTAGACAGGTTGGAATATAGTTTATGAGGGGAGTAAAAAAATCTATAGGACTGAATACTACGCCATTGTAAGGCTGGGAGAGGGTGTGAAACTGATGACGTCATTTTATGTTCTCTTTCTTTAAAATGTAATGTTCTTTGTATTTTGGGTGAGTACTCTCTTGTAATAAACGCTGTTACTTTTGGCTTTTAAGACTGGTCTCATTCTACTTCATGCATAATTAATGAACTTACAATTCATTAATGAATTAGAAATGAGTGCGAATTGGTTTTGGCAATTAAAGCATAAAGGAATTTAGAATTCCTCTATCAGTCATATGATTTCTCAGTTTGCAGTACGTTTGCCAATCGGTTGTGCAGCCAGACTTATTTTCCATTCATTTGCCTCATCCCTCTCAACCATACAATTTTCAATTCCTCACAATCCACTGGGATTTATCAGTTTTTACAGTAATTTTCTTAATGGTTGCATACTTATTAGTAACTGTGATAAGCAATTTATTTTGTAAATGTGTCAAGTGCAGCATCTGTTTGCTCCTCATTACACACCACAGACCAACACATATTTACATCAACAACATAGGAATCACTACAAAACGTATTGTATGATCTCTTATACTCTATGTTAGGCCCAGCCTTTGGATGTTCGTTTTTCTTAGATATGCCTGCTATATTGTGATCACGACATCCGATGGATTTGGATACTGCGTTCAAGCACATTTCTTCAGCATTAGTAAAGATGTGATCAATACATGTTGATGATTTCATTCCTGTGCTGTTTGTAACTACCCTGGTAGGTTGACTGATAACCTGAACCAGTTTGCAGGCACTGGTTACAGTTTGAAGCTTTTTCTTGAAAGGGCAGCTTGATGAATGCCAATGAATATTTAAATCACCCAGAAAATATACATCTCAGTTGATATCACATACATTATCAAGCATTTCACACATGTTATCCAGATACTGACTGTTAGCACTTGGTGGTCTATAGCAGCTTCCCACAAGAATGGGCTTTAGATGAGGCAGATGAACCTGTAGCCATATTACTTCAACAGTATTTAACATTAGATTGTCTCTAAGCTTTACAGCAATGTGGTTCTGAATATAAACAACATTGCTGGTGTAGTTGTGCTTATGGAAGTCTCCATGGCACAAAAGGAAAATTCATTAAGATGAATGACAATTGTGTTAGACAACTGTACTGTGTGCTTTAAAGCTATTGTCCAAGTTAAAGGGGAGTATGAAACGAGGCAATCCCACATGTGTTATACATTGAAGGGGGGGGGGTTCTTCCAGTACATAGTAGTTAAGCTTACCAAGAAAAATCAGTTAGAGAGGAGTGTGCTGATCTGATGTTCCTTGCCTATATAAGCTAAAATGTATTTGTGTCTAAGAGAGTCCAATGTTGGCTGCGTCCAGAAAAGTTCTCCCCTGCGCAGGTCACTATTGAATAAAGTCATATTACTTCAACAATATTTCACATGAGATCCTCTCGAAGATTTACTGGAATACGTGTCATGCCCTGACCTTAGTTTTCTTAGTTTTCTTTATTATTTTGGTTAGGTCAGGGTGTGATGAAGGTGGTTTGTTAAGTTTTTGTATTGTCTAGGGTTTTTTGTGTGTCTAGGGGTTTTGGTATAGGTGTTTATATGTCTATGGTTTCCTAGATTGGTTCTCAATCAGAGGCAGCCATTTATCGTTGTCTCTGATTGGGGACCATATTTAGGTAGCCATATTTCTTGGGTAGTTTGTGGGTTGTTATTCTATGTTTAGTTGCCTGTTTGCACTAGTCATATAGCGTCACGTTTTTTTGTATTTTTTTTGTATAGTTTTGGTCAGTGTTCGTTCTTTCATTAAAAGAGTTATGTACGCTTACCACGCTGCGCCTTGGTCTCCTCCATACAACGAACGTGACAATATGGCTCTGAATATAGACCGCAACACCACCTCCTTTGCTATTTCAGTCTCTTCTCTAGATGTTATAGCCATATTGATACCACTATATCATCAAAGGAATTATCTAAGTGAGTTTCAGAGATAATCAGTATATGAATGTCGTCTGTTACTAGCAAGTTATCGATTTCATGAACCTTGTTTCTTGGGATACATATGTTAGTGTGGGCTATTTTTTTGCACTTTTCTGGGATGCTTGATTGTTTTGATTGTTTTACTGAGCGGCTTATCAGAAATAGACATGACAGTGATATTTATGTTTGAGCTGATATTGCCGGGTGAGCTGCACACAGCGAACTTCCTACCAGGACACTGCCTCAGTGCTAACAGTATAACTCTGGTTCATATACACACTAGCTATAGGATCGACAGAGGCATCCAGGGACTTAGAGAGGGACCTAAAATTAGGTTACTTACATTATGACTTCCAACACTCCGGGGACAATGTACATTTGCTGCAGCACTATGACAACTCAATGACACAATGGTAGGGATTATCTGAGAGGGCTTGGGTCATTGATAAGTCATTGCCTGTTAGAGGAATTCAAAATTCCTCTGTATTTTTCCCAATCAGAATTAAATACTCTGTCAATGCATTCTAAAGGGATTATAAGACCCAATATTTTTATAAGAATGTAAGGGAGATATGAGTCTCCAGCTTCAGTGATTTTTGCAGTTTGTTCCAGTCATTGGCAGCAGAGAACTGGAAGGAAAGGAATTGGCCAAAGGAGGAATTGGCTTTGGGGGGGGGTGACCAGTGAAATATACCTGCTGGAGCGTGTGCTATGGATGGGTGCTGCTATGGTGACCAGTGAGCTGAGATAAGGCGGGGCTTTAACTAGCAAAGACTTATAGATGACCTGGAGCCAGTGGGTTTGGTGATGAATATGAAGCGAGGGCCAGCCAACGAGAGCATACAGGTCACAGAGGTGGGTAGTGTATGGGGCTTTGGTGACAAAACGGATGGCACTGTGATAGACTACATTCAATTTGCTGAGTAGAGTGTTGGAGGCTATTTTGTAAATGACATCACCAAAGTCTAGGATAGTCAGTTTTACGAGGGTATGTTTGGCAGTATGAGTGAAGGATGCTTGGTTGTAGAATCGGCTTCCTTTTTCACATTTAATTTTGGATTGGAGATGCTTAATGTGAGTCTGGAAGGAGAGTTTACGTCTAACCAGACACCCCCACTCCAATTTGCATACCGCCCCAACAGATCCACAGATGATGGAATCTCTATTGCACTCCACACCACCCTTTCCCACCAGGACAAAAGGAACATTATGTGAGTATGTTATTCATTGACTACAGCTCAGCGTTCAACACCATAGGGCCCTCAAAGCTCATCAATAAGCTAAGGACCCTGGGACTAAACACCTCCCTCTGCAACTGTATCCTGGACTTCCTGATAGGCCGCCCCCAGGTGGTAAGGGTAGGCAACAACATCTGCCACGCTGATCTTCAAGATGGGGGCCCTTCAGGGTGCGTGCTTAGTCCCCTCCTGTACTCCCTGTTCACTCACGACTGCGTGGCCAAGCACTACTCCAACACCATCATTAAGTTTGCTGACGACACAACAGCGGTAGACCTGATCACCAACAATGACGAGACAGCCTATAGGGCGGAGGTCAGAGACCTGGCCGTGTAGTGCCAGGACAACAACCTCTCCCTCAATCTGATCAAGGCAAAGGAGATGATTGTGTCCACATCACCAACAAACTAACATGGTCCAAGCACACCAAGACCGTCGTGAAGAGGGCATGACACAACCTATTGCCCCTCAGCAAACTGAAAAGATTTGGTATGGGTCCTCAGAACCTCAAAAGGTTCTACAGCTGCAAAATCGAGAGCAGCCTGACTGATTGCATCACTGCCTGGTATGGCAACTGCTCGGCCTCCGACCGCAAGGCACTACAGAGGGTAGTGCCTACTGCCCAGTACATCACTGTGGCCAAGCACCTCTATATCAGGCAGTGTCAGACGAAGGCCCTAAAAATTGTCAAAGACTCCAGACACCCTAGTCATAGACTGTTCTCTCTGCTACCACACGGCAAGTGGTACCGGAGCGCCAAGTCTAGGTCCAAGAGGCTTCTAAAACAGCTTCTACCCCCAAGCCATAAGACTCCTGAACATCTAATCAAATGGTTTCCCAGACTATTTGCATTGCCCACCCCACCCCCTTTTTACGCCACTGCTAGTCTCTGTTATTATCTATGCATAGTCACTTTAATAACTCTACCTACATGTACATATTACCTCCATCATAAAGTTATGAGAAAGCACACGTCATCAGACATAATTTTCATCAGTGAGTAACAGGAACAGGACAAAAAACAGGACATGATTTCCCAAAAATGTAATACAAACCTGTGTACCCCAAACTGTATAGCATGGTACTTCATTACAGAGAAGATCTACTGGTCAGACATGGCCTGGTGTACTTCTCTATGCAGTTACATTAACCCAACAGTCCTTTTATCTTCCCATTTAGCATCAAGCTAATTCATTTTGGGTAACCCATGCACTCAGAACAGACTGCATGGCTTGTAACGACCCCATTCCATTTAACTGAATGTTATCTGGGCACCGCACAAGCCAGACACAGGAAGGAAGCCAAGCAAAGAGATAACCTAATTGTGCCTATGTCCTTTGCATGCTGGTTTATAGCTCAATATTTCCAGTAACCTGATGGGCCCATCCTACAGTATGGCCGTGTGACCTCAGAACCATATGGAGAAGGCATGTCAAGAATGTATTGCACTTTGACTGACAACTGAATAGGTTAGGAAATTACCTCAGGCTCTACGGTTCTAAATTCTGAAACCAAACTGGGGCAGATATATCCAAAGAAAGTTCAATGATATTGTAGTGAACAGAGGGAGTGGGAAGCAAACCCGGGTTTCTGGTGGGAAAGGCAAACCCCCTACACATTGTGCCAATAGGGTTAACACAATTGATGGGAATTGTAACGTGACTCTTACAGCGAGAAGCGCTTCACTGCCCCCTCCACATGCTTTAACTGACCTCAGCCCCTCACACATCAAAGCGTTCCGATGGCCTCACAGCCACCATTCCACTTTTAACACCAATGAAGCAAACGGGCTCCCGAGTGGTGCAGTGGTCTAAGGCACTGCATCTCAGGCTGTATCACAACCGGCCGGGTTAGGGTTTGGTTGTGGTAGGCCGTCATATTAAATAAGAATTAGTTCTTAACTAACTTGCCTAGTTAAATAAAGGTTACATTTAAAAATATATATATATGGCAGTGGTGGAAAAATAACCCAATTGTCATATGAGTAAAGGTAAAGATACCTTAATAGAAAATGACTCAAGTAAAAGTGAAAGTCACCAAGTACAATTCTACTTGAGTAAAAGTCTAAAAGTATTTGGTTTTAAATATACTTAAGTATCAAAAGTAAAAGTATGAATCACTTCAAATTGCTTATATTAAGAAAACCAGACAGCAGAATTGTATTTTACATTTTTTATGTAAGGATAGCCAGGGTCACACTACAACATGCAGACATAATTTACTAGCGAAACATGTATGTTTAGTGAGTGCCAGATCAGCGACAGTAGGGATGACCAGGGATGTTCTCTTGATATTTGCGTGAAATTGGACCATTTTCCTGTCCTGCTAAGCATTCAAAATGTAACAAGTACTTTTGGGTGTCAGGGAAAATGTATGGAGTAAAAAAGTACCTAATTTTATTTTGGAATGTAGTGAAGTAAAAGTAAGTTGTCAAAAATATAAATAGTAAAGTGCAGATACCTTCAAAAACTACTTAATTGGTACTTTTAAGTATTTTACACCACTGGCAAATGGAGAGAGCAGGAAGAAAACCCTTGTCTCTGGATTGAAAGACAAATGCCCTATGTTTCACACCAATAGTGTTAACCACTTGGTCGGAATGGTAATGAGGCTCATGTAGCGAGGATCGCTAAAATATACTGTATGTTGTGGAGGTCCTTCACTGTGCGGACTAAATTCTTTTTAAAATGAATTATTAACATTTTCTGTAGATGGTTAAATGACAAGTTTGGTGTTTTTATATTTCTTATTTTACCTTGAAATTAGTCTACAGACCTCAATAAACTGTAACCCACTGTTTGAATTTGTTCCAATAGCCACTGCTAACTTTAGCCAAGTATCTATTCTCCATGATGATTCATCCACGAGTTGAGTGGAGACTAGAGTTTTTGGAGTGAACCTCCAACTCCTTTGAGTTGCTGTGCAGTTGATACTTCTTAAACACTTACCGTGTTCCTATGCTTGTCCTCTGTAGCTGCGTGACTTTCTTTGTTAGCTGAAATCCAAACTTTTTAATAAAATATTAATCAAATACAGCCACCGACTGTTTCCTCATTGCTGTTGCCTTAAAGGGGAACAGCACCTGCTGATTTGGCCTGATTTTTTGGCTTGCTCCTCAAGAAATGCTGTCGGCTATGACCGAAGCCAAATGTGAGTTGGCTTTGGGGTGTGGTTTGATGTGGGTGTGTCCTTGCCACCACCAAGACACACCCATCTGTCAGAACCTTGTCCACAGCTGTTTCCCCCCACTCAAACACAACAAACTAACCTCCTGCAAGTCAAGTTCAATAACTACAGGCAGATGTATGGTGAGATGCCAGAGGAAGCTTTGAATATGTTATTAGCCTACAAAGGATTATGAGAATAATGCAATTGCTGAATGTATGTAGATATTCTAAACTAAGTGTTTTGATAACTTTCAAATGTAGTATGTGTATTTCTTATGGATCCCCATTAGCTTCTGCCAAGGCAGCAGCTACTCTTCCTGGGATCCGGCAAAATTAAGGCAGTTATGCAATTTTAAAAACATTGCAATACATTCATTACAGAATTCATAACACACTAAGTGTGTGCCCTCAGGCCTATACTCCACTACCACATATCTACAACGCAAAATTAATGTGTACATGTGTGTTAGTGCGTATGTTATCATGTGTTTGTATGCATGTATCTGTGCCTATGTTTATGTTACACAGACCCCGCTGTTCCATCAATCAATCAATCAATCAAATGTATTTATAAAGCCCTTCTTACATCAGCTAATGTCACAAAGTACAGAAACCCAGCCTAAAACCCCAAACAGCAAGCAATGCAGGTGTAGAAGCATGGTGGCTAGGAAAAACTCCCTAGAAAGGCCGAAACCTAGGAAGAAACCTAGAGAGGAACCAGGCTATGGGGGGTGGCCAGACCTCTCCTGGCTGTGCCGGGTGGAGATTATAACAGAAAATGGCCAAGATTTTCAAATGTTCATAGATTATCAGCAGGATCAAATAAAAAATAATCACAGTGGTTGTAGAGGGTGCAACAGGTCAGCACCTCAGGAGTAAATGTCAGTTGGCTTTTCATAGCCGATCATTCAGAGTATCTTTACAGCTCCTGCTGTCTCTAGAGAGTTGAAAACAGCAGGTCTGGGACAGGTAGCTTGTCTGGTGAACAGGTCGAGGTTCCATAGCCGCAGGCAGAACAGTTGAAGCTGGAGCAGCAGCACGAACAGGTGGACTGGGGAGAGCAAGGAGTCATCAGGCCATGCAGTCCTGAGGCATGGTCATAGGGCTCAGGTCCTCAAAGAGAGAGAAAAAGAGAGAGAGAATTAGAGAGAGCATACTTAAATTCACACAGGACACTGGATAAGACAGGAGAAATTCTCCAGATATAACAGACTGACCCTAGCCACCCGACACATACAAACTATTGCAGCATAAATACTGGAGGCTGAGAGAGGAGGGTTCGGGAGACATAAGGTGTTCCATAAGATGTATTTTTACCTGCTTTTTAAATCTGATTCTACTTCTTGCATCAGTTACCTGATGTGGAATAGAGTTCCATGTAGTCATGGCTCTATGTAGTACTGTGCGCCTCCCATAGTCTGAACTTGGGGACTGTGAAGAGACCTCTGGTGGCATGTCTTGAGGGGTATGCATGGGTGTCCGAGCTGTGTGCTAGTATTTTAAACAGACAGCTCGGTACCTTCAGCTTGTCAACACCTCTTACAGAAACAAGTAATGAGGAAGTCAATCTCAGTTCCACTTTGAGCCAGGAGAGATTGACATGCATGTCATTAATGTTATCTCTCCGTGTGCTTTTAAGGGCAAGCCGTGCTGCCCTGTTCTGAGCAAATTGCAATTTTTCCAAGTCCCTCTTTGTGGCACCAGACGACACGACTGAACAGTAGTCAAGGTGCGACAAAATCTTGTTGATAGTGTTAAGAAGGCAGAGCAGCGCTTTATGATGGACAGACTTTTCCCCATCTTAGCTACTGTTGTATCAATATGTTTTGACCATGACAGTTTACAATCCAGGGTTACTCCAAGCAGTTTAGTCACCTCAATTTGCTCAATTTCCACATTATTCATTACAAGATGTAGTTGAGATTTAGGGATTAGTGAATGATTTGGTCCAAACACAATGCTTTTAGTTTCGGAAATATTTAGGACTAACTTATTCCTTGCTACCCATTCCGGTGGTGTTTAAGTATTTTCAGTTGCTGTATTAGCTGACGTGTATAGTGTTGAGTCATCCGCATACATAGACACACTGGCCTTACTCAAAGCCAGTGGCATGTCGTTAGTAAAGATTGAAAAAAAGCAAGGGGCCTAAACAGCTACCCTGGGGAATTCCTGCTTCTACCTGGATTATGTTTGAGTGGCTTCCATTAAATAACATTCTGTTAGACAAGTAACTCTTTATCCACATTATAGCAGGGGGTGTAAAGCTATAACACATACGTTTTCCAGCAGCAGACTATGATCGATAATGTCAAAAGCTGCACTAAAGTCTAACAAGACAGCCCCCACAATCATTTTATCATCAATTTCTCTCAGCCAATCATCAGTCATTTGTGTAACTGTTGTGTTTGTTGAGTGTCCTTCCCTATATGTGTGCTGAAAGTCTGTCAATTTGTTTACTGTGAAATAGCATTGTATCCGGTTAAACACAATTTTTTGTAACAGGTCCATGTAGAATAAAGGGTTAACCCTAACCTTTACATAACACCATAAAAACATTGTTCTGCTAATTTAAACATTTGGAACTTTCACCTTCATTGTCATTCCCAGACGATACAAATGCTGTGCCTATGGGCATTTTTTGGGGTGGTAATAGGGCCACCTTGGCAAACATGTCAGAGGTCAGTATTAAGCCTGTATGTCGGTCAGGATTCCATCACATCGTCTTGCAAGTCTCCAACCGATGGCTCCATAGATGCATCTGTGAACACACACACCGTCACTGTTCTATTACCAATGGCAGTTAAGATAGCTGATACCTGACAAACAAACATATACTATGTTGAAGTTTGAACAGGTCAGACTAAACCTACCTAATTCTGGTCTCCCCAGTGACTACCATTGGTGAGTAGGCAAGAGGTGAGGCAGTCGATGAGGTGTTTGCCAGCGCCCCATTGATGGGCATGGCAACGTAGTTATGATTAGCACAGTGGAACCAACCTGATTGCTGCATTCACCTTTCTATTTCACTTCAGATATCATGATATGTGAAGTGAAATAGAATGGCAAACATAGTGATCAGGCTGGTTCCACCAGGCTAGTTTATGAAGGTGAGTTGGGGCAAAACTCAAAACTGTTTTGACCTTTGACCAGGTCAGATGCCACCCTGTTCCATTTATATGAATGCTCACAGCGAGGGCATGTCTGCGTGATCAAATCAAATCAAACTTTATTTATACAGCACATTTCAGACTTGGAATGCAATGCGCTTTACAATAAATTTAAAAAACTGACCCCTCCTGTCTGAGCCTCCAATATTTATGCTGCAGTAGTTTATGTGTCGGGGGGCTATGGTCAGTTTGTTATATCTGGAGTACTTCTCCTGTCCTATTCGGTGTCCTGTATGAATCTAAGTGTGCGTTCTCTAATTCTCTCCTTCTCTCTTTCTTTCTCTCTCTTGGAGGACCTGAGCCCTAGGACCATGCCCCAGGACTACCTGACATGATGACTCCTTGCTGTCCCCAGTCCACCTGGCCGTGCTGCTGCTCCAGTTTCAACTGTTCTGCCTTATTATTATTCGACCATGCTGGTCATTTATGAACATTTGAACATCTTGGTCATGTTCTGTTATAATCTCCACCCGGCACAGCCAGAAGAGGACTGGCCACCCCACATATGCTCTCTCTAATTCTCTCTTTCTTTCTCTCTCTCGGAGGACCTGAGCCCTAGGACCATGCCCCAGGACTACCTGACATGATGACTCCTTGCTGTCCCCAGTCCACCTGACCGTGCTGCTGCTCCAGTTTCAACTGTTCTGCCTTATTATTATTCGACCATGCTGGTCATTTATGAACATTTGAACATCTTGGCCATGTTCTGTTATAATCTCCACCCGGCACAGCCAGAAGAGGACTGGCCACCCCACATAGCCTGGTTCCTCTCTAGGTTTCTTCCTAGGTTTTGGCCTTTCTAGGGAGTTTTTCCTAGCCACCGTGCTTCTACACCTGCATTGCTTGCTGTTTGGGGTTTTTAGGCTGGGTTTCTGTACAGCACTTTGAGATATCAGCTGATGTACGAAGGGCTATATAAATAAATTTGATTTGATTTTGATTTGATACTACACAACAAACATATGATAAAAACCCATTGTTGGTCTTCTCTATGCTGCATGTTCAGCTGTAAACTGGACATCTCTCAAACAACTGCAGAAGGAAATCCTCATAAGCAATGTACTTCCTCATCTTATGAGGTGATGTTGACTGTGAGGGCCTGTGACAGGGTGATACAATAGACAACCACGTTGTAAATTGTATCTTGTTATAAAGAAAGGACAAAGATTTTTTATAATGCACTTTACAACTATCTGCTTGGCTGGGTAATTAACCTACTAGTTTATCAAACCGGGTATTTTTTTATACAACTTTTCACATAACACATATTACTATTGTTGATAAAGCCATCTGTGTCATTAGGGCAGTAACTTGGGTCAAGCTAATTCTAGGTCGTCATTAATTACCACAGCCATAAAGTTATTAAAAAAACACCTATTTCTAAAATTTCTCCTCTTAAAATATGATTTTAAACCTAACCTAAACCACATTTCTAACCTTAAGCCTAACCTTAAATTAATACCAAAAAGCAAATTTTTGTTTACATTTATTTTTTACAACATTTGTACAATTCTGACTTTGTGGCTGTGGTAACTAGTGGAACCCCTAATTCTATGCTTAACAGATGTAGACTGACTGTAGCTCCAGATTGGATTATATTTAGACTGGTGACACCATTAGCGTTTGTTGCTCCTAGTTCACTGTATTAGTCAGACTCAGACATGAGTTAGCTACCACCGTAGCTGCATCAATTATTTATTTTGCTCTAGACAATACAGAATACACTTGTAGGAGCTACGAACTAACTTCCAAATCTGACTTGTAGGCGAACGTTAGCTAGCAAGCCTGTCTTGCTAGCATTATCAAATGATAATTTTACATAACCAGCCGTATCTAGACAATACACAATAAAAGTATGAGCTACGACCTAACTAAGTTATAACGAGGTAGCTAGCTACGCTAACGTTAGCTAAAACGATAGCTAGCCTGCCTCGCTAGCTAATGTTAGCTAGCCTGCCTTGCTTTATCAAAAGATGGCTGACTACATAACCAGTAATAATGTTATCTAACATTGCTAGCTAAATTATACCAGAGAGGTGAATATATTCCAGTATCTCTGGTTATACTCACCACCACCGGTCACTGCACACCAAGCTAGCGTTACTGGTGCAGACTTGGGGACCGACGAACTCCAAACACCTATTCCGACCACACACTAGCTCTAGGGTCCTTCGGCAGGATCTTTGGCTGTGGAGGCATCGTCAATCCGTGTAGGGCCCGTGATCCTTTGAACACGTTGGGGGCGATGAAGCCCCATTCAATGAAGTGAAGCGAAGGGGGCAGAGGGGTGATTTGCACATAGAGCTTAGCAAAAGTGGCCATGATTTGTTGACATAATTATGACACAGTGGGAGCGAGGTTTGTGGAGAGAATGGATCCTTGCATTTTGGCTGATCCATATGTGGTGTCAGGTTGGGTGGACAAGAGGTTGGGGGGGACTGTTGAGTTGGTGAGAGTAACTCAGAGTGGATTAGTGATGATTTATTGTGTTTCTTCAGTCCAGAGGGAAAGGGCACTCTGGACCACATGATTAGGGACAAGAAATGTGACTTGCTTTGGCTCTCCGGAGCAGGGCGCCATTGAAAGGAGTAACAACGAGGGTTGCATTAAGTGGGGCGGCAGGGTTGCCTAGTGGTTAGAGTGTTGGACTAGTAACTGGAAGGTTGCAAGTTCAAAGCCCCGAGCTAACAAGGTACAAATCTGTCGTTCTGCCCCTGAACAGGCAGTTAACCCACTGTTCCTAGGCCGTCATTGAAAATAAGAATTTGTTCTTAACTGACTTGCCTAGTTAAATAAAGGTAAAAAAAAAAAAATTAAGTGTTGAGGAGGATCAGTATAAATGGAAGATTCCCGGTGTCTGTGATGCCTGCCGTTTGGTGCGACACAGATCCGTTGGAGAGGGTGGGGAAACGGAGAAGAGAATGTCTGTCCTGCTGAGTTTTGATGATTTTGAGTCTTTGCCGGACAAGGACAAGTAAGGAAGTGTAAGTTATTCCTTGAGAGCTTTTGTTCCGAAAATACTACAGTGTTTTAGCTGTCAAGTTTATGGGCATGTTACAGCAGTGTAGGAGGGAGATTCCTAGATGTGAGAAGTGTGCAAGGAGGCATGAGACGAAGGAATGTGCAGTATTGTTGGAGAAAGTTGTTTGTGATAGATGTGGGAGTGCCCATGTGGCTGGAGCTCCGTGGTGTCCGGTGAGAGAAAGTCAGGTTGAGGTTGCAAGAGTAGTACAGAAAGTGTTGTATGACAAAGCATTGAAGAGAGAGGTAGAGGAAGATGGGGGCAGGGTGAGGGATACTGAGAGTATTCCTGTGGATAGGCAGCGACCAAGAGAGAGTGATGGGAAGATCATGTCCTTCATTAATGTAGGCTTTTTAGCATTCATAGAGAAGTACTTGGGATTGTGAGGATTTACTGCAGAACAGTAGCAGGGGGGGTTGAGTGGTAGTGTTCTGTCCTCTCAGACCATTGGTCTGGAGTAGGATTAGATAGGGTTAAATAGTGGAATGCAGTGATGTTTTTTTAGAGAGGGTTAATAGTTAGGAGGGCAATTTTCCTTTTTTCCCAATATTCTATTACTGTATCAAGAATTTAATGTAGGTAGGCCGTGAATGACCTCACACAGTCATAGTTCAGTAGGTGGCGGTGTATGACCTCACACAGTCATAGTTCAGAAGGTAGGCTGTGAATGACCTCACACAGTCATAGTTCAGTCGGTGGCGGAGTATGACCTCACACAGTCATAGTTCAGTAGGTGGCGGTGTATGCACCTAAAAGTTGGATGCGATCTGCCAAGTGAGAGAGGAGCATGGAGGATGGAAGGAGTGGAATAAGAGACCAGCTAGCTATCAAGGGCTGTGTATGAAAGCTCTGTTTCAGGAGGCTTGGTGGGAAGATGGTAGAAGTGAATGCGGAGTTTGAAACAAGCAGCGCGTCGAGCAAATTTGGCGAAGACGAATGTCCTCAATGAACAACAGTAGTACTGGAACTGTTGGAGTGGAGGATATGTGTGTGAGTGATAATGAATCGCTTCTTGATGGGATGGGTTCGTTGAGTAAGGATGCATTTGTGGGAAACCCGTTTGAGGTGTTGAAAATGGTGAAGTATGCGCTTGGAAAAGTGGAGTCTGTCCGAGTGACTTTATTTTGATTAATTGTATTTCTTAAGAGTAGAGGAAGATTGCAGTGTGCCTCAAAAAACCACAGAAGTGTTGTGTTTTAAACTTCAGAGTGGAGCACCCGTCAAAGGAGTCATCTCAGTGGTGACGACAGATACTCAGGTTGAATACCTGAATAGAATTCCTGGTGGGGTTAGTGCCCGGCGTCTGACCTGCTGGGTGAATATTGTTCTTTGATAAAGAGCAAATACCTACACATTTTTTATTTTTTTATTTCACCTTTATTTAACCAGGTAGGCTAGTTGAGAACAAGTTCTCATTTGCAACTGCGACCTGGCCAAGATAAAGCATAGCAGTGTGAACAGACAACAACACAGAGTTACACATGGAGTAAACAATTAACAAGTCAATAACACAGTAGAGAAAAAAAAGAGTCTATATACATTGTGTGCAAAAGGCATGAGGAGGTAGGCGAATAATTACAATTTTGCAGATTAACACTGGAGTGATAAATGATCAGATGGTCATGTACAGGTAGAGATATTGGTGTGCAAAAGAGCAGAAAAGTAAATAAATATAAACAGTATGGGGAAGAGGTAGGTAAAATTGGGTGGGCTATTTACCGATATTTACCGACTATGTACAGCTGCAGCGATCGGTTAGCTGCTCAGATAGCAGATGTTTGAAGTTGGTGAGGGAGATAAAAGTCTCCAGCTTCAGCGATTTTTGCAATTCGTTCCAGTCACAGGCAGCAGAGAACTGGAACGAAAGGCGGCCAAATTAGATGTTGGCTTTAGGGATGATCAGTGAGATACACCTGCTGGAGCGCGTGCTACGGGTGGGTGTTGCCATCGTGACCAGTGAACTGAGATAAGGCGGAGCTTTACCTAGCATGGACTTGTAGATGACCTGGAGCCAGTGGGTCTGGCGACGAATATGTAGCGAGGGCCAGCTGACTAGAGCATACAGTTCACATGTGAAGCTTGGTTCTGTAAGATACGCTGTAAGAGATTTAGTCCCCTAACCAATGCAGTGTAAGAATTATAAAAGATTTGGCCATGTTTCAAGTGTGTGCAGATGAACAGTGTATACTGAAGAACGGTGTGTAGAAGGATGACGGTGTTGCAATTGTGGTGGGGATAATGATCCTGAGTTCTTGGAGTGCCCTGTAAGGGTGAAGGAGATTGCCCGCTCTAACTTTTGCCACCTCAATCGAATCTCCTATGCAAAAGCGATTAAAAGAATTGAGAAAACAAGTGATGCTAGTGAAGATATGGTAATGGATACACCATAGCCTGTAGTAAATGTTTGCTGCCAGACAAAAGATACCCTGTGTTAAAAATTTGGATTTTGTTGTGTTCATTGCCACAGTTATAAACTGTATTTTTTTGTGAGACTCATGGAAAAGTTACTTAAATAACCTAACTCAGACGTTAGGCTACCAAGGGAAAATGAGTCAGTCGTAAAACCATGATAAACATTTTGCGTTTCTCAATGGCTATTTCTGAAACATCCACGCACGCGTGAGCGCTCGCACACGAAATTGGAGGCAGGGCAAATAAGCACCCCGACCTCATGTACCTTCTGGTCATGCTTTACCAAAAACAGTTAGGCTGCTGAGCTGTCGTCCCGCACTATGTAAGTATGTCTCCTTTTCGTGTGACTATTTGCCTTTGTAGAAATGACTCAAAAACGGGGAAGACGTGGTATCGAATGTGTTGTGTAGCCATCATACAAAGGGTAGAACGTTTTCATACAAAGTTACAATGTATCAACTTTGAGAAGTCACGTAGTTTACTTACTATATACGATTTCGGAAGAAAAAAAATGATTATAGTAAGTAAACTATAGGTATATTCGTTTCATATTAGTTTCATTCGAATTTTCAAAATGTATCCGCCCTATGAACGCTATGGGAGATAGTCAACTGCATAGAAGTTACGAGAAACCCGCTATGTGAATGACGTGTTCATAAAAGTTTTCTTCGAGGATCTTGTAAAGAAAGATTGGATGGCCCCGTTAACGAACGTTGTGAAAATTGTTGCAAAGCTATACGACATTGTGCTGTATTGGAAAAAACTATATTTTGTGTAATCCCCTCCGTTTTTTAGTTGTACGCAAAAAACGAACAGCACCACCGAGGTATCTATTTTGAAGTGAAATGAGATTAGCACATGACTCATGAACAAACTACTACAATGGAATAATCTGTGTTAAATAGAGCCGTTTTTATTACGAGTTACTAACGTAGTATGAGGCGTCGCCATCCTGTTTTTTTGTCAGTAATGCGTTTATGCCCTTCTAGCACTTCTTCCTACACAAAAGAAGAACGCTGCACTATAAAAAAGGAACAGACCCGTGGCTTGAATCTACACAAGTTATGGTTCTCAAATCCATTCACTCCTCATTAGCAATGAATGCAAGGTAGCTGGTTTTAGCAAGTAAAGCCATAGTATTTAATCTCTCCACACCCACTATGGCCCATTGTGGAGAATCCATATGTTCTGTGCTCATGTAACATATAGTGACTTGTCATAACAACAATGTGAGGATGTGAATGGTATTGTGCCTATTGTTTATACATTTACAACCAGAGCGTCCTTTTACTATGGACTAATAAGCACATCACAAAGTAACAGCTGTTACATGTTACAAAATAAGAATTTGTTCTTTAACTGACTTGCCTAGTGAAATAAAGGTAAACATTCCTGTAGTCATGCAATGTTGGGCTGGTGATGGTTGGTTGCATGCATATTTCCAATTTGAGTGGAGTGGGCTTTCCTGTATTTGGAAGGTGAAGGCCCACTCTGTCTTTTGTGTGTGGTCTATACAGACGCAACTGCTGGAAACCAAGACCTATGTTGCTACTGCCCTACCCGCCCAAAAGATAACAATCCTCTCCGTCACCCTCTTGAAGCTCTCTCCTAAATTCCGACATACACCACCCTGCATGCCACAGGAAATAACAGGCCCTTGCATTTGAGTATTATTTACTCAGCTCCGCTTCTAGTCTAAATCTTCTACTTTTTCTCAACCCTAAGTTGCCAGTTTGACTTGTATGAAATTAAGAGACTCCTTTTACAGAACTCACAAAGCTCACTTATCTATATTTTGCTGTTAAAAAGTGAGTTGTAATGCAAAGTCAGACAGGTTCCCCCCTCCTGAATTGAATATGAATTTGCTTGGCTAAGACCCCGGTTAACCAATGCAACTTAATATTGTTGGTAGAGCACAGTTGTGGGTTTCTGGTTTCAGTAATGTGAAAGTCAGAAACTTTTTCTATAGGCTCCAGGCTTTGTCCAGTAGCGGCACTGTATAGGGCTGGGCGGTATACCGTATTTTATGATATACCGGTATTGATGCAGGGACCGGTTTGGGTTTTTACTTTACCTTCTATACCGGTATTTGAATGTTTGGTTGTTAAATGTGATACGTCAGGTGTAATGTCAATTGTTCTAGTTTACTTCACTACTTGAGTCATCTCTCTCCGCTCTTTCTCTCTGTGCCACTTTCCACACAGACCTAGCCACACCCCGTGTCACATGAGCGCATTTGATGTTCCTCAACCACAGATACTTGCGTTCAGTCTGAAAGGTCAATGCAGCACATGCAACAATGTTGATGAGGACAATGCTGTTTCACTTTGCTTCTTAATATAAATCCACTAGCATTCTATAATGACACTATTGGTCTGTTTCTTATGTAACAGTATTGCTTCAGTCCCTCTCCTTGCCCCTACTTGGGCTCAAACCAGGCACCCTCTGCACACATACACAACTGACACCCACGAAGCATCGTTACCCATCGCCCCACGGCCCTTGCAGAGCAAGGGGAACAACTACTTCAGGTCTCAGAGCGAGTGACGTCACCCGATTGAAACGCTATTAGCGCGCACCACCGCTAACTAGCTAGACATTTCACATCGGTTACACTCACCCCCCTTTCAACCTCTTCCTTTTCCGCAACAACCAGTAATCCGGGTCAACAGCATCAATGTAACAGTATAGCTTCCGTCCCTCTCCTCGCCCCTACCTGGGCTCGAACCAGGGACCCTCTGCACACATCGAGAACAGCCACCCTCGAAGCATCGTTACCCATCGCTCCACAAAAGCCAAGGCCCTCTGCAAGGGGAACAACTACTTCAGGTCTCAGAGCGAGTGACGTCACCCGATTGAAACACTATTAGCGCGCACCACCACTAACTAGCTAGCCATATCACATCGGTTACACTTACATCAGCAAACAGCTAGTTTGTATTTTCTTAGCAAGTTGCCCTAAATCTTGTGAGATGCTAATTGTTAGCCGCTAATGCTAATAGCTAGCTAGCTAGATAGCAAATAAATGTACTGAGTAAGAGCAAACGTAGCTAGCTAATACATCCTGATAATACCAGGGATGGTGGAGACCTAAATCAGCATGTTGTTTGTGCAACAGTATCTTCTAAATCAAAGAGGACTATGCAAAGCAAGAATATGTTAGCTACATGAAGTAGCTAAGAGAACATGCAATGTAGCCAAAGTTTATAGGATCCCCTATGAAACACTATCAGCACTTTATTTCCTACCCTGTCACAATAACTCCTCCCTGGCATTTTAATTCCTTGTCATCTCAAACACTGTATTCAAAGTGCCCACTATTATAGTCTTAACTATAGAATTAGAATAGTCATACTATTTCCATGATTCCAACAGTTTTGCTTTAATTCTAATTTGCAAGTCAAATTTCAATTGCAACATTTGGTTAAAAATAAGTCCTAGATTATTTGCCCATATCGTGCAGCCTTACGTGGCAGTGTGGAAATGATCTCAATTGAGCAATGGTGTAAAAATACTTTCAAGTACTACTTACGTTTTTTTTTTTTGGTATCTGTACTTTACATTACTATTTTTTTTTTTTGACAACTTTTACTTCACTACATTCCTTTAACAAAATACTGTACTTTTGTTAAATGAATTCTATTCCTATATGTTTAACAACCAATTCAATTAAAACACTCTGCCCATTTCTAAGAATTTGTAAGATACTTATTTGCATAAAATGGACAGAGACCAGTCTCAAAATCAATCAATAGCGTTTATTCTCGACAGTACTGATCATAGTACAATTTACATCAGGTTTTATACTAAAAATTACGTCACAGGTTTTATTCTGTCCTTCCTCCACTCCGATATAATGGCAGTATAGTTCACAAGCCTTTCCACATTGTCCACCACCTGTTAAATAATCTACTACTAGCCCAAGGTCTCTCTTCTCCCTGTGTAGAGACAGGATGTCCTGTAAGGAACACAGCATTCCAGCCAGTCTGACAATAGCTCCATTCGTTTCTAACAAGGAACAGACAGTCCTTCTAATTCTGGATGAAAACTACACACATTACATTCAGTATTATGATTATAATAAGATTCATACATCCATACAGTAACATAGTAGTATTCTGTTTAGTCATAGTTCTGATTGAAATGTATACATAATTTAGTCATTATTCATAAAAATCCCATAACAACTTTTTACTCCATACATTTTCTCTTACACCTAAAAGTACTCGTTACATTTTGAATGCTTAGCAGGACAGGAAAATGGTCCAATTCACACACTTGTCAAGAGAACATCCCTGGTCATCTCTGATCTGGAGAACTCACTAAACACAAATGCTTTGTTTGTAAATTATGTCTGAGTGTTGGAGTGTGCCCCCGGCTATCCATCATTAAAAAAAAACAAGAAAATGGTGCCATCTGGTTTGCTTAATCTAAGGAATTTGAAATTATTTATACTTTTACTTTTGATACTTAAGTATATTTAAAACCAAATACTTTTAGACTTTTACTCAAGTAGTATTTTACTGGGTGACTTTTACTTGAGTCATTTTCTATTAACGTATTTTTACTTTTACTCAAATATGACAATTGGGTACTTTTTCCACCACTGCAATTGAGTGCAGGAAATGCAGAAATGATAAAAGTGCTGAAATTTGTTTTGGTTAAAATCGAATTTAACAGTATAATACAATCAGAATGGAGAAAGACTCATTGATATCACTTAGAATGTATGTGTTGCCACCCTAGGATCACTCACTGCTCATAAAGCAAATGTAGAACTTGTATTATTCCAAAATTAAAAATACAGTAAAATACCATTACCGTCCAATTAAAAAAAATACATAATATAAAATATATAATATTTTGGCAATATCGCCCAGCCCTAGCGGCACTTGGGTAAAAATCACTGATTTAGGCTTGGGCGGTGTACCGTATACCGGGGTATTTGGAAATAGCCACGGGATGGTTTTTCAATACCGTTGAAACTATTACGTTATTCAATAAATGTCTATATTTGTTGCTGCCTGCAGTAAACTTTGCAATACATTAGGAGATAAAGCAGATTGCGTTCTTCTTTTCACCTGTCACATTATTTTACTTTATGAAGCCTACCGTAGTTGCCCAGAACAGTTGAGCCAGCCGTGTGTTTGTAAATAGGAGAAAGTGGAGCAGGAGAGTCCAGATGTTTATTGAAAGGGTCACATTTTATATTGAAAGCTAAGTTGTTGTTTTTTTGCCTCAGTAGAGTGATCAGGGACATGCAACTATAGGTTTCCTTCACAGAAATACATTACTGCAAAAAATTTGGCAGACAATAGCTTCCTTTTCATCAGATGACAACATAAATGCAATTCTATTTGGCTGGCAGCCACAGAAGTAAATTAACTTACAATGAAAAAGCAAGGTCTTTGTGGCAAAAATGAGGCATGGCGATCAAATTTCTAATGTTTATCGTAGAAAGAATGTAACATTTCCTAATGTTTTGCTTAAAGTTAATCTAGCATTTTACCCAAGAAAAGTAGACTGGCCACACTGAGAACCCAGTGGGCAAAACCTGGTTGAAAAGACATCAGTATGACATCTTATTCTGGTTGAAAAAGGACATTTTTTTTTCTTTTTACTGGCCAGAATATGACATATTTTTCAGACCACTATACGACCAGCTGGTCATAATTCTGACCACTATCTTATGTGCTATATTATGTAGCCTACTGGTCATAGTTAAAGACCTCATCATAACCTGGTAATGACCACAGCTTATTACCTACCTACTGTAAAAAGTATTGCAGAGGAAAAATGTGGATATTGAAAACATTACTCATGAGCTTTATATTTGTTTCTGTAGTCACCAATATAAAGTTTATATCTACAACATATTCTTAAATGATTATTTTATGTATTTTTTCAACCAGTTTTCTCCCCAGTTTCGTGGTATCCAATTGGTCAGTCTTGTCTTATCACTGCAACTCCCGTACGGAGAGGCGTGTGTCCTCCGAAACACAACCCAGCCACCCTGCTTCTTGACACAATGCCCACTTAACCCGTAAGCACCAATGTGTTGGAGGAAACACGGGCCGGGCACAGTGCGTGCTAACCAAGGTTGCCAGGTACATAGTGTTTCCTCTGACACATTGGTGCGGCTGGCTTCCGGGTGTTAAGAAGCAGTGCGGCTTGGTTGGGTTGTGTATTGGAGGACACGTGACTTTCAACCTTCGTCTCTCCCGAGCCCGTACGGGAGTTGTAGCGATGAGACAAGATAGTAGCTACTAAAAACAATTGGATACCATGAAATTGGGGAGAAAAGGGTTTTTAAAAAAAGAAATGTGCTTGTTTGTGAAATAAATGCAATTTTTTTGGTCCATTAAAATAGCAACAAATTGATCAGAAATAGTGTAGACATTGTTCATGTTGTAAATGACTATTGTCGCTGGAACCGGCAGATTTTTTAAATGGAATATCTACATAGGCGTACAGAGGCCCATTATCAGCAACCATCACTCCTGTGTTCCAATGGCACGTTGTGTTAGCTAATCCAAGTTCATCTTTTTAAAAGGTGAATTGATCATTAGAAAACCCTTTTGCGATTATGTTAGTACAGCTGAAAACTGTTGTCCTGATTAAAGAAGCAATAAAACTGGCCTTTAGACTAGTTGAGTATCTGGAGCATCAGCATTTGTGGGTTCGATTACAGACTCAGAATTGACAAACAAAGACCTTCTGAAACTCGTCAGTCTATTCTTGTTCTGAGAAATGAAGGCTATTCCATGTGAGAAATTGCCAAGAAACTGAAAATCTCGTACAATACTGTGTACTACTTCACAGAACAGCGCAAACTGGCTCTAACCAGAATAGAACGAGGAGTGGGAGGCACGGGTGCACAACTGAGCAAGAGGACAAGTACATCAGTGTCTAGTTTGAGAAACAGATGCCTCAAAAGTCTTCAACTGGCAGCTTCATTAAACAGTACATGCAAAACACCGGTCTCAACATCAACAGTGAAAAGACGACTCCGGGATCCTGGCCTTCTAAGCAGAGTTGCAAAGAAAAAGCCATATATCAGACTGGCCAATAAAAATCAAATATTAAGATGGGCAAAAGAACAGACACTGGACAGAGGAAGATTGGAAAAAGGTGTTATGGACAGACAAATCTAAGTTTGAGGTGTTCGGATCACAAAGAAGACACATTTGTGAGATGCAGAAGAAGAAAACAGATACTGGAGGAGTGCTTGACGCTATCTGTCAAGCATGGTGTGATGATCTGGGGGTGCTTTGGTGGTGGTAAAAGTGGGAGATTTGTACAGGATAAAAGGGATCTTGAAGAAGGAAGGTTATCACTCCATTTTGCAACGCCATGCCATACCCTGTGGAAGGTGCTTAATTGGAGTGACCCAAAGCACAATGACCCAAAGCACAGCTCCAAACTATGCATAAACAATTTAGGGAAGAAGCAGTCAGCTGGTATTCTGTCTATAATGGAGTGGCCAGCACAGTCACCGGACCTCAACCCTATTGAGCTGTTGTGGGAGCAGCTTGACAGTATGATACGTAAGAAATGCAGATCAAGCCAATCCAACTTGTGGGAGGTGCTTCAGGAAGCATGGGATGAAATCTCTTCAGATTACCTCAACAAATTGATAACTAGAATGCCAAAGGTCTGCATGGCTGTAATTGCTGCAAATGGAGGATTCTTTGACGAAAGCAAAGTTTGAAGGACACAATTATTATTGAATTAAAAATCATTATTTATAACCTTGTCAACATCTTGACTTGAATTTCCTATTCATTTTGCAACTAACTTCCTGTTTGTTTTCATGGGAAACAAGGGACATTTCTAAGTGACCCCAAACTTATGAACGGTTGTGTATGTGTAATCATTAACCATCTCTCTCACACACATACAGTAGCTAGCATGACACAATGTTGACATGGTCACAATCTTTTCTAGAAGCTATGATCATCCCTCTCACACACACACACACACACACAGAAAGAGAGAAACACATATTTACTGTCATTAACTAAACAGATCAAAATGTCAATAAGTTACAACAGGTAAAAATGAAAACTTAACAAGTCCATGGAGGATTTGCCAGAGAGCTAACGTTAGCTATCTAAAATTAGCCAGCTAGCAAAACTTTCCTTGATGCTCTTCTCCCCAACAAACTGGCACTTTACTTACAAAAATGAAACAAGAATGCTGGAGAACAGAGACTACCATTTAGCAGTCAAATCTATAAAAACCCAACAACATACATTTCAAGAAACTGTGTTGTTTTCCAGCAGTGTTGTGTAGCTTACTCGGTGCTTTGTCCCGACATGCTGTATGGAATGTTGATAAAAGCAGGCTGCTTGCGACAAAGAACTATTGTTGTGCGAGGAACAGATTCCAATACAAGTTTTAGCTGGAACTGATATACCTACCTCCTTATTTAGCTACTGAATGTAAAATATAATTACTGCACGCATTGTTAATTCATTAAAATCTTTAAGGGAAAATATAATTGTCATTCTCGGGGTCAAATTTGGGTGCAATGATTTTGTACAAATTATTGATGGAAATAAATGGAATGGAAATGGAAATTCTGGTGGATTGTAGTATGATATTGAAATAAAAGACAGGCCTACGTATAATTTAAAAAAAAACAGAAAACAAATGTAGTTGGACATAATAGAACATCAAAATTGCATTCAGTGGAACAGAAGAAAATGTGCAACACAATAAACTGAGAAATTAACATCAACGAAAGATGGTCATTGGAAGCCAACACACACAGCAATTTACCAGATATCATTAATTAAACAAACATTATTTAATTGTACTGCAGTTTTACTGCATTTTAACAGCGGTGAATTTTTGTAAGGGAATCCTGTATTATTGTGCATGATTATTTTACAGGCTGGTAGCCTAGAACAAATGTAATGGAAGTGAATGTGCACTTTTCAATTGTGGTGGACTGCAACAACAGAAACCATTGCCATAGCCTGTAGTAAAAGCATAGATTCGGAGATTCTCTAAATTAGAGACCATCTCTGATAGCGATATGACTGCAGAGACAGTCACAAATTATAGCTTTTAATTACCTATCAAAATCTGACTTGGAGGTGAAATATCAAAATTCTTAGTTTTTTAAATTGGTATTTCATGACCTGCCGAATAAAAACATAAAATGGCCCTACTCCTGAAAAGTTAATCTGACATTACCTGAAGTGACCTCGGCCTGAGTACCATTAGCCGGATCCCGGAGTAATATGATTCTGCCAGACTTGGCCCGCAAGAAGCCCCCCAAATCAGAGTCCCCCGAGTCTCAAACGGAATAGGCCGGAGACCAGAGTGTTGACTGGGTACAATATGCTACGAGACCCTAACGCAATTTGTTGTGCTCTGCCAGCTGTTGTTTGCCAAGTGTGCTAAGTGGGCTGAATCATGCAGCCCCTGCTGAAAAAGAACATTCATTTAATTGTAATGGTTCTAATGTTTTCTATGCAATGCATGTAGGGCCCACAAACACTATGCACATGTTTATATAGATTGGTGTCTATTAATTGAGTAGCTTTTAGATAACTGGTCAGTAGTTCAATCAGATTTCAACCAAAAAACAGATATATTTTTCATGACGTCAAAAAGTTATCTGAGGGATTGTGAGGAGCTATACAAATTTGAGAGTCAAAAGATGTGGACTTCAAATAGGCCTATGGCACATCATGGAAACTGAACTCTGGACACTGACTAAATATGCATCCAAGCCAAACTGAAATCTTTTCAGATGTTGGGTCGTTTTCACAGCATTCTATTTCCTTACAACCGATCAAATTGTCATGCACAGAACATCTTTCTTAAAAAAAAAAGGTTTTAATTGCATTTTCTCCCCGGTCCCAAACGTCTTTGCTCCATAAAAGAAGCATGGATGACATAACTTTACAGATGTTAACTAGATTGAAGCATTCATTCTATCAATTTATGACATTCAAGGTGAGCAAGGGTTTTAGTCTTCTAGGATTCTGGCCCATGTTGACTCCAATGCTTCCCACAGTTGTGTCAAGTTTGCTAGGTGTCCTTTGGGTGGTGGACCATTCTTGATACACACAGGAAACTGTTGAGCGTGAAAAACCCAGCAGCGTTGCAGTTCTTTTCACAAACCGTTGCACCTACTACCATACCCTGTTCAAAGGCACTTAAATCTGCCCTCCTTTAACCTGTCTCCTCCCCTTCATCTACATGGATTGAAGTGGATTTAACAGGTGACATCAATATGGGATCATAGCTTTCACCTGGATTCACCTGGTCTGTGTGTCATGGAAAGTGCAGGTGTCCTTAATTTTTTCTACACTCAGTGTATAATAGAAGAAGAGAAGCTGCATGTGTCTAATTATAGACAAGTTGACTAACAAATGACGGAAATTATAAGGGAGTGAACGTTTTTAATAATAAGGGTTACATGGAGAATATCGGACCTTTTCTGAAATGAAATGGATGGACCTCCCTTCAGCTAAATATATTTTACCTAAATCCTCCCTGAACACCCTCTCCTATACCCAAAATAATAATTAAAACAAAGTGGATAGCAGAGAACATGTCTACCATTTACCCTCACTCCTTGGACAGGCTAGAGCCTTAGATATGCCGTTTAGAAACTCTTATTGGTCTTGTAAGCATTACATGGCAATGCAGGAATTTTTATGGCGCCCAGACGGTTGTGGGTTCACAAGCCAACGTGGACAAAAGTAGGGGAGGATCTCCTTAAAACCTGTAATGGCTGCATCCCTTTGTTCTCAATTTCCGCCTGAAGACATACCCTAATCTAACTGCCTGTAGCTCAGCCCCAGAGGCAAGGATATGCATATTCTTGGTATCATTTGAATGGAAACATTCTGAAGTTTGTGGAAATGTTAATTGACTGTAAGAATATAACACAGTAGATCTGGTGGAAGAAAAGAGAAAGAAAGAGCATACGTTTTCTGTTTTGTATTGTTGTAGCATCATCTTTCACATGTACTAGAATAGCCACACAGTCAGATAGGATGCTGGCGATAATTTTGATGGATAACACAAGAGGGCAACTGTAGGTGTGCAATGTTTCAAACTGATAACTTCAGGAACGGGCGAGCTACATGACATTTAGCATGAAGTCACCCAGGTGTTCCACACAAGTTGCCCAAATGTGGTCCCTTTATTTTTTTGAGCAGTGTATGTATATATATATATATATACACATACACACATACATATATATGCACACACACCCAAACAAACCAACAAACACACACACACACAAACCACACATCTCATTGCAAATTGCAAAATACAGTATATATATATAATCATAACACTCAAAGATTCCTCAAACAAAAAATCTGTCTCACTTTCCAGATCAATCTCTTCTATAATCTGGTGCAAATCTGTATACTTAGACTTTGACTTCACTTTTCCTGATTTATTCGCCATGATATCTTCAATGAAATCGTTGAAAATACAACTTTACAAAATACTGCAATGCGTAACAAGCATCACAGTAACTCCTCTGATAGTCAAGGCGAGAATGGAGTTCGTTACGTGTGCATTTACAAACAAGGAATGGTGGTCCAACCCAAAACCATTACATACTGGCGTTTACCTCAGCTCATTAGCTATCTACCCATCTAGATTTCAAGTAGATCAGTGGTCATTGGGCAGAAATACAGTCAATCAACAAAGCTTGGCTAAAATTATTGGTGCGCAAGGTAGTCATTGCTCGTTGTCCTCAAAAAAAACTATGAAGTTTGCCTGTGTTGCAAACATCCAGAGGAATGCACTGAAACCAACCATGATTACCGTAATTGCTGGACTATTAAGCGCACCTGAATATAAACCGCACCCACTGAATTATTAAAAAATATGTATTTTGTACATAAATAAGCCGTACTTGTCTATAAACCGCAGGTGCCTACCGGTACATTGAAACAAATGAACTTTACACAGCCTTTAAACAAAACACGGCTTGTAACAAAAATAAATAGGCTTTAACGAAACACGGCTTGTAACAAAAATAAATAGGCTTTAACGAAACACGGATTGTAACAAAAATAAATAGGCTTTAACGAAACACGGCTTTAATTTTTGTTACAACAGTAGCCTACCAAGAAAGTCATTGGTCACTATCTTCCTCCTCCTGTGCACTGAAACCACTGAAGTCATCTCCTTCGGTGTCGGAGTTGAATAGCCTCAGAATTGCTTCATCCGATGTTGGATCGCTGCCCTCTTCAACACGCAGCAGTCCAGCCTTTCGAAACCTGTTGATGATAGTGGATTTTTTGACAATGCTCCACACTGTCAGCAGCTCTATTTCCTTTTCCAACAGCCAGATCGATCGCCTTCAACTTGAAAGCTGCATCATATGCATTTCTCCGTGTCTTTGCCATGATGAGGGTGACAAAATGACTACCGTAATCAGAATGATGGGAAGTTTGAGCGCGCTCGATTTACGTCACATTATGTGACGGTGCTCAGTTTTTTGGCGGCATGAATCTTGTGAAAGCGGGAAAAATCCATAAATTAGCCGCGTCATTGTATAAACCGCGAGGTTCAACGCATGGGAAAAAAGTAGTGGCTTATAGTCCGGAAATTACGGTAGATAAACCATGGTTTACTGTTTGTAATTACGTCGAATGCTCCGTATAAAATTGATAGAAATGGAATTCACGGCACAAACGGGTTACAAAATGTTTCGATTTCGGCTATAAAAATAGATTTTATCAAAGAAAACGGCACTTCATTTGATCACTGGGACCCTCAGGAAGAGAAATAAGAGCAAGATATCATAATGTATGTAACGGTCTGAGTGTAGTGGGTGAGGAGTCAGGCGCAGGAAGCAGAGAGTTCAGGGGAGTGCTATTTTAATGCACTGAGAAACGCTGAACATAAGCCAACCCTCACAAAACACAGGGCGTACTGAACGAACAAATGCCCCAAACAGGGGGGCTAAACTGTCCAGGAAAAACCCACAAAATGGGAAAACACAAAACCCATAGACGTGCAAACAAGTACACCAAACAGACGATCACAATAATTAATCCCGCACAAGGAACCCTGCGGGCCGGCTGACTAATAAAGCCTTACTACCTAACTCAAAACAGGTGCACTCAATCAACACATAAGGAGGGGGAGGAAATAATCAGTAGAAGCTAGTAGGCCGGCGACGACGACCGCCGAGCGCCACCCGAACGGGAAGGGGAGTGTCCTTCGGTCGGAGTCGTGACAATGTACGTCATAATTTTACCTTCAAATGTGAATGTGTTAAAACTGTCATGGCGGAAAATGTTTCTGTTGTTGATTGCTCTTCTTAAACAAAAGCATGGTATCTATGTTCTCTGTAATAGCTATTTTAAATCTGAAAACGTAGTTTGATTACCAAGATCCTAATCTTTTGAAGGATGTAAGACACTTGCATTTTCAAGAATGTTTAATGTTACGACGTTGTATTTCTAGTTGTCACTCTGAAATTTCCCCTGATGTTGATCCCTGTACGGGGATTGCAGCCATTCTTACCCTGCCAAGTTGAGTGTTAAACTAATGGGTGCACTTGAATGGGAACTGCTATCTATAGATTATATTTCTATGGTTGGTTGTGGCTGTCTGTTTGCCTTTTTCAAATGTCAAAATACAAAATACAATCGTGGGAAAACGTAGAGTTTGGAAAGCAAATGCCTACTGCTGGAAAGAGAAGACTGTAGAACCAATAGAATTCTTTCTTCTCAACTCTCAATTTTTTTCCGAACAGCAGCACTGTTTGTCAAAGTAGCTCGCTCATCTTGAGATACGCTCCACTTGCTATAATAGCCTATTGGCCATCACCGTGAGTAGTAGCCTATGTCTTCATCATTAGGTGAGTCAGTGTGCCACTGGAAATTGTATTTAGTAGCCTATTGTAGTCTATAATATCAGTTTATTGTAGACCTATTTTATTTATTTTTTTCCAATCCAAGCATATATTCTGCCTATTGATTCCCGCTGTTCAGTTTTGGCTGCATGAGGAAAACATTGAAACCTTCAGATAGGAAATGACTGAGGAGGTGTTTTTGTTGTAACACATTATAGGTATACAATGCTACAGTATATGCTATTATATTCAGTTATGTAAAATAACAATAAATTGTGATCTTGCGAGACATTGATTCAGCTTTAATCTAACTTTACTAAACAAGCAACATTGTGAGAAGTGATAATCTTCTATTTGTATTAATAAAAATAATACACATACAGTGCATTCGGAAAGTATTCAGACCCCTTCACTTTTTCCAAATTTTGTCATGTTACAGCCTTATTCTAAAATTATTTAAATAGTTTTTCCCCCTCATCAAGCTTCACACAACACCCCATAATGACAAAGTAAAAACAGGTTTTTAGATTTTTTTCCCCAAATGTATTTCAATACTGACCTGAAATGTCACATTTACATAAGTATTCAGATCCTTTACTCAGTACTTTGTTGAAGCACATTTGGCAGCGATTACAGCCTCAAGTCTTCTTGGGTATGACGCTACAAGCTTGGCACACCTGTATTTGAGGAGTTTCTCCCATTCTCTTCTGCAGATGCTCTCAGTGTGGATGGGGAGCGTCACTACACAGCTATTTTCAGCTATTTTTACTACCGGTGGACTCCAAGTTGTAGAAACATCTCAAGGATGATCAATGGAAACAGAATTCACCTGGCTCAATTAAGTGTCTCATAGCAAAGGGTTTGAATACTTATGTAAATAAGATATATATTCCCAAGATATTTTATTTTTCAGAAATTAGCAAACATTTCTAAAAAGCTGTTTTCACCGTGTCATTGTGTGTAGATTGATGAGGGAAAAAATGTATTTAATACATTTTAGAATGAGGCTGTAACACACCAAAATGGGGAAGAAGTGAAGGTGTGAGTAGTCCAGGTACTTTCCGAATGCAGTGTATATGTATTACAACCTAATATAGCCTCTCGCCAAGGCAGCAGCTACTCTTCCTGGGGTTCAGCAAAATTAAGGTAGTTATGCTGTATACAATTTAAAACATTACATGACATTAAATTTCATTACACTTTTCACAACACATTAAGCGTGTTCCCTCAGGCCACTACTCTAGTACCACATATCTACAATACAAAATCCAGGTGTAAGTATGTGTAGAGTGCGTGTCTTATCATGTGTATGTGTGTCTGTGCCTGTGTGTGTTTTTCTCTTCAGTCTCGCTGTTCCATAAGGTGTATGTTTTATAAATATGATTCTACTGCTTGCATCAGTTACCTTATGTGGAATAGAGTTCCATGTAGACATGGCTCTATGTAGTACTGTGCGCCTCCCATAGTCTGTTCTTGACTTAGGGATTGTGAAAAGACCTTTGGTGGCATCAAGCATGGTCAAATAATAATAATCACAGGCAGAACAGTTGAAACTGGAGGTGGACTGGGGACAGCAAGGAGTCATCATCTCAGGTATGTCAGGCTCTCTCTCCTCAGAGAGAGAGAATTAGAGAGAGCATATTTAAATTCACACAGGACACCAGATAGGACAGGAGAAGTACTCCAGATATAACAAACTGACCCTAGCCCCCCGACACATAAACTACTGCAGCATGAATACTGGAGGCTGAGACAGGAGGGGTCAGGAGACACTGGGACCCCATCCAATGACACATCCGGACAGGGCCAAACAGGAAGGATATAACCCCACCCACTTTGCCAAAGCACAGCCCCCACACCACTAGAGGGTATCTTCAACCACCAACTTACCATCCTGAGACAAGGCCGAGTATAGCCCACAAAGATCTCTGCCACTGCACAACCCAAGGGGGGGCGCCAACCCATGTCTTGTGGAGTATGCATGTGTGTCCGAGCTGTCTTAGTAGTTTAAACAGACACTGTGGTGCATTCAGCAAGTCAACGCTTCTTACAAAAACAAGTAGTGATGAAGTCAGTCTCTTTTATAATTTTATCAATGTTAGCTCTCCGTGTACATTTAAGGGCCAGCCGGGGTGCCCTGTTCTGAGCCAATTGTAAACGTCCTGGGGTCCAGCAAAATTAAGGCAGTTATACAATCTTAGTAGTCCAGGTGCGACAAAACTAGGGCCTGTAGGACCTGCCTTGTTGATAGTGTTGTTAAGAAGGTAGAAACTAGGGCCTGTAGGACCTGCCTTGTTGATAGTGTTGTTAAGAAGGTAGAAACTACGGCCTGTAGGACCTGCCTTGTTGATAGTGTTGTTAAGAAGGTAGAAACTAGGGCCTGTAGGACCTGCCTTGTTGATAGTGTTGTTAAATTACAGACAAACTTCTCTGCATCTTAGCTACTGTTGTATCAACATGTTTTTACCATGTTTTGACAGTTTACTTTGAGCCAGGAGAGGTTGACATGCATATTATTAATGTTTGCTCTCTGTGTACATCCAAGGGCCAGCCGTGCTGCCCTGTTCTGAGCCAATTGCAATTTTCATAAGTCCCTCTTTGTGGCAACTGACCACAAGACTGAACAGTAGTCCAGGTGCGACAAAGCTAGAGCCTGTAGGACCTGCCTTGTTGATAGTGTTGTTAAGAAGGTAGACCAGCGCTTTATTATTGATAGTCTTCTCCCCATCTTAGCTACTGTTGTATCAATATGTTTTGACTATGACAGTTTACAATCCAGGGTTACTCCAAGCAGTTTAGTCACCTCAACTTGCTCAATTTCCACATTATTTATTACAAGATTTAGTTGAGGTTTAGGGTTTAGTGAATGATTTGTTCCAAATACAATGCTTTTAGTTTCTGAAATATTTAGGACCAACTTATTCCTTGCCACCCATTGTGAAACTAACTGCAGGTCTTTGTTTAGTGTTGCAGTCATTTCACTCGCTGTAGTAGCTGACGTGTATAGTGTTGAGTCATCCGCATACATAGACATAATGGCTTTACACAAATTGGTAAATTTGGTAAAGATTCAAATGTAAGGGGACTAGACTGCTGCCCTGGGGAATTCCTGATTCTACCTGGATTATCTAGGAGAGGCTTCAATTAAAGAACACCCTCTGTGTTCTGTTACAGGTAACTCTTTATCCATAATATAGCAGGGGGTGTAAAGCCATAACACATATGTTTTTCCATCAGCAGACTATGATTGATAATGTCAAAAACCTCACTGAACTCTAACAAAACATTTCTCTCTCAGCCAATCATCAGTCATTTGTGTAAGTGCCGTCCGTGCTTGTTGAATGTCCTTCCCTATAAGCATGCTGAAAGTCTGTTGTCAATTTGTTTAAGTAAAATTGCATTGTATCTGGTCTAAAAGTTTAGTAAGGGTTGGTAACAGGCTGATTTGTTGGCTTTTTGAGCAAGCAAATGGGCCTTTACTATTCTTGGGTAGCAGAATAACTTCTGCTTCCCTCTATGCCTGAGGGCACACACATTCTAGTAGGCTTAGATTGAAGATATGGCAAATAAGAGTGGCTTGTGATTGTTCATAGACACATTTTTCACCTCTTCCACACTCACTTTACGGAATTCAAAATTACAGTGCTTGTCTTTCATGATTTGATCAGTTATACTTGGATGTGTAGAGTCAGCGTTTGTTGCTGGCATGTCATGCCTAAATTTGCTAATCTTGCCAATGAAAAAATCATTAAAGTACTTGGTAATATCAGTGGGTTTTGGGATGAATGAGCCATCTGATTCAATGAATGCTGGAGCTGAGTTTGTCTTTTTGCCCAACATGTCATTTAACCTCTTCAGTCGACCCTCTACTTTTTTGAACATTCTGTTAAAAATCGCGCAACATTTCAGCGCCCTGCTACTCATGCCAGGAATATAGTATATGCATTTGCTTAGTCTGTGTGGATAGAAAACACTCAGACGTTTAAAAAACTGGTTAAATCACTGCTGTGGCTTTACCAGAACGGCATTTACATCGAAAAGCACAGGAAAAACTGATCACTGAAAATGGGGAAAATATATCCATGCGCTACTTGAACCCATTGATAAACGTGAACCACAATTAATTGACTGAGGTTGCAGTACCTACAGCTTCCACAGGGTGTCTAGAGTCTTGTCATTTCCCTTCGAGTTTTTTCTTGGTCAAACACATACAGGACACCGTATCTAATCCGGTCTAGGACCGGATATTTTCGTTGAGTTTCTAGCCGGACATTTTTCCAGACGGACAGCTAATGATCTTTACATCGCCTCCTGATGAATTTTATCGCTTATTAACGTTTACTAATACCTAAAGTTGCATTACAAACGTATTTCGAAGTGTTTTGTGAAAGTTTATCGTCGACTTTTTGAATTTTAAAAAAATGACGTTACGTTTTGAAACAATGTTTTTTTCGTTTATCACACAGTCTACATATAACGATATCTAGGCTTTATATGGACCGATTTAATCGAAATAAAGACCCAAATAGTGTTTATGGGACATCTAGGAGTGCCAACAAAGAAGATGGTGAAAGGTAATGAATGTTTTCTATTTTATTGTGCGGTTTGTGTAACGCCGAAATGCTAATTATTTTGTTTACGTCCCCTGTGGGTCTTTTGGGGTGTTGCATGCTATCAGATAATAGCTTCTCATGCTTTCGCCGAAAAGCATTTTAAAAATCTGACTTGTTGCCTGGATTCACAACGAGTGTAGCTTTAATTCGATACCCTGCATGTGTATTTTAATGAACTTTTGAGTTTTAACTAATACTATTAGCATTTAGCGTAGCGCATTTGCATTTCCAGAGCTCTAGTTGGGACGCAAGCGTCCCGAGTAGAAGCAACAGGTTAAGGTGCTCCAAAGCTTTTTACTGTCAATCTTTATAGAATGTATCTTTGTTTCATAGTATAGTTTCTTCTTCTTTTTATTCAGTTTAGTCAAATGATTTCTCAATTTGCAGTACGTTTGCCAATCGGTTGTACAGACAGACTTATTTGCCATTCCTTTTGCCTCATCCCTTTCATGGTGATGAGGCAAACCATGGGGATTGATGAGGAATTTTTCTTAATGGGTGCATGCTTATTAGTAACTGGAATCATTTTCATAAATGTGTCAAGTGCAGCATCTGGTTGGTCATTACACACCACAGACCAACAAATATTCTTTATATCAACAACATAGGAATCACTACAAAACTTATTGTATGACCCATCCTTTGGAACTTTGGTTTTCCTAGATATAGCTACCAAATTGTGATCACTACATCTGATGGATTTGGATACTGATTTAAAGCAAATTGCTGCAGCATTACTGAAAATGTGATCAATATAGGTTGATGATTTCACTCCTGTGCAGTTTGTAATTACCCTGGTAGTTTGACTGATCAGGTTACCCTGGTAGGTTGACTGATCAACCTGAATCAGGTTGCAGGCACGGGTTACAGTTCGAAGCTTTTTCTTGAGTGGGCAGCTTGATGAAAGCCAGTCAATATTTGAATCACCCAGAATGAAGACCTCTCTGTTGATATCGCATACATTATCAAGCATTTTACACAAGTCTTAGGACTTGGTGATCTATAGCAGCTTCCCACAAGAATGTGTTTCATTGGCATGGGCAATAGCTAAGAGTGTGTTTGAATTCAAGATCAGCTTGATCTCAGTTCGTCACTGTCAAAATGTTGGTCATTTGTGATATTAAAAAAGATTCGGCTAATGTCTTCTTTCATGTAGAATTGCATGAAATGTTTTTTTAAAGGCAAAAAAAAATATCGGACCATGCTAACAAATGTTCCCCATGTGTGGAAATCATAAAATCGCCTCTGCCCAACTGTAGCCTTTGCCACATGGCAAATGTTATTATGGCTTTATTATAAAGGCCCTTTTTCTTCAACAGTAACTTGACCATCCATCGAGTTGCATCTTGGTGTACAGATTTGTTTACAGAAAATGGTGTGCCGGGAAGGGCCTATGATTTCTTAATCCTGCCCTGGTAACAACTGCAAAAGAAGCCTAGATTAAGGTTTGCAGATCTGTACTGTTGATAACTAAGCACCAGACACATGTTACCCTACACTGGGAACTTAGTGCTTAGTTATCACCAGCATTGTTAGACTGAGAGAAAACGTTCCCCATATCTGCTTTTCTGTGGAACAGATCAAATTACAAAACACAAATTTGTATGATAGCTGCCACTCCAACATAGTCTGCAAAATAAGCACACTTTTGCAGATTAGGGATAATCAGAATTGTATATACAGTATTTTTTTATATCCTATAATCTTGTAGTAGCTACTGCTTTTAAGCATAAGTGTATATTCCAGGGCACATAGATAGCAGACTGCTGTGATGCCCTGTGTATCCCCATGTGGGTGTTTTCTCTTGCCCTGGCCCTGTAATTCAGGGCTTCCTGCCTTCATTTGATTGCATAATGAATGTGAAGTACAGGAGGCTGCTGAAGGGAGAAAGGCTCATAATAATGTCCGGAATGGAGCAAATGGAATGGCATCAAACACCTGAAAACCATTTGTTTGATGTATTTGTTACAATTTCACTCCAGTCATTACCACTAGCCCATTCTCCCCAATTAAGGTGCCACCAAACTCCTGTGAAGTGTGTGGGCCTGGGCCTGCTGGTTTGCTGACTGGGTTACTTTTGCTGCGCTCTTCTGAGGATAAGATCTTGAGTTTGGTCTCCAGCAGGACCAGAGAGGACAGACATAAACCGATATGATCTCATCTAACAGAACTCTTCCACTGCATCAGCTGAGGATCAGCTGATCTCTGCGAATTATCCCTGCAACCCCACTTTAGCCTGGCAGCCAGAGGCTAGGTGGGGAGCAGGGATGTAGTGCATCAGTAGCACGGGGGAGCAGCGCTCCCTCAATTTGTTCAATTAGAGAATACACAGAGCTGGTAAAATATTTCTGGAAAATGTATTCTTATACATCTTAAATTTGATTTAATTACCACAAAAATGTCATAAAAACAGTAGAATGAAAAACAAAGTAAATATGTAGGCTATAGTAGCCTATAGGTAGGGAAGAAACCACCTTTTACTTGTCTTCTCTCTCTCTGTTGGTGCCATGAATGATGTAGGCATGTGCAGAGGCCCGTTGACTTTGAGCGGTCCAAATCCGACGTAGCAAGAACTGCCACAGACGGAACTCCCAGGGGCTGCTAAAAACGGCTGTCCTCAAAACAGTTTGTTGTGGACTTGGGACTCATGTACGACACACTTGAACTCGCCCAATTGTCCGAGTACTTAGCTTACAGAAACATAACACCTCCTATTGCGTATGCAGACAAACATCCACCGCATGAACCTTATCACACCAATGCGATCTAGGATACAAATTCACAGTGTCTGCCTTGATGTTCATAAAGGTCTATGGACCCCCTCTTGTGCAGTGGAACCCAGAACGATTGTGTTTCCTCCTTTAAAAGTTGCGTCGTACTTCTGTTGCACGTTATTTGTCAGCCATGTTTTCTGTTAATGCAAGTTAGTGCTAGTTTGACCACCAGAGGGCATCTGATAGTCTTCCATATTGGCATTACCAGAGAATTTAAAACCTTTTTTGTAATAACATAGTATATGGGATTAATTCTTAAGAAATGTGGCTAAATTAATTAGATTAATATTATGGTGTTTCTAATTTTAGAAAAACGATATACGAAACCCTCAGGGTTTCCGTTAGGATGGAATGGAAAATATGGCGCTGTACAATGTGACGGTCAGAAGTGGGCTACAGCATAAGAGGATTGGAGGATTCTAAATTGTTTGCCTCCATTAGACAATATTTCTGTAAATCAGTGACATTTATTCCCATAGTAATTTGTTATGATTCCATAACTAAATCAACATCTGCATTTTGAAAGAGTATTTGTATCATTATTTTATTAAAAAAGCATAAAGATGCTGATGAAGAAATACAGTACTGTACAGTATATGCTTTTAAGATATAAGGAGATATAAGATATAAGCCACCTGCATTTGTTTATTAGGCTACTGTGCAGTCTGACAAGTAAACATAGACTACAATACATACTGTAGTAAACATGGGAAAGTTCCATGTATAATAGTTGTATTTTCATCAACATTTTTTATGGGTATTTCTGTGAATTCATGTGGCTCTCTGCAATAACACTGCATGTTTTGGAACTAGCGGAGAGCTACCTCTCAAATGAAAGCGCGTGACTGAGAACGAGGCTGTAGGCAGACCCCTTAGTCAAACAGCTCCCATCCGGCCCCCCTTCACATGAGCTGCCTGAAACAATGATCTAAAGACGGTTGACATCTAGTGGAAGCCTTAGGAAGTGCAAAATAACCCATATCCCACTGTGTATTCGATAGGGGTGAGTTCAAAAACGACAAACCTCCGATTTCTCATTTCCTGTTTGGATTTTTTCTCAGGTTTTTGCCTGCCATATGAGTTCTGTTATACTCACAGATATCATTCAAACAGTTTTAGAAACTTCAGAGTGTTTTCTATCCAATACTAATTAGAGGTCGACCGATTATGATTTTTCAACGCCGATACTGATTTATTGGAGGACCAAAAAAAAGCCGATACCGATTAATCGGCTGATTTTTATTTATTTATTTGTAATAATGACAATTACAACAATACTGAATGAACACTTATTTTAACTTAATATAATACATCAATAAAAATCTATTTAGCCTCAAATAAATAATGAAACATGTTCAATTTGGTTTAAATAATGCAAAAACAAAATGTTGGAGAAGTAAAAGTGCAATATGTGCCATGTAAAAAAGCTAGCGTTTGAGTTCCTTGCTCAAGAACATGAGAACATATGAAAGTTGGTGGTTCCTTTTAACATGAGACTTCAATATTCCAAGGTAAGAGGTTTTAGGTTGTAGTTAATATAGTATTTATAGGACTATTTCTCTCTACAATTTGTATTTCATATACCTTTGACTATTGGATGTTCTTTTAGGCACTATAGTATTGCCAGTGTAACAGTATAGCTTCTGTTCCTCTCCTCGCCCCTACCTGGGCTCGAACCAGGTACACATCGACAACAGCCACACTTGAAGCAGCGTTACCCATCGCTCCACAAAAGCCACGGCCCTTGCAGAGCAAGGGGAATAACTACTCCAATTCTCAGAGCGAGTGATGTTTGAAACGCTATTAGTGCGCACCCCGCTAACTAGCTAGCCATTTCACATCGGTTACACCAGCCATTAGGTTGATAGGCTTGAAGTCATATACAGCGCTGTGCTTGCGAAGAGCTGCTGGCAAAACGCACGAAAGTGCTGTTTGAATGAATGCTTATGAGCCTGATGCTGCCTACCATCACTCAGTCAGACTGCTCTATCAAATCATAGACTTAATTATAACATAACACACAGAAATACGAGCCTTAGGTCATTAATATGGTCGAATCCGGAAACTATCATTTCGAAAACAAAACGTTTATTATTTCAGTGAAATACAGAACCCTTCGGTATTTTATCTAACAGGTGGCATCCCTAAGTCTAAATATTCTTGTTACATTGCACAACCTTCAATGTTATGTCATAAATACATAATGTTCTGGCAAATTAGTTCACCATTTTTTACTTTTATTTAGTTAATTAAGAACAAATTCTTATTTTCAATGACGGCCTAGGAAGAGTAACTGCCTGTTCAGGGGTAGAACAACAGATTTGTACCTTGTCAGCTCGGGGATTTGAACTTGCAACCTTCCGATCACTAGTCCAACGCTCTAACCACTAGGCTACCCTGCCCAAACTGTTGCATATACCCTGACTCTGCGTGCAATGAACGCAAGAGAAGTGACACAATTTCAACTGGTTAATATTGCCTGCTAACCTGGATTTCTTTTAGCTAAATATGCAGGTTTAAAAATATATACTTCTGTGTATTGATTTTAAGAAAGGCATTGGTGTTTATGGTTAGGTACAGTCGTCCAACGATTGTGCTTTTTTCGCAAAAGCGCTTTTGTTAAATCATCCCCCAGCGTTGCATCGATTATATGCAACGCAGGACACGCTAGATAAACTAGTAATATCATCAACCATGTGTAGTTATAACTAGTGATTATGATTGATTGTTTTTTATAAGATAAGTTTAATGCTGGCTAGCAACTTACCTTGGCTTCTACTGCATTCAACGAGAGGCAGGTGGTTATAGCGTTGGACTAGTTAACAGTAAGGTTGCAAGATTGGATCCCCTGAGCTGACAAGGTGAACATCTGTCGTTCTGCCCCTGAACAAGGCAGTTAACCCACCGTTCCTAGGCCGTCATTGAGAATAAGAATGTGTTCTTAACTGACTTGCCTAGTTAAATAAAGGTATATAAAAAAAAATGTTGTGAAGACTTGAAATCGGCCCTAATTAATCGGCCATTCCGATGAATTGGTCGACCTCTAATACTAATAATATTATGCATATATTAGCATCTGGGACTGAGTAGGAGGCAGTTCACTCTGGGCACGCTATTCGTCCAAAAGTGAAAATGCTGCCCCCTATCCCACACAAGTTAATAATATCAAGGAATAATAATAATTGAACATTTTTCATGCTTGTCTCAGAGCAGCGCGAAACGGTGCTGAAATGGACGTAATCAGCTGGAAGGCTATATAAAACTATATTTTGGAGGTTATTTTGTTTTAAAAAACAGTGAGTGATTGTAATCTGAATAAAGGCCAAAAATAATATTTATAAAGGCCAAAATATAGCTCTGCTAATAGCCATAATGGCACTGTACAATGTGACCCTGTGTTTGAAAGAGTATTTTCCAATAAGCAACAATTTGTTTCCAATATTTCTGTCATTCAGTGATATTTATTCCCATAGTTATTTGTTATGAATCCATAACTAAATAAACATCAGCATTTTGAATGAGTATTTTTACTTTATTAATGAAAGCATAGATGCTGAAAAAATACTGTACAGTATATGCTTTTACATTTGAATAATAAAGTATTTAAAGGATTTTGAAGATATAAGCCGCATTAGTTTTAGGCTACTGTGCAGTCAGACAAGTAAACATAGCTTACAGTACATACTGTAGTAAACATGGGAAAGTGCCTAATTCCTTACATAAGGGAGAGCAGGCCATGTCCAGACTTTCTCAGTGACCTCAAGCACTCATTAACTCTGTCTTTAATGCTTTTTCGGGTTGCATCAGTCATGGACAGAAACTTCTGAGACACAATATTAATGATGAACATATGGAGGTTCACTGGTAAGCCACATTTGCCTCAGGATCCATCCTAGTTTGTATTCTGTGCCCATTCGTGTTATCTCTTTGGTTACACGTCCTTGGAATGGCAGAACAGCATAATGGTCCGGGCGGCCCTTGCTGTGCCTGGTGAGCAGTTGGTCTGTTGTCAGAAGAGGAATGGAAATGTCAGGGTGAACCGACGACCTGACGAACCCGCCACGTATGTTGACTCTGCCTGTCGGAGGTGAAGTTCCAGAGCTCACAGGGGGGCCTGGCATGGATTGTGAGCATCTCATTCCTCGCCCATTTCAATGTGTCATTCTCCACCTGGCTCTCCTCCAATGCCGCCTGACTCTCCACAAATGCTGCTCATCTCAGCAAGGTTTTACATGTGGAAGTGCGACTAAAATGTAGTTTAAATAAACATCCGCATTTGAATGTCTTTTTTGTCGTTATTTTATTAACAAAAGTATAAAGATGTTGATTAAGAAATACTGTACTGCTGTTTTGAGTTAGAAATGTAACACTTTAGAGTTCTTGCGCATCGAATACATTGCAAGTTGAGGGATTTTCACTACTGTAGCCGGGCTATAAAAAGTCTATTGTCCTGCTAATAGGAAACATTTGCATGATGGGCTACACATGTGAAAAACAAGTCTTTGTAATCCTGTTTTAAAAATTCCTCCAGTTGTCCATCGCTACTGTAAATAAAAACACAGCATCTTGTTTACATTCTTTCTTGTAACCACAATGTCACAAATAATTTGTATCTACCTTTCCAATTACTTTTAGAGTTTGGGATTTACCAATGTGCACTTTTCATTATTAGTTACATTGTTTTAGTTCGAACGTGCAGACTTTTTTTCTTTAAATTATTGTTGCAATTGTAAGTAGGCCTAATAAAAAAAATCATACTTCTATTAGGCTACCTCAGCCAGTTAAGTTATTTTATATTGGTCTAGGCTCCGAAGAGCCTTGTATGTAAAGTCAAATTAAAATGAAGATTATTGTTGAAACTAATTGCTCGGCTGGTGTAGGTTTTCTCCATATGTTGGTGTGCAACACTTGCATAACAAGTTAGCTACATTTTCAGCACCAGCCACTGTTCGCCTCCTAATGATTGCGCTGCATTTCCATCAGTTGTTTTTAAATTGAACCTTTATTTAACTAGGCAAGTCAGGTAAGAACAATTTCTTATTTACAATCACGGCCTATCTCGGCCAAACCGGATGACGCTGGGCCGATTGTGCACCGCCCTATGGCACTCCCAATCAGGGTCAGATGTGATACAGCCTGTATTCGAACCAGGGACTGTAGTAATGCCTCTTGCATTGAGATGCAGTGACTTAGACCGAGTGGATACTCGGGAGCCATGACCAAATATATATTTATTTATTTTTCTCCCCAGAACATTAACCGTGTGTAGGTAGATGTGGAAAGGTAGATACATTTGAAGTCGGAAGTTTACATACACCTTAACCAAATACATTTAAACTCAGTTTTTCACAATTCCTGACATTTAATCCTAGTAAAAACTCCCTGTCTTAGGTCAATTAGGATCACCACTTTATTTTAAGAATGTGAAATATGTTTCATCACATTCCCAGTGGGTCAGAAGTTTACGTATACTCAATTAGTATTTGGTAGCATTGCCTTTAAATTGTTTAACTTGGGTCAAACGTTTTGGGTATCCTTCCACAAGCTTCCCACAGTAATTTGGGTGAATGTTGGCCCATTCCTCCAGACAGAGCTGGTGTAACTGAGTCAGGTTTGTAGGCCTCCTTGCTCGCACACACTTTTTCAGTTCTGCCCACACATTTTCTATGGGATTGAGGCCAGGGCTTTGTGATTTCCACTCCAATACCTTGACGTTGCTGTCCTTCAGCCATTTTGCCACAACTTTGGAAGTATGCTTGGGGTCATTGTCCATTTGGAAGTCCCATTTGCGACCATGCTTTAACTTCCTGACTGATGTCTTGAGATGTTGCTTCAATATATCCACATAATTCTCCTTCCTCATGAAGCCATCTATTTTGTGAAGTTCACTAGTCCCTCCTGCAGCAAAGCACCCCACAACATGACGCTGCCCCCCCTGTGCTTCATGGTTTGGATGGTGTTCTTCAAATTGCAAGCCTCCCCCTTTTTACTCCAAACATACCGATGGTCATTATGGCCAAACAGTTCTATTTTTGTTTCATCAGACCAGAGGACATTTCTCCAAAAAGTATGATATTTGTCCCCATGTGTAGTTGCAAACCGTAGTCTGGCTTTTTTTTAATGGTGGTTTTGGACCAGTGGCTTCTTCCTTGCTGAGCGGCCTTTCAGGCTGTGTCGATATAGGACTCGTTTTACTGTGGATATAGATACTGTTGTACCTGTTTCCTCCAGTATCTTCACAAGGTCCTTTTGCTGTTCTGGGATTGATTTTCTCCTTTCGCACCATAGTACATTCATCTCTAGGAGACAGAACGTGTCTTCTTCCTGAGCTCTATGACGGCTGCATGGTCCAATGGTGTTTATACTTGCGTACTATTGCTTGTACAGATGAACCTGGTACCTTCAGGCAGTTGGAAATTGCTCCCAAGGATGAATTAGACTTGTGGAGGTCTACCATTTTTTCTTCTGAAGACTTGGCTGATTTCTTTTGATTTTCCCATGATGTCAAGCAAAGAGGCACTGAGTTTGAAGGTAGACCGTGAAATACATCCACAGGTACATTTCCAATTGACTCAAATTATGTCAATTAGCCTGCAGAAGCTTCTAAAGCCATGACATAATTTTCTGGAATTTTCCAAGCTGTTTAAAGGCACAGTCAACTTTGTGTATGTAATCTTCTGACCCACTGGAATTGTGATACAGTGAAATAATCTGTCTGTAAACAATTGTTGAAAAAATGTCTTGTTATGCACAAAGTAGATGTCCTAACCGACTTGCCAAAACTATAGTTTGTTAACAAGACATTTGTGGAGTGGTTGAAAAACTAGTTTTAATGACTCCAACCTAAATGTATGTAAACTTCTGACTTCAACTGTACAAATGATTTGTTGCAACTTGGGGAGGGGGGGGGGTTCACACCTAGCTCAAGTTGGGGGGGTTCACACCTAGCTCGGCTATTAGACAATTTTTTAGTAAAGGTTGAATAGTCTATTGTTCAGCTAATAGCCCATCCTAGAAACATTGATAAAGATTACAATTGATAGTATTTTTAGCCACAATCGGCCCCAACCCCAATTAATACATTTGGACACAGTCGATTGCGTGCCGGTCTTTGGGCTAGAATGTTGAGGGTTCGAAACCTGCTCCCTGCTTGTTTCATTACATTGTTATGCCGGTCTCAGAGCAAATAGCCTGGATTGTTATTCCCATCTCGTTCCTCGCCCTCTTCCATACATCATTCTCCATCTGAGTGGCTCGCTTGTGGGTGTGCTGACAGGATATGGTAGCACCTTCGGTTGTACGTCAATAATTCAGCATAGCAAGTTTGTTGGAAGGTCTGGTTATTCACAGGCAAATAGTAATATGCTCTAAACCACTGGGGTGACAAACAAAGTTTGCTGCCCTGTTTTCAATCGTCCACGTGGCTGGGAGACCCTCCTCAGATTAATGCAGATGGAGTTAGATATGCATAGGAAGTGTAGTGTACTGTTTTTTTCTGTATATATGAATTACAAATCAGCCTTTACTTAAATCATGGTTCTAGTCTATTGCGTAGTTACAATGTGTAATCATTGATGTGTGGTAGTGGTAAACACTGTTTAAGTGTTTAATTGTAATACATACATGCAGACACAGCATAGTTCAAAGAATGGAGTTTGATACACCTGGTATTGGATATGACTGAAAAAATACTTGCTAAATAGCCATTTTCACAAGTTAACTTTTTGACAAAAAAATATGCACAATAGTTTCTCTACACTCACTAACATATTCCTCTCAATTGTACATGTTCTGCTTGACTCGTTATGAATTTATAATTACTTACATTTGCTTGTCAGATATCTTTGCTGAAGAAAGTCAACAGCGACGGGTGGCATAACGTCAAATTCGTCATTGGAACCACTCAATATGATTGGTTATATAAAAACCTTGGGACCCAAATGCATAATGAGTGCTCTAACTCCCCCCTGCTGTGGTCTGGCGCAATGAAGCCATGACGCTGGGTACCTCTAAGTCCCGCGGCATAAGCTCGCAACTTTTAAAGGCGGAACCACTGTATGTGATCACTTGGTTATGGTGCTGTCCTTTCAGCACCACGAAGGGCGCTCAAATCGCTTAAAATAACCCTCATCATCAAGATCTGTGGCCTGCACCTAATACTCCTACTCATCACATTATTATTATTATTAAAAGTGGAAGATTATCACTTCTCACAATGGTGCTTGTTTAGTAAAGTTAGATTAAAGCTGAATCAATGTCTAGCAAGATCACAATGATGAATTAGTATTTTACCTAACAAAACCTGATATAATAGCATATACTCTACCATAGGCCTCTAATATGTTACACCAAAGAATCCTCAGTCATTTCTTATCTGAAGCTGTCAATGTTTTTCTCATGCGGCCAAAACTGAACAGTGCTCACCAATAGGCGGGATATATGCGATGATTGAAACAAAGTAGGCTTACAAAGAAAGGCTTATAGTGTAACACAATCTGCATTTATTCACTCACGAAACAGTAATTTAAGATCTAAATGCATATTCCCATGCAACTGATTGAGATCAAATGATTGACATGGACATTTCACTGGTAAAACGTGAAGAATTATAATTTATGATGGCCTGTTTTGAAATGAGATATTCCTAAACCACTAAGCATTTACCGACGGCAGCAACTTTTTTTGGTCCGGACCAGCCATTTATTTTTGGTACAGTCCACACCGGCATTGATTTTCAACGTCCACAGACATCCGGTCCAGATCGGCCTATATTTGTCCCAAACATGGACGTCTATATGGTTTGGTTTAGATTTGCACAGTACAGTCGAGCACAGCAGAGTAAAGTACATTAGAGTACACAGTAGAATAAGGAAATGTACATTAGTGTACTGTATTGTACCCTACTTTACTCTAATGTACTGTATTCCACTGAATTTAACTATACTGTTTCGTACTGTACTCTTCTCTATTGAATAATACTACTGTCCTGTACTGTGCTAAACTGCCATAATGTGATGTTCAAACTTGTGAAACAATCTAGACGTCTATGAGTATTGGAGAAAGCTGCTGACGCTTCTGGCACAGGCTGCCCAGGCAAAGTCAACTTCCAGAGCAGGCTCAGAACTTGGTCTGACTCCAGAGGCACCAGCAGCCCAGTGATGGAAGTCAGCAGGCTGGCTTATTGTAATGCAAGTGATTCTGCATCCCTGGTACCACTGAGTCTGGCCCCAAAGGGGGGGGGGCTCAGTATTGATTCAAAGCCACTGGAAGGGAGCCACGGGAGTTGGTATGTTTGACTAGCATCAATTTGAAAGCCTTGCTCAATGGTTAATGGTCTCTTTACAAAGGCAAGAAGGTTTCTATTTGTATTTCCTGACAGCTGTAGCTACAGTTTATGCAGGTATCTGTAGGAGTGGCATTAATGCAGAGCCAGCGTGTGACTTTATTCATGAACGTGTGTGCAGAGCGGACACTCCGGCTTAGTCATTGTGTTTCTACTGCCTGCGGAGAGGCAAGTTGTTCTGGCTTTCTTCTCCATAGATGATCGTGTTGTGCTCTGAGAATTCAATGTGAAGAAAGAGGCTTCATCTTTCTGTGCCACAACAGGAGAAAGGTTCTAACAACAGAAGGCTCACACAGTATGGCCATCCACACAGTATGAGTTTGATTGATGTTTTCAAGATTATGTATTGAGCCCTGCATGGATGGGGAGTTTAATCAAAGGCTGCGGTGACTGTTCAGTATGTGATTGTTGGAGTAATTGATTTCTCTCCCCGTTTTATTTATTTCCTAAGCATCTTGGTTTTACTTTTTTTTTCAGATGCTGATAATATCTGTATGTGTTTGTCTTCTAGGAGCAGGAAGCTGTGCAGTGCATTCTCTGGAGAGAAACATGAGGTTTAACCAATGAGGGGCCGCCTTTGGTCTGGACAGGGTGTTTGGAAACCGAAGGCTCTATTTTTAACCTTCCTCTTTTTAATTTCCTCGCCGATTGCCTTGAGCAGGGCAAGGCAGTGTCTCTTCTTAAGCGGCAGACAAAAGTATTCGGTCAAGTCTTTTACTCAAACTCACTCTCCTCTTCCTGTGGCAGACCAGCATGGCCAAATAGGACACATTAGGCCAAGGTCACAATCCAGCAAACCCCCTCTTTCCTTTATAAACTCTGGTATCAACTAATTATTCTGCATGTTTGTTACATGTATAACTTGCCAGTAATTTTAAGAAGTGTACCTTCCGGTTCTTACCCTCGACTCCACTGACAAAGTATATTCACAGAGCAGTGGTGCCAAGAAATCAACACTGCTTCCTGCTTTAATTTGAGGTTGTCTAGGTTGCCTTTTACCCAGGGCACTGGCTCAAACAGTCCAGTCATGCTCTCCAAAAGGAAGTTGTGCCTGTTTGCTCTGTTTGGTGGGATCCTCTTTGTCATGATTGCCACCCACACCATTCAGAAGAACAACATCCTGTCTTTGACTTTGATGGAGACCCATGCCACCTCCAGGACTGTGCATGGGCACGCTGTTAACCGAACATGGGCTCCACCGAGTGCCACGGTGCCCAGCCCGGACAGGATATGTGGGTGTCCGTCCTGCATAGCAGACATGGAGGTCTCGGAGTGGTTCGCTCAGCACTATGACCCCCAGCAGCAGCCCTTTCTCACAGACGGAGACAACAACATGGACCCCCTGGCCCTGAAGTGGTGGCTGGTAAGACGTTTATTATTGATGAGAGGGGCCAAATAGTGTGGTTATATACTGTATGTGGCCAAAAACGGTCAACCAATTGTTAAAGGTGTAGGATTATACAGCAAAAAGTTATATGACAAATGAAGCAAAAAATGAATCTGTCACTTTCCCAAACAATATCTGTCCAGTACATTAATATTAGTACATCAGTACAATGTAATACATTTGTATCACTATTTATGGGTCACTCAGTCGTGTCGTTGTCTTTGTTATCAACGTTCTAAAGATGCCGCAGCCATATTGATGCTCTAATGTGGAACGGGGGCTAATGACTTTAAACAGGGCTAATGACTGTTTAGTCTAAATTACATTATAGGGGCTTGGGAATACTATGACATTGCTAAAGTAGGCACATATTTCGTAGGAAACAACTTTACCAGCATCATCATGTCAAATTTACTTTAGACAGATGGCAATGTTGTCATTAGCTAGCAAAGTTAATCAAAAATAGCAAGATATGCTAATGTTAGCTAGCTAAAATCTGGAGGTCTCCCCTCAATCTTAGCTAGCTAGCTAATGTTATACTGCAACTAAAGTCAGTCTGGTGATGACAAAATGGTAAGATGGTATCCAACCGAGTGTGTTTTTTTGTTACATTTACATTTACATTTAAGTCATTTAGCAGACGCTCTTATTCAGAGCGACTTACAAATTGGTGCGTTCACCTTAAGACATCCAGTGGAACAGCCACTTTACAATAGTGCATCTAAATCTTTTAAGGGGGGGTGAGAAGGATTACTTTATCCTATCCTAGGTATTCCTGAAAGAGGTGGGGTTTCAGGTGTCTCGGAAGGTGGTGATTGACTCCGCTGTCCTGGCGTCGTGAGGGGAGTTTGTTCCACCATTGGGGGCCAGAGCAGCGAACAGTTTTGACTGGGCTGAGCGGGAACTGTACTTCCTCAGTGGTAGGGAGGCGAGCAGGCCAGAGGTGGATGAACGCAGTGCCCTTGTTTGGGTGTAGGGCCTGATCAGAGCCTGGAGGTACTGAGGTGCCGTTCCCTCACAGCTCCGTAGGCAAGCACCATGGTCTTGTAGCGGATGCGAGCTTCAACTGGAAGCCAGTGGAGAGAGCGGAGGAGCGGGGTGACGTGAGAGAACTTGGGAAGGTTGAACACCAGACGGGCTGCGGCGTTCTGGATGAGTTGTAGGGGTTTAATGGCACAGGCAGGGAGCCCAGCCAACAGCGAGTTGCAGTAATCCAGACGGGAGATGACAAGTGCCTGGATTAGGACCTGCGCTGCTTCCTGTGTGAGACAGGGTCGTACTCTGCGGATGTTGTAGAGCATGAACCTACAAGAACGGGCCACCGCCTTGATGTTAGTTGAGAACGACAGGGTGTTGTCCAGGATCACGCCAAGGTTCTTAGCGCTCTGGGAGGAGGACACAATGGAGTTGTCAACCGTGATGGCGAGATCATGGAATGGGCAGTCCTTCCCCGGGAGGAAGAGCAGCTCTGTCTTGCCGAGGTTCAGCTTGAGGTGGTGATCCGTCATCCACACTGATATGTCTGCCAGACATGCAGAGATGCGGTCGCCACCTGGTCATCAGAAGGGGGAAAGGAGAAGATTAATTGTGTGTCGTCTGCATAACAATGATAGGAGAGACTATGTGAGGTTATGACAGAGCCAAGTGACTTGGTGTATAGCGAGAATAGGAGAGGGCCTAGAACAGAGCCCTGGGGGACGCCAGTGGTGAGAGCGCGTGGTGAGGAGACAGATTCTCGCCACGCCACCTGGTAGGAGCGACCTGTCAGGTAGGACGCAATCCAAGCGTGGGCCGCGCCGGAGATGCCCAACTCGGAGAGGGTGGAGAGGAGGATCTGATGGTTCACAGTATCGAAGGCAGCCGATAGGTCTAGAAGGATGAGAGCAGAGGAGAGAGAGTTAGCTTTAGCAGTGCGGAGGGCCTCCGTGATACAGAGAAGAGCAGTCTCAGTTGAATGACTAGTCTTGAAACCTGACTGATTTGGATCAAGAAGGTCATTCTGAGAGAGATAGCGGGAGAGCTGGCCAAGGACGGCACGTTCAAGAGTTTTGGAGAGAAAAGAAAGAAGGGATACTGGTCTGTAGTTGTTGACATCGGAGGGATCGAGTGTAGGTTTTTTCAGAAGAGGTGCAACTCTCGCTCTCTTGAAGACAGAAGGGACGTAGCCAGCGGTCAGGGATGAGTTGATGAGCGAGGTGAGGTAAGGGAGAAGGTCTCCGGAAATGGTCTGGAGAAGAGAGGAGGGAATAGGGTCAAGCGGGCAGGTTGTTGGGCGGCCGGCCGTCACAAGACGCGAGATTTCATCTGGAGAGAGAGGGGAGAAAGAGGTCAGAGCACAGGGTAGGGCAGTGTGAGCAGAACCAGCGGTGTTAGTTTATTTGCGTTGTTTGTAAATAAATAAAAAATACCTATTTTGTACATAATGTTGTCACTACTGTCTCTTATGCCTGGAAATAATTTCTGGACATCAGGACTGCAATTACTCTCCACGGACTGGCAGAATCCTTTTTTTCCTTTAACGAGTCTGACGAGGCCGACGTGAACGATATACTGCTTTCTCCGGAACAGGCCCACATCCCTATGATTTGCGGAAAGAGGAGGTGGAGAAAAAGGGTCCGGAGGGCGGGCTGCCTTCTGAGAATTCGTAAGCGATCGAATAAACCCTCAATTCATTCCATTCTGCTAGTTATCGTGCAATCTTGGACAATAAAATAGATGACTTACGTGGAAGATTAAACTACCAACGGGACATTCAATACTAATATCTTATGCTTCACGGAGACAAGACGACAATATCAACATACAGCTGGCTGGTTATACACTGCACCGGCAGGATGAGTGATGGTGAGACAAGGGGTTGCGGACTATGTATTTTTGTAAATAACAGCTAGTGCACGATATCTAAGGAAGTTTCGAGCTATTGCTCGCCTGAGGTAGAGTATCTCAAGATAAGCTGTAGACCACACTACCTACCTAGAGAGTTTTAATCTGTATTCTTTGTATCTGTTTACATACCACCACAGTCAGAGGATGGCACTAAGACAGCATAGAATGAGATGTATTCCGCCAATAAGCAAAAAAGAAAACGCTCACCCAGAGGCGGCACTCCTAGTAGCCGTGAACTTTAATGCAGGGAAACTTAAATCCATTTTACCAAATTTCTATCAGCATGTTAAATATGTAACTAGAGGGGGGGGGAAACACCTTTACTCCACACACAGAGACACATACAAAGCTCTCCCTCGTCCTCCATTTGTCAAATCTGACCAGAATTCTATCCTCCTGATTCATGCATACAAGCAAAAATTAAAACAGGAAGCACCCGTGACTAGATCAATAAAAAGTGGTCTGTTAAAGCAGATGCTAAGCTACAGGACTGTTTTGCTAGCACAGATTGGAATATGTTCCCAGGATTCCTCCGATGGCATTGAGGAGTACACCACATCTGTCATTTGCTTCATCAAATGTGCATCGATGACGTCGTCCCCACAGTGACACAGTACATACCCCAACCAGAAGCTATGGATTATAGGCAACATCCACACCGAGCTAAAGGCAATAGCTGCCGCTTTCAAAGAGTGGGAAGCACAGCCGAGAGCGGCGCAGTCACACGAGCCTACTAGACGAGCTGAAATACTTCTATGCTCACTTCGAGGAAATTTACACTGAAACATGCATGAGAGCATCAGCTGTTCTAGAAGACTGTATGATCACGCTCTCTGCAGCCGATGTGAGTAAGACCTGTAAACAGCTCAACATTCACAAGGCCGCAGGGCCAGATGGATTACCAGGACATGCGCTGACCAACTGGCAAGTGTCTTCACTGACATTTTCAACCTCTCCCTCTCCGAGTCTGTAATACCAACATGTTTTAAGCAGACCACCATAGTGCCTGTGCCCATGAACACTAAGGTAACCTTCCTAAACCACTACCGACCTGTAGCACTTACATCTGTAGCCACAAAGTGCTTTGAAAGGCTGGACATGGCTCACATCAACACCATTATCCCAGAGACACAAGACCCAGTCCAATTTGCATACCGCCCCAACAGATCCACAGATGATGCAATCTTTATTGCACTCCACACTGCCCTTTCCCACCTGGACAAAAGGAACACCTGTGTGAGAATGCTATTCATTAACTACAGCTCAGCGTTCAACACCATAGTGCCCTCAAAGCGCATCAATAAGCTAAGGACCGCCCTCTGCAACTGAATCCTGGACTTCCTGACGGGCCGCTCCCAGGTGGTAAGGGTAGGTCACAACACATTCACCACGCTGATCCTCAACACAGGGGCCCCTCAGGGGTGCATGCTCAGTCCCCTCCTGTACTCCCTGTTCACTCATGACTGCACGGCCAGGCACGACTCCAACACCATCATTAAGTTTGCAGATGATCACCGACAACGATGAGAGCCTATAGGGAGGAGGTCAGAGACCGGGCCATGTGGTGCCAGGACAACAACCTCTCCCTCAACGTGATCAAGACAAAGGAGAGGATTGTGGACTACAGGAAAAGGAGTACAGAGCACACCCCCATTCTCATTGATGGGGCTTCAAGTTCCTTGGTGTCCACATCACCAACAAACTAACGTGGTCCCAGCACACCAAGACAGTCGTGAAGAGTGCATGACAAAACCTATTCCCCCTCAGGAGACTGAAAAGATTTGGCATGGGTCCTCAGATCCTCAAAAGGTTCTACAGCTGCGCACCATCGAGAGCAGCCTGACTGATTGCATCACTGCCTGGTATGGCAACTGCTCGGCCTCCGACCGCAAGGCACTACAGAGGGTAATGCGTACGGCCCAGTACATCACTGGGGCCAAGCTTCCTGCCATCCAGGACCTCTATACCATGCGGTGTCAGAGGAAGGCCCTAAAAATTGTCAAAGACTCCAGCCACCCTAGTCATAGACTGTTCTCTCTGCTACTGCATGACAAGCGGTACCGGAGCGCCAAGTCTAGGTCCAAGAGGCTTGTAAACAGCTTCTACCCCAAGCCATAAAACTCCTGAACACCTAATCAAATGGCTACCCAGACTATTTGCTATGCCCCTCCCCCCCCCCGACACTGCTGCTACCCTCTAGAAATTAGATCATGGGAACACGAATGAACAAATAACACAATACATTTATTTAATACACAGTGTTATGCATCACCCAAGATCCGGTGTGAAAAAATAATTGCCCCCTTTACACTCAACTGGTTGTACCACCTTTAGCTGCAATGACTGCAACCAAACGCTTCCTGTAGTTGTTGATCAGTCCCGCACATCGCTGTGGATGAAATTGGTGGTGGAAGTGTGATGGTTTGGGAATGCTTTGCTGCCTCAGGAACATCGTTGAAGGAACCATGAATTCTGAACCATGTATTCGTTGAAGGAACCATGAATTCTGCTCTGTATCAAATAATTTACAGGAGAATGTCAGGCCATCCGTTCATGAGCTGAAGTGCCAGTGGCGATTTTAGCATGTAAATCTTGGTGGTGCAAACAAACAAAAAATGCGGGATGCATGCCAGCAAAGCCACTACACGACACTAAACAATACATTAATTGCACGATAACGGTGACAAATGGTGCCCACAAACTGTAGGGCCTACATAAAACTGTCCCAACAGCAGTCTCAACAGCTTACCACTGCTACACCTGGCTTTCATCTGAGCCTTGTCTGGCATCGACACAGTTAATTCAGCCTAATTTAATGCCTTTAAAAAAAACATAGCTGAAATGACAGACTTGCTTAAACAAATGTGGTTTCTACTGACAATTGAGATGTACAAACTATGGCATAAGGGGACGTTAATCAAAAATCCGTCATTTCGATTTAAGACAATGAGCAAGCGACGACGGACATAATCAATAACTATTTGTTCAGCACTTTTGAAATGTACAGCGACAGAATTCAGAACATGGGCCGTTCTTACAGTTTACTCCCTGTACAAGTTAGAACCGTAGGATAAATAAATGGGACATATAAACAGACAGTGAAAGCTCTTACAATATTCAATGATTACATTTCTCTAAACAGGTTATAGGTGATTTGTGCACCACCAAGTTAGAACAGTAGGTGAAATTTAAGAGGTGAAAATAGACCAAATTATTAGGGTGAGGTACATTGAACGCCGTTTGGGTCTTTGCGTGTCAAAAAAGATACACGTCATATAACACTATTTGACACGTTAAATACGCTTTTAATTTGACACATCAAATAACACAATTATATTATAGAATGTTGTGCATGCTGAATTTGCACTTGCAAGCCAAGCACCACCAATACTATTAGTAGCACTGTCAAAGCTGTAGCCAAACAAGCACAAACCGGGCCACGAACGATGTGTTTACAATACCGCGTTGGTGAAAATAGACCAAATTATTAGGGTGAGGCACATGGGCTACTAACAGCTTACAACACAATATATACTTAGTATTACTTTCTTAGCTACAGAATAGATTTCTCCCTTGCATATTACATAATTTATGGAGCAACATACAATACATTTTTGGACTCACCTTGTGAAGGTGGCGCAGCGGTCCTTTGTGCGCAAATTTTGTTATCAAAGTCTGGCATTCTCTGAATTTATGGTGGAAACTTGGGGTGGGGGGAACACAACCACTCCATTGAATAGCAGGCTAATGTTAGTGGTTTCTTTGTAACGCTTTCAGTTAGCCACGGATTCATTTACATTTACATTACATTTAAGTCATTTAGCAGACGCTCTTATCCAGAGCGACTTACAAATTGGTGCATTCACCTTATGACATCCAGTGGAACAGCCACTTTACAATAGTGCATCTAAATATTTTAAGGGGGGGGGTGAGAAGGATTACTTTATCCTATCCTAGGTATTCCTTAAAGAGGTGGGGTTTCAGGTGTCTCCGGAAGGTGGTGATTGACTCCGCTGTCCTGGCGTCGTGAGGGAGTTTGTTCCACCATTGGGGGGCCAGAGCAGCGAACAGTTTTGACTGGGCTGAGCGGGAACTGTACTTCCTCAGTGGTAGGGAGGCGAGCAGGCCAGAGGTGGATGAACGCAGTGCCCTTGTTTGGGTGTAGGGCCTGATCAGAGCCTGGAGGTACTGAGGTGCCGTTCCCCTCACAGCTCCGTAGGCAAGCACCATGGTCTTGTAGCGGATGCGAGCTTCAACTGGAAGCCAGTGGAGAGAGCGGAGGAGCGGGGTGACGTGAGAGAACTTGGGAAGGTTGAACACCAGACGGGCTGCGGCGTTCTGGATGAGTTGTAGGGGCTTAATGGCACAGGCAGGGAGCCCAGCCAACAGCGAGTTGCAGTAATCCAGACGGGAGATGACAAGTGCCTGGATTAGGACCTGCGCCGCTTCCTGTGTGAGGCAGGGTCGTACTCTGCGGATGTTGTAGAGCATGAAACCTACAGGAACGGGCCACCGCCTTGATGTTAGTTGAGAACGACAGGGTGTTGTCCAGGATCACGCCAAGGTTCTTAGCGCTCTGGGAGGAGGACACAATGGAGTTGTCAACCGTGATGGCGAGATCATGGAACGGGCAGTCCTTCCCCGGGAGGAAGAGCAGCTCCGTCTTGCCGAGGTTCAGCTTGAGGTGGTGATCCGTCATCCACACTGATATGTCTGCCAGACATGCAGAGATGCGATTCGCCACCTGGTCATCAGAAGGGGGAAACGGCTCATTGTTGAATTTGCGATTGCCAACTTGTTGTGTAATCTTTATGTACAATGGCCAATGAGCACCGATACGTTTTATCTATAATTTCTCTTCATTATTTCTCTTCATATGACAAGGATTTCAAAAGGATTTGCCAGTAGATTGTCAACTTGATGACTGATGATGACTGCTAGCTAAGACTTTGAAAGTAAATGTTGACATGATCAGTCCAATCAAAGCTACTGTAAATATAATGTGATTTGATGTAATTCTGTGGCCAATGACTTTGAGCCTTCTTGGATGGGCACAATTTTTTTTACCCCTTTTTTCTCCCCAATTTTCGTGGGATCCAGTTGGCAGTTAGTCTTGTCTCATCGCTGCATCTCCCGTACGGACTCAGGAGTGGCGAGGGTCGAGAGCCGTGCGTCCTCCGAAACACAACTCAGCCAAGCCGCATTTCTTCTTGGCACAGTGCCCACTTAACCCGGAAGCCAGCTGCACCAATGTGTTGGAGGAAACACTGTACACCTGGCGACCGTGTCAGTGTTATTAACTCAATTATTATTATTTCTTTTTTTACCTAAAAGTGTGTTGCTCAAAACAGCACTGAATGACGGGTCGCCACTGTGAAGTGCAGTTGGGTCATGCAGCAAGACAATGATCCAAAACACACAAGTGCGTCTACAGAAAGCCTGAAAAGCAATTTTACGTTTTGGAATGAACTAGTCAGTCCAGACCTAAACCCGATTGAGATGTTGTGGCAGGACCTGAAACGAGCTGTTCATGCTCGAAAACCCACAAATGTCGCTGAGTGGGCAAAATTTCTTCCACAGCGATGTGAAAGACTGATCAACAACTACAGGAAGCGTTTCGTTACAGTCATTGCAGCTAAAGGTGGTACAACCAGTTATTGAGAGTAAGGGGGCTATAGAGACCAACAGTGGAGGTGTCATAATACCCATTAAACCTAGCGGTCAAACAGGGAAATGGTTCCAATCGTTTTTCCACCATTCATTTTTCCCATAGGGAATTTTAGAAACTGTTTTTTTTATGTATGTTTACGTATGTTTATGTATGTTTTATGTATCTGTCTCAGACAAGGTGACTTTTATCAATGTGCTCTAATAATCATCAAAGTTAGACATCATGCAAGACCACAAATCCCTGCAAACTCCTGCACGTCATCTTTCGCTGACACCTTTGCTAACAGGTTTTGTGTCAATTTAAAACTTGCACAATACAGTTCACAGCATTTTCAATTTAAAGAAATGTAGCTAATTTATTCATTGTTTGACCGCTAAGTTTTATGGGTATTATGACACATGCTGTGGTACTCTCTTACTTTTCGCACAGGGACATTTGGTGTTGTTTATTAAATGAATGAAATAAGCATCAACATTTTGTTATTTGTTCACTCAGTTTCCCTTTATTTAATATTAGGTTTTGGTTGAAGATCTGATTTAAATTCAGTATAAAAAAATATACAAGACTAGAGAAAATCTGAAAGGGGGTAAATACTTTTTTTTTTGCACTTGTAACAGTATAACTTTAGACCGTCCCCTCGCCCATACCCGGGCGCACACATTAACAACAGTCACCCGCGGCCCTTGCAGAGCAAGGGGAACCACTACTTCAAGGTCTCAGAGCAAGTGACGTCACCGATTGAAACGCTATTTAGCACGCACCACCGCTAACTTAGCTAGCCGTTTCACATCTGTTACACACTGCATGTCCTGTTCACCACCATTCAATAATCAGTCATTTGAAAAAATCAAGACATGCATGAGAAATGTGTGTATTCCCAGACATAATCATCTGTTATCATTTTATTACTATGAGGGACTTAGGAGTCCTACTCTTATCTCTCAAGCATGCTGCAAATATCAATGTTTGAAGTCAACATTTTCTTCCGTGGCAAACGTCCAGTACATCTGGAAAAGACAGCCTCTGTGCTGCACAGTGAAAACTAAATGTGCTCTGTTACTACCATCATTCCATGGCCAAATGTCATTAAAACCTACTGTGGTGGATTCCATGCACTGTAATCGTCAGGGTGATTACTTTCCTAAAGAAACTCCCTGAAGGGACTGAGCAAAGAAAGGAGAACTCGCCATCCTTAAGCCGTTCACCAGTCTGAGCATGTTTCAATATGTTTTATTTAAAGATAATTTGAGGCATTCAAGGTTTCGAAAGTAACACTAAAATAAGCTTGGCATTGTGATGGCTCCCGTGGCATTGAAAAGCAGTGGTCAGGACATACATACACTGTGTTGCCATAGTTGGTCTGATAAGAATGCCATGCCAGTGTACAGTTGAAGTCGGAAGTTTACATACACCTTAGCCAAATACATATAAACTCAGTTTTTCACAATTCCTAACATTTAATCCAAGTAAAAATTCCCTGTCTTAGGTCAGTTAGGTTCACCACTTTATTTTAAGAATGTGAAATGTCTAATGTCTGAATAATAGCAGAGAGAATGATTTATTTCAGCTTTAATTTCTTTCACCACAGTGGGTCAGAAGTTTACATACACTCAATTATCATTTGGTAGCATTGCCTTTAAATTGTTTAACTTGAGTCAAACATTTCGGGTAGCCTTCCACAACCTTCCCACAATAAGTTGGGTGAATTTTGGCCCATTCCTCTTGACAGAGCTGGTGTTATGGAGTCAGGTTTGTAGGCCTCCTTGCTCGCACACGCTTTTTCAGTTCTGCCCACACATTTTCTATAGGATTGAGGTCAAGGCTTTGTGATGGCCACTCCAATACCTTGACTTTGTTCTCCTTAAGCCATTTTGCCACAACTTTGGAAGGATTCTTGGGGTCATTGTCCATGTGGAAGACCCATTTTAACTTTAACTTCCTGACTGATGTCTTAAGATGTTGCTTCAATATATCCACATCATTTTTCCATCCTCATGATGCGATCTATTTTGTGAAGTTCACCAATCCCTTCTGCAGCAAAGCATCCCACAACATGATGCTGCCACCCCCTAGCTTCACGGTTTTACCTTGTGTTCTTCGGCTTGCAAGCCTCCCCCTTTTTCCTCCAAACATAACGACGGCCATTATGGCCAAACAGTTCTATTTTTGTTTCATCAGACCAGAGGACATTTCTCCAAAAAGTACGATCTTTGTCCCCATGTGCAGTTGCAAACCGTAGTCTGGCTTTTTTATGGCGGTTTTGGAGCAGTGGCTTCTTCCTTGCTGATCAGCCTTTCAGGTTATGTCGATATAGGACTCGTTTTACTGTGGATATAGATACTGTTGTACCTGTTTCCCCCAGCATCTTCACAAGGTCCTTTGCTGTTATTTTGGGATTTATTTGCACATTTCGCACCATAGTACGTTCATCTCTAGGAGACCGAAAGCGTCACCTTCCTAAGTGGTATAACGCCTACGTGGTCCCATGGTGTTTATACTTGCATACTATTGTTTGTACAGATGAACACGGTACCTTCAGGCATTTGGAAATTGCTCCAAAGGATGAACCAGACTTGTGGAGGTCTACAATTTTTGGAGGTCTTGGCTGATTTCTTTTGATTTTCCCATGATGTCAAGCAAAGAGGCACTGAGTTTGAAGGTAGGCCTTGAAATACATCCACAGTTACATTTCCAATTGACTCAAATGGTGTCAATTAGCCTATCAGAAGCTTCTAAAGCCATGACATCATTTTCTGGAATTTTCCAAGCTGTTTTAAAGGCAGAGTCAACTTAGTGTATGACCCATATGATTTGTGATACAGTGAATTCTAAGTGAAATAATCCGTCTTAACAATTGTTGGAAAAATTACTTGTGTCATGCACAAAGTAGATGTCCTAACCGACTTGCCAAAACTATAGTTTACTTTATTATTTATTTATTTTTACCCCCTTTTCTCCCCAAATTCGTGGTATCCAATTGTTAGTAGCTACTATCTTGTCTCGGGAGAGACGAAGGTCGAAAGCCATGCATCCTCCGAAACACTACGCAACCAAGCCGCACTGCTTCTTAACACAGCGCGCATCCAACCCAGAAGCCAGCCGCACCAATGTGTCAGATGAACACCGTGCACCTGGCGACCTGGTTTGCGCGCACTGCGGCCAGCCCGCCACAGGGGTCGCTATTGCGCGATGAGACAAGGATATCCCTACCGGCCTAACCCGGACGACGCAAGGCCAATTGTGCGTCGCCTCACGGACCTCCCCGTCACGGCCGGCTGCGACAGAGCCTTGGCGCGAACCCAGAGTCTCTGGTGGCACAGCTAGCACTGCTATGCAGTGCCCTAGGCCACTGCGCCACCCGGGAGGCGCAAACTATAGTTTGTTAACAAGAATTTTGTGGAGCAAAACTAGTTTTAATGACTCCAACCTAAGTGTATGTGAACTTCCAACTTCAACTGTATATATTGCCCTGTTTTTTTTGTTTGCCAAATGTGACCTCAGGCTTTAATCCTGTGAGATATCATTGTCACCCCACACCTAAAGTGAATTTTAAACATTCCCATCAGGCTTTGCAGCGGTCCACCGATGAGCGGACGATATATGACGTGATCCAGAAGATGTTCCAGGTCATCGCTCCCCCTGCCGTGGATGTCCAACCCAAACAAGCTCAGTGCAGGAAGTGTGCAGTGGTGGGGAACTCAGGAAACCTGCTCGGCTCTCAATACGGCTCCTTGATAGACTCACATAACCGTGTCATAAGGTATGACCTAACTAGTGTTTTCACGATACTGTAATTTTGACTTCTATACTGATGCCAGGTTTAGTATCCCGATACTTGATACCATCACAATACTCGATACCACGGGAAAAAAAGAAGGCACATCCTGGCACTTGAGCCAGACAGAAACTCTGCTACTGCTCTGTTCAATCGTTGGGCATGTTTTGAGTTCAACAACATTACATTCAAAAAGATGTATGTAAAACATTTTCAGAGACAGCAATGTATGCATGCATTAATTAATCATTTATACAATCATACAATTAATTTGACTTTCGTAAAAACAATAACTACATAACGGTAATCATTTAATTGAATGATACATCTCTTGATAAACAGGGTAAATCGTGATGTAGCCTAGGTCTATTCACAATACAGGTGAATGCATATTCAATAGGAGTGTGCATGCATTGAACTAATTTTGGCTGATTTCATGGGGGAACAGTTGACAAGCAATCTGTTTGCCTTCTATTTGGGACTTAATTTATTGTACTGATCAACAGCATTTGCATAGAAGTAGCTTATTTTAAAGAAGTGTGCACTGTCTCTATAACCAGTAATGACATCATTCATGAGGCAATAGGGGGGGCGGCCCATCAGAGCCCTACACACACCGTTTCAGTTCGCTGAGGGAATAGATAGTCTTTTGGAGAGAAGTTAGAGACCAAGTGAATGAATAACGTTTTGGTAGCGATCAGCTTTGAAATCCAACATTTTGCGTTATGGTTTGCACACAAAGTACTAGGGTAGTGAATTGACGTTACAGTAGCTTCAGCTGTAAGCTAGCAAGAAAAGTTGGCCTAACAGAGCTGGAAGCTACCGGTATCTTGCATTGTAAAGTGTTCTAGCCTATATGGACATTGTTTTATAAACAGTAGTTAACAGTTTTAAGATGCCGTGTCGCATTATTGAAGTGTATTAACTTCGGTTCAGCATGAGTGAGAAGCTACCATGATACAGCCTAGACTCCCAGTGCAGGCTAGTTGCGCTGTAGACAGACTTGATCCGTGAGACACATTTGACAGAAGTACCTAAAGTAACACAAATTTTAGTACCAAACCGGTTTTCATGTTCTAGTATGAAAAAGCACCGACGTATCGGTATACCGTGCAACATTAGACCCAACACAACCAATCCATCAGTCAAAACAACCATTAAATAACCTTAACTACTTCTATGCAAATACATAGTCCAAACGAGCATGATTATCACATCATGGCCATTACCACAGTAAAATGGCCTAACACCAATAGTCTAAAAGGCGTGGAGGTGGCATTACACAACCCCATCATGATCCAAACAACCCACAACCATTCACCTTGGCAGGATTAGGCCATACTGAGCCTGAGGAACCAGTGACCAGGCTTCAGTTCCAGACACTCGTCAAACCACCTGACCCAATTACCATATTCATATTCAATTAAGACTATACTTAGTTAAATCAGGTGGTTGACTGACTGTCTGGAATGAATTCACACATACACTACAGTCCAGTAGCTGCAGGGCTACCATGTTAAATCTAATTCAGTGTCTGATTGTTGCCTCGCACGCCACATCGGCACAGATTGGTTCATGACCTGCCTGTGAACTGAAACAATGGTTCTCTCTTCGCTGTAAAGGATGAATAAAGCCACCACAGCAGGGTTTGAAGCCGACGTGGGCAACAGAACGACGCACCACTTCATGTACCCTGAGAGTGCAGTGGACATCGCCCCTGGGGTCCACCTAGTTCTGCTGCCCTTTAAACTCCGCGATCTACAGTGGGTGGCCAGTGCCCTTTCGACGGGAGAGATCAAAACGTAGGTCCACTCTTTGCCAATCCCAAGCTTTTCACTGTCACTCCCAAATGTACAACTACTGACGACAACCACACATCTACCGACCACAACAACACTTGTCAAAGCACTCAACTGACTAATGCATTGTATGGGTCTGACTGACTACAACAGATGGCGTAATTCATTGTTGAGCTTTTTGACCTTGTCGTAGTCTGTTTTTGATGTGACTGTTGTCTTTGTCTATACATTGACATTTTAGCCATTTAGCAGATGCTCTTATCCACAGCAGCTTACAGTTTTAGTGCATTCATCTTAAGATAGCTAGGTGGGACAACCACATATCACAGTGTGAGTGGGAGCTTTCCTCCCGAAGGGGTGGAAGGGCCAAGAGACCACCTCTGGGTGGCAGAACGAAGTACTCGGATTGGGGTGTAGGTTTTAAGCAGAGACTGAATGTAGGGAGGGGCATTTCCTCTTGCTGCTCCGTAGGCAAGTACAATGGTCTTTTAGTCTATATTTAGAATGTTCATGTTTTTATGGTGACAATGTTTTGCCTCTTGGCTAGGCCGTCATTATAAACGAGAACTGGTTCTCAACTGACCCACCTTGTTTAATAAAGGTCAAATAAAATAGTTGTCTTCCCTGCATGTTTCTTCAGGACATACATGAGGGTGAAAGGTCGGGTACAGGCTGACAAGGACAGGGTAAGGCTTATCATGGTGGGCAAAACTATTGAAGTTGATTAGTTTTGTGTGTTAAAGCTAATCACCCTCTCGTTTGCAGGTTATAGTGGTGAATCCAGCGTTCTTTAAGTACACCCACGACCGGTGGACAGAGCGCCATGGCAGATACCCTTCCACGGGCATGCTGGCAGTTATATTTGCCCTTCACATCTGCGATGAGGTGAGTATCCTTTGACATCAATAGGGGTTTTTCCATAGCAGCATCAGTGTCTCGCCAGTGATTATGTTAATGTAAGCTCTAGTGTCATTTTTGGGGGGAACTGTGTTTCCATAACCAGGGCTGACACTGAGGACTTGTGAAGAGTAGAATCAACAACCTTTGCAATATCAACACAGTTACTTTGTGAGATGGTGTTAACCGTGGAAGGTGATTAGCTCCTCTGGTCAAAAAAAAAAGATGCCCCAGTGATTGGGAACATTGCCTTTGTGTAACCCAGGTGTCCTGGCTAAATTCCCAATTTGGCCCTCATAACATCATGACCACCTAATCATCCCCAGCTTCCAATTGGCTCATTCATCCACCCTCCTCTCCCCTGTAACTATTCCCCAGGTCGTTGCTGTAACTGTGAATGTGTTCTCAGTCAACTTAACCTGGTAAAATAAAATTAAAAAGCTCACACTAAGCCATTGTTATGTAAATGCAAGCTGAAAAGTATATTTAGCCTCGCCTTGTCAGAACAGGTCCACTGAGGCCATAGCCCAGTGAATCACTTGAGCTGCGACATAGATGTGGAAACGGTCTGATTTTTTTGGGGGGGTAAATTCTCAGTGGAAATGGACTTCTCTTTAGTATCAGCCTGGCTGAAAGTAAACAGAATGCTAATAACACTAGTAATGCTAAACATTGCCGTCCTTCTCCAGGTGTCTGTGTTTGGCTATGGAGCTGACCAACAGGGGAACTGGCACCACTACTGGGAGGACAACCAGTACGCTGGTGCGTTTAGGAAAACTGGGGTGCACAATGCTGATTTTGAGACGGAGGTTATCCAAAAGCTGGACACAGAGGGCAAAATTAAGCTGCACAAGAGATGAGAATGAGCTAGGGTGGACGAAGCCATTAGTGTTGGGTGTGGTGGTCAGAGACCGTCAAAGAGGGACATGAAACCTGTGATGCGCCCTGGTCTCTGAAACTAGCACTGTGAGCTACACATACAACCAAAACCACAAACAGAAGTCCTCAGACCAAAACAAGAACTTGAATCATGTCATTTGAGCATGCACTGCAGGTCAACAGCATAATAAATGGCTGAAAATACATTTTAACAGGGCCGGATAACCTCCACACATGCACATTTTAGACAGATCATTAAAACGAACATAGAAAGTATGCGGAGCGGCTTACGCTGAGCCAGCTTATTTAGTTTCTTCCCTGTTCTGTACGTGTCGGCATGCTGCACCGAACTAGCCTTATACTGAAGAACCCTTCAAGAACCTGAGAGCCTTTGACTGAAGGGGTAAACCACAGAATCCGCATTAAGGACAGAAGCCCTGTGTTGCAAGGGTGTAAAAACCACATCTGTGTGTATTTTTCATTGTGAGGATGGAAAACGTTACAGTTAGAGTCAAATTTATTCAAGAATTTATACTGCATTGGAACTATAAGGATTGGTTTAATGTCTCTGTAGAAACAGTTTTGAGCTGCCATAGTAGTCAATGAAACCTTTCACACCCAATTATGTTGCCTATTATTATGTTGCTCTGAACTTGATCTAATAACATGTTTTAGATTACGGAAATGTCACTTGTGTTGCCATCCCAAGGAATACAAATATTGAACGCTGTGTATGGAGGGAACACACAATGTGGTCATTAACAGTCTGCTTAATGTTGCACTATGATACCACATTCTTGTTTGGGGGGAATGCGGGGCGGGCTAGCCAGATGTCTGATTAATTTCTAAAAAAGAACACTTCAATAAGAGCGATTCCAGTGATGTGCCTTCTGAGCCAGTTTAACAGGGAGTTTTGATAACTTTTTTTTAATACGGATGTATGAACCTTTGTGTCAAAGACTGAGTCCCGCTGTTATTAGAGTTATGATCTATGACCACTGATAAGACAGTTGTGACCCGATGAGTAAAAATGAACACCTTCAATTAAAACCAGAAACAATGAATGCAACTTTAATATCATCATTAACTAAACATTAAGTTTGTTTGTTTCAAAGTCGGCTCCTATTTTAAATAAAATCTCAAAACCATTTAGGATTTTTAAAACAAAAGTAGATTGGTACCCAATACAATACTTTTAATAAAACATAAGAAACCATACCTTTTTTGTATTTGTGAGTATGTGTGTGATTGACTATGATGAAGCTGTGGTGTCTTTAAAAACATTAAATAAAAGCATACTGAACAATCACCACACCGCCTCCCTTTTTAATTTTGAAACGGATTGAATCCTGGCCTACGTTTTTATAACAACGTGAAATGCTTGTGTAGGTAAATACAGTGACCCCTTTGACTGGCAGTGTAGTTTGACACAATATCTTAGGGCAAAACTTGACTTGTTACGAAGGCTGTGTAGTGTGTGCAACTACTATCCCCCCCACGTTGGGTTTCTGGGATAGCTTTATCACATGATATCCTGTACAAAAGGGAATCTTTAGGTTGGACTAGACCCGCAATACTTGTCTGTCCATCTTTCTTTCCATTGTTTTCTTTCCTAAGTAACTTTGCTCTCCCTCACTCGTTCACTGTGCTCATACTCTTATCTACCTCTCTCTTTCTCTCTCCCTGCTGCTCTACATCTTGTGCGATTTACGTCTTGGCCAGGGCCTGCCGAGGGATATTGTCGAGGGTAAAAACCTAATCTGGAAAGCATGATCAGGGCCTGGTTGTGGGTGACTCATTGATGCAGATATGGAGACTGAATGGAACAAGGGCCAAGATTGAATCAGATCGAGCATATAGCAGATGTTTTGGAGGTGTTCGTTTTTTATGTTGGGGCCCTATTCAATCCATAGCGCTGAAGACCTGCTTTTATAGCGCGAAGACCTGCTTTTATTGACAATAAAAGGCAATGTTCCCACGGTCGCGGAGATTGCATTCACGGTAAATGCTGCATATGTCGGCTCAATCAGAAATTACCTTTACATTTTAACGCTGATCATCTGCGATACGGATTGAATCCAATCCATAATTTAGATGGGGGATTTATGGCCTATCAGCAGGTCTCTAAAGTGCAATGAAATATGTTTCTGTGTGCGACCAAGAGTTTTATTTCTGGAGCAGTGTGAGACTATGAAAACAAATCTCCCAGATAATAATTGTTTAAATGTTAAGGCTTCGCAGTAGCGTTGTTCCCGAGTGCCCTAGATAACAAAGTGAGTGCAGATTCGATAGCGTAATGGTTGCACCATTACCACAGTGAAAACTTGCTTCTGGCCCAACCAGTTTAAAAGATCTGACCCATATTATTACCGGTGCAACATTTTTATCTTCTTATAGTGGATTGCTGGGGCGCTCCTAACTGTTTTGAGTTGAGAGCACCAGTGCTACCAATTGTTTTATTTTATTTAGAGCCCAGCCTATCTGTCCAATTCGCAGTGGTGGATAAAGTGCCCAACTGTCATAATTGAGTAAAAGTTAAAATACCTTAATAGAAAATTAGTCAAGTAAAAGTCACCCAGTCAAATTTGAGTAGAACTTGAGTAAAATTCTAAAAGTATTTGGTTTAAAATATACTTAAGTATCAAAAGTATAAATCATTTCAAATTCCTTATATTAAACAAACCAGATAGCACCATTTTCTTTTTTTTCTTTTTATTGACGGATAGCCAGGGGCACACTCCAACATTCAGACATAATTTACAAACAAAGCATTTGTGTTTAGTGAGTCCGCCAGATCAGAGGCAATAGGGAGGACCAGGATGTTCGGTTGATAAGTGCATGAATTGTACTATTTTCCTGTCCTGCTAAGCATTCAAAATGTAACAAGTACTTTTGGGTGTCAAGGAAAATGTATGGAGTGAAAGACCCATATTACGGGTGCACATTTTTTATCTTCCTATAGTGAATCACCGGGACCACATTTGACATTCATAAACCAAGTTCAGCGTTATAGCGCAATACAAATTTAAAGGCAATGTTACCGCATTAGAAGAGACTGCATTCACGGTAAACGCTGCATTTGTCGGCTTAATCATAAATTACCTTTACATTTCAATCGCACTATAACGCTGAACTTCTGTGATCCAGATTTAATGAAGCCCTGAATCTAGCCCAAGGTCTGGTCGGAACCAATTCCAGCTGTCCCGCTGTCCAGACTGCTGCATGAACCATTGGGGAATAATCAGAATTGGTTGGTAACATAGGTAAGATGTTTTATATTCATCATATGTTTGTAAGTTACTTCTCATCAGAATGTTATTTTTGTATAATGGAGGATTTGTTTATGGTTCTGAGTTTGAGAAGAGAGCAAAGTTTAGGAGACAAAGCTGAACGATAAATTATGCCTATGCTGTCTGGCTATGTGTGTCTTTTGCTATTAAAGGATCTCAGTTGCAATGTGTAAGGGACTCTCAGAGAATTCATTGATAGACACTGAATTGATCTGAGAGTCACAGGGTTGTGATAGAGCTCATATAATTAAAGATGGACTTTGATAACTAACTCTGACTTGTGTGTGGTTTGCTCTCATGATTTGGTAAAGAGAGGAAATTTCCACGACACTTGTTTCGCAAACTGACAAGTTTCTATTTTGGATGGCCATCTCCTAACTCAATCAGGATATTATTCTGTTAATTATTACGCAGATACTCAAGCTAACAGGAAAAGAAAACGTATGATTTTGAACAGGAATTCCCGTGGGCCATCACATTTACTGTAAATCACATTAGTTGGAGACCATTTGGATTTTGACAGACAAGAGATTATGATTCTGGATGTAACAACAGTAAAAGTCTTTAAGGTCCCAGTGTATGGTACAGCTGTGACAGCGTGTTGGTTTCGAAACAACATTGACCCCCCTGGCTCTGTAATGGGGCATGTTGCTAGTTAACCCTGGGATTAGTTCACCGCATGGCAAGCGGTACCGGAGTGCCAAGTCTGGGACCAAAAGGCACCTGAACAGCTTCTACCCCCAAGCCATAAGACTGCTGAATAGTTATTCAAATGGCTACCTGGACAATTTATATTGACCCCCTTATTATTTATTTCTCTTAAAAAATTTGCCTGAAATGACATACCCATAATCTATCTGCCTGTAGGTCAGGACCTGAAGCAAGGATATGCATATTCTTGATACCATTTGAAAGGAAACACTTTGAAGTTTGTGGAAATGTGAAATTAATGTAGGAGAATATAACACATTAGAGCTGGTAAAAGATAATACAAAGAAAAAAAAGAAGATTTTTTTAACAATTTTTTAAAAATATTTTTGAAATGCAAGGAATGGTCACAATGTAATAATAAAGATGGCGCCGGAGAAGACAGCTGACGTTTTATGTGTCCCCAACCAAGTGTTTTTTTGTTCGTTTCTTTGCGTTGTTTGTAATTTATTTTTTAACTTATTTTGTACATATTGTTGCCGCTACCGTCTCTTATGGACATCAGGACTGCGATTACTCAACCCAGACTGGCAGAATACTTTTTTTCCTTTAACGAGTCTGACGAGCACGGCGTGAATTATATACTGCTCTCCCGGGAACAGGCCCAGATTCCCGTGATTTGCGTGGAGAAAAAGGGGCCAAAGGACGGGCTGCCTTCTGAGAATTCGTAGACAATCGAATAAACACGCACTTCCTTTCATTCTACTAGCAAACGTACAATCTTTGGAAAATAAAATAGATGAAGATTAAAGAAGATTAAACTACCAACGGGACATTCAAAACTGTATCTTATGCATCACGAGACATGGCTGAATGACGACACTATCAACATACAGCTGGCTGGTTATACGTTGCACCGGCAGGATAGAACAGCGGCGTCAGGTGAGACAAGGTGCGGCAAACTATTTATTTTTGTAAATATCAGCTGGTGCACAATATCTAAGGAAGTCTTAAGCTATTGCTCGCCTGAGGTAGAGTATCTCATGATAAGCTGTAGACTACACTATCTACCTAGAGAGTTTTCATCTGTATTTTTCGTAGCTGTTTTACATACCACCACAGACAGAGGCTAGCACTAAGACCGCATAGGATGAGCTGTATTCCGCCATAAGCAAACAAGAAAATGCTCACCCAGATGCAGCACTCTAAGTAGCCGGGGACCTTAATGCAAGGAAACTTAAATCCATTTGACCAAATTTCTATCAGCATGTTAAATTTTATTTGTATTTTTATTTCACCAGGTAGGCTAGTTGAGAACAAGTTCACATTTAGAACTGCGACCTGGCCAAGATAAAGCATAGCAGTGTGAACAGACAACAACACAGAGTTACACATGGAGTAAACAATAAACAAGTCAATAACACAGTAGAAAAAAAGACTATATACATTGTGTACAAAATGCATGAGGAGGTAGGCAAATAATTACAATTTTGAGTGATAAATGATCAGATGGTCATGTGCAGGTAGAGATACTGGTGTGCAAAAGAGCAGAAAAGTAAATAAATAAAAACAGTATGAGGATGAGGTAGGTAAATTGGGTGGGCTATTGTGCAACCAGAAGAAAAAAAACTCTGGACCACCTTTACTCCACACACAGAGACGCATACAAAGCTCTCCCTCGCCCTCCATTTGGCAAATCTGACCATAATTCTATCTTCCTGATTCCTGCTTACAAGCAAAAATTAAAGCAGGAAGCACCAGCAACTAGATCAATAAAAAAGTGGTCAGTTAAAGCAGATGCTAAGCTACAGGACTGTTTTGCTAGCACAGACTGGAATATGTTCCTGGCTTCCTCCGATGGCATTGAGGAGTACACCACATCTGTCATTTGCTTCATCAATAAGTGCATCGATGACGTCGTCCCCACAGTGACACAGTACATACCCCAACCAGAAGCTATGGATTATAGGCAACATCCACACCGAGCTAAAGGCAATAGCTGCCGCTTTCAAAGAGTGGGAAGCACAGTCGAGAGCTGCCCAGTGAGACGAGCCTACCAGATGAGCTAAACTACTTCTATGCTCGCTTTGAGGCAAATAATACTGAAACATGCATGAGAGCACCAGTTGTTCCGGAAGACTATGTGATCATACTCTCCGCAGCTGATGTGAGTAATACCTTTTAAACAGGTCAACATTCACAAGGCTGCAGGGCCAGATGAATTACCAGGACGTGTACTGCGAGCATGCGCTGACCAACTGGCAAGTGTCTTCACTGTCATCTTCAACTTCTCCCTGTCCGAGTCTGTAATACCAACATGTTTTAAGCAGACACCATAGTCCCTGTGCTTAAGAAAACTAAGATAACATGCCTAAATGACTACCGACCCTTAGTACTCACGTCTGTGACCATGAAGTGCTTTGAAAGGCTGGACATGGCTCACATCAACACCATTATCCCAGAAACCCTAGACCCAGTCCAATTTGCATACCGCCCCAACAGATCCACAGATGATGCAATCTCTATTACACTCCACACTGCCGTTTCCCGCCTGGACAAAAGGAACACCAATGTGAGAATGTTATTCATTGACTACAGCTCAGCGTTCAACACCATAGTGCCCTCAAAGCTCATCAATAAGCTAAGGACCAGGAATCCTGGACTTCCTGATGGGCCGCCTCCAGGTAGTAAGGGTAGGTAACAACACATCCGCCATGCTGATCCTCAACACATGGGCCCCTCAGGGGTGCATGCTCAGTCCCCTCCTGTACTCCCTGTTCACTCATGACTGCACGGCCAGGCATGACTCCAACGCCATCATTAAGTTTGCCGATGACACAAAAGTGATAGGTCTGATCACCGACAACGATGAGAAAGCCTATAGGGTGGAAGTCAGAGACCTGGCCATGTGGTGCTAGGACAACTCAAGGTGATCAAGACAAAGGTGATGATTGTGGACTACAGGAAAAGGAGGACAGAGCACACACCCATTCTCATCGACGGGGCTGTAGTGGAGCAGGTTGAGAGCTTCAAGTTCCTTGGTGTCCACATCACCAATAAACTAACATGGTCTAAGCACACCAAGACAGTCGTGAAGAGGACACAGCTGTTCTCTCTGCTACTGCACGGCAAGTGGTACCGGAGCACCAAGTCTAGGTCCAAGAGGCTTCTAAACAGCTTCTACCCCCAAGCCATAAGACTCCTGAACATCTAATCAAATGGCTACCCAGACTATTTGCATTGTCCCACCCCCCCCCACCCCTATTTTACACCGCTGCTACTCTCGGTTGTTATCTATGCATAGTTATTTTAATAACTCTACCTACATGTACCTACATAACCTCAACCGACTGGTGCCCCAGCACATTGACTCTGTACCTGTATCCCCCTATCTATCGTCTCGCTATTGTTATTTTACTGCTGCTTTTTAATTACTTGTTACATTTATTTGTTATTCTTATCCGTATTTTTTTTAAACTGCATTGTTTGTTAGGGTCTCTTAAGTAAGCGTTTCACTGTAAGGTCTACACTTGTTGCATTCACATGTGCGAAAAGTCAAATTTGATTTGAATGTATTATTCCAGGTTAGGCGGAATTTCGATTTGGGCCACTAGATGGAAGCAGGTTATGTGCAAAGTTTTAGACTGATCCATTGAACCATTGCATTTCTGTTCAAAATGTTGTATCAAGTCTGCCCAAATGTGTCTAATTGGATTATTGATACATTTTCAAGTTCATAACTGTGCACTCCTCAAACAATAGCATGGTATTCTTTCACTGTAATAGCTACTGTAAATGGGACAGTGCAGTTAGACTAACAAGAATGTAAGCTTTCCGCCCATATCAGTTATGTCAATGATTTTTTGCAGCTGGCCCATCTAGCGGAAATCCCTCAGTTCTGCCTCAAGGACAAGACTCATCCCAATAAACGTCAATCTAGCAAATAATTAAGAATATCTGTACAAATGGACCAATTAAGCAAGTGTTGTAATGTATTGTATTTTGCCACAGTGTGATCGTGAGAGCTTCATATTGTGGCTCTGCATGTGTGAAGTTTGTTTTCCAGACATTAGTGCCTGCTGTTTTGTTTTTGTTTCTCTCTCAGAGAACGAGGTGGGCAAGACAGGGCTGAACATAGCTTGGAGGTTAAATAACATACACCTGACAACACACCTGCCTACAGCTAGATGTCATTCTCTCACAGCTACACTGTTCTAGGACTGGACACTTAAAGTAATCAACTAAACCAATTCACTTGTCATTCATAGCCAGCAGCACCTCCTTGTCAGTATATTTTTTTGCTCCCTCGTCTGTGGACACCGAACTAAGCAGATTTATTTTGTAATGATAAATAGATTTCCATAGCGTAGACAAAAAATGAAAAGTGCTCAGTGCAGAAGCAGTGACGGTTCCAGTCCCAGTTCATGCTATCAACTATGATATATAGTATGCACTGTCTGTGTTTCTATACGTTTCTGTGTTTAGGGCGGTAGGTAACCTAGTGTTAAGAGCATTGGGCCAATAACCGAAAGGTTGCTGGATTGAATCCCAGAGCTGACAAGGTCAAAATCTGTTGTTCTGCCCCTGAAAAAAGGCAGTTAACCCACTGTTTCCCGGGTGCCGAAGACGTGGATGTCGATTATGGCAGCCCCCAACACCTCTCTGATTCAGAGGTTGGGTTAAATGCAGAAGACACATTTCAGTTGAATGCATTCAGTTGTGCAACTGACTAGGTATCTTCCTTTCCCTATATTGTATGATATATGATTATTGACACACTACAATTCTCCTGTTGTGTGTTGTGTACCAGATCAACCAGTCCCAGTTCAACATGCATGTGGAGTACAGCTGCATCAGGATGATCTGTACGAGAGTGATGACGACCTGGACGACAAGGTCAGCAACATTATGTTACATCTCGATCTTGTTCATTAGGCACCAAATGGAAGAACACCGATTAAGCTGTCCATGTGTATTCTTGTCATCAGTTTGTGTGTGTGGCCTGGTACATGGAGAAAGTGCTGCATCAGTTTTGGGGTTGGTACTGGGAGGCAGGGAGGTCTCCCCCTAGTTGCTTGATAGTGGAAGCTTCAGAGGGGTCTTTAGAGAGGTCCATCAGCAGCGGTCTTGGTCCATCAGGACCTTTACTGTTAGTCTAGAGATGTATTCCAACAGATAATTCAGGCACAGAAACTAACTGAAACTGCTTTTCCTTCACTCTACGGTCCAACTGATTACGAACCATCTTAATTGGGTTGAGGTTTGGTGATCGTGGAGGCCGGGTCATCTGATGTAGCACTCCATCACTCTCCTTCTTGGTCAAATAGCCCTTACACAGCCTGGAGGTATGTTGGGTCATTGTTCTGTTGAAAAACAAATGATGGTCCCACTAAGTCCAAACCAGATGGAATGGCGTATCGCTGCAGAATGCTGTGGTAGCCATGCTGGTTAAGTGTGCCTTGATTTCTAAATAAATCACTAACGCTGTCATCTCACAGATCTAAAATTTGGACTCCAGACCAAAGGACAGATTTCCACTGGTCTAATGTCCATTGCTCGTGTTTCTTGGCCAAAGCAAGTCTCTCCTATTATTGGTGTCCTTTATTTAGTATTGATTTATTTGTAGCAATTTGACCATGAAGGCCTGATTCACGCAGTCTCCTTTGAACAGTTAATGTTGAGATGTGTCTGTTACTTACACTCTGTGAAGCATTTATTTGGGCTTCAATTTCTGAGGCTGGTAACTCTGAAGAACTTATCCTCTGCAGCAGAGGTAACTCTGGGTCTTCCTTTCTTGTGGCGGTCCTCATGAGAGCCAGTTTCATCATAGCGCTTGATGTTTTTTGCGACTGCACTTGAAGAAACTTTAAAAAGTTCTTGAAATTTGACTGACTTAAAGTAATGCACTGTCGTTCCTCTTTGCTTATTTGTGCTGTTATTTGTGCTGGTCTTTTACCAAATAGAAAAGACATCTTCTGTATACCACTCCTACCTTGTCACAACACAACTGATTGGCTCAAATGCATTAAGAAGGAAAGAAATTCCACAAATGAACTTTTAACAAGGCACGCCTGTTAATTGACATGCATTCCACGTGACTACCTCATAAAGCTGGTTGAGAGAATGCCAAGAGTATGCAAAGCTGTCAAGGCAAAGGGTGGATACTTTGAAGAATCTCAAATATAAAATGTATTTTGATTTGTTTAACACTTGTTTGGTTACTACATAATTCCATTTGTGTATTTCAGAGTTTTGATACCTTCACTATTATTGCACTCTCTAATGCCAAAAGCTTACACTTGCTTCCCAGCCGAAACAGTTCGCACATATATTATTACAAACGTTTTGGTTCGTTTTGGTTTTCAGCAGGTGTTTTTTCTTGAGGCAAGTAGCCGGAGTCTTAAGCAAGATATCAGAATGTAAGTCATAATTTTACCTTCAGATGTGAATATCTAAAAACTGTCATGGCAGAAAATGTTTCTGTTCTTGATTGCGCTTCTCAAACAAAAGCATGGGATTTGTTCTCTGTAATAGCTATTTTAAATTGGAAAACGTAGTTTGATTACCAAGATTCTAATCTTTTGAAGGGTGTAAGACACTTGCATTTTCAAGAATGTTTAATGTTACGGAATTGTATTTTTAGTTGTCACTCTGAAATTTCGACCTGATGTTGATCCCTGTACAGGGACAGTAGCCATAACAGGATAAGCTCTATGTCTGGCTGGCATAGTGAAGGAATGGGATGAAATGAACATTGATCTAATGCTGTGCAGAGGGCCAACAGTGGCAGACCATTTTCATAGGTTTACTTTGCTCTGTAAACATGGCCTTACTACATTACTTCAATACAGGCCCACCATTATCACATGATCACCCCATTCAATTTGCCAAGCAGCTCCTCCTAAAAGGCTCTTCACAAAAAGTGACATCACACATCCCAACTTTCATTTTTTTTTTATTGGTTTAGAAGACAAAATAAGAGTGACAAAGTCATTTTTGCCTATTGAAACACAGAGCAGACACCTGAACCTTATTTTGATTTAGAATGTGTTCGGTTGTGTACATGTGAGGTGATTTGAATGGGGAGATCATGTGATGACAGTGGGCCTTTAAGCAGTTAGTTCAGATTAAATCTATAGAGTTCTTTACACAGCTAGATCCATTGATCCACCTATGCTGCTATGTCTTACCTGAACCACTTGTCAGCCATAGCTCTATTAAAATACATTGTTGACCTCTTTACCCTCCTAAATCCTCCCATCCCTGTGTTCATGGGGCTCTACCTGCCTCTAGGGATGTATATTATATCTGGGCTGACACAAAATAAATTTCTTGTTAGGTGACAAGTGACACAAGGTTCTAGATCATAAACTCAGCAAAATAAGAAGCGCCCCTTTTTTCAGGACCCTGTCTTTCAAAGATAATTCATAAAAATCCAAATAACTTCACAGATCTTCATTGTAAACAGTTTAAACACTGTTTCCCGTGCTTGTTCAATGAACCATAAACAATTCATGAACATGCACCTGTGGAACGGTCGTTAAGACACTAATAGCTTACAGACGGTAGGCAATTAAGGTCACGGTTATGAAAACTTAGGACACTAAAGAGGCCTTTCTACTGACTCTGAAGAATGCCAAAAGAAAGATGCCCATGGTCCCTGCTCATCTGCGTGAATGTGCCTTAGGCATGCTGCAAGGAGGCATGAGGACTGCAGATGTGGCCAGGCCAGGGCCAGTCCGTACTGTGAGACGCCTAAGACAGCGCTACAGGGAGACGGGACGGACAGCTGATCGTCCTTGCAGTGGCAGACCAAGTGTAACAACACCTGCACAGGATCAGTACATCCGAACATCACACCTGCGGGACAGGTACAGGATGGCAGCTACAACTAGCTGAATTACACCAGGAACGCACAATCCCTTCATCAGTGCTCAGACGGTCCGCAATAGGCTGAGAGAGGGTGGACTGAGGGCTTGTACGCCTGTTGTAAGGCAGGTCCTCACCTCATCAGACATCACCGGCAACAACGTTGCCTATGGGCACAAACCCACCGTCGCTGGACCAGACAGGACTGGCAAAAAGTGCTCGTCACTGACGTGTTGCGGTTTTGTCTCATCAGGGGTGATGGTCAGATTCGCGGTTATTGTCGAAGGAATGAGCGTTAAACTGAAGCCTGTACTCTGGAGTGGGATCAATTTGGAGGTGGAGAGTCCGTCATGGTCTGGGGCGGTGTGTCACGGCATCATCAGACTGAGCTTGTTGTCATTGTAGACAATCTCAACGCTGTGCGTTACAGGGAAGACATCCTCCCCCCTCATGTGGTACCCTTCCTGCAGGCTCATCCTGACATGACCCTCCAGCATGACAATGCCACCAGCCATACTGCTCGTTTTGTGCGTGATTTCCTGCAAAACAGGAATGTCACTGTCCTGCCATGGCCAGCGAAGAGCCCGGATCTCAATCCCATTGAGCACGTCTGGGACCTGTTGGATCGGAGGGTGAGGGCTAGGGCCATTCCCCCCAGAAATGTCCAGGAATGTGCAGGTGCATTGGTGGAAAAGTGGGGTAACATCTCACAGCAATAACTGGCAATTCTGGTGCAGTCCATGAGGAGATGCACAGAAGTAGTTAATGCAGCTGATGGCCACACCAGGTACTGACTGTTACTTTTGATTTTGACCCCCTTAGTCACATGTCTGTGGAACTTGTTCAGTTTGTTTACATTGCATCTTAACTCTTTAAAGCTGGAATCAGTAAGTTGTCTGCGACCCCCAGAATGCACTTATTTTGTTATTTAATTTGTAACAAAACCCAATACACCTATTTTTCTCACTTTTCTTTTTGGGTCGAGTTGATGAGGAGGCTTGTTCAGTCAAACATTTCTTAAAAACCATGCCCCTGCTACCACAACTGTTTATCTACAACTAGCTAGCAGCTGACTCTGCTGTTTACATTCCAGCTCCCTCATGCCCAACTAGGCAAGTCAGTTAAGAACACATTTTTATTTACAATGACGGCCTACCCTATCTACCTAATCTATGCGCTCTCCCACAACCATAGATTGTGTATATATAAACAACACAATAAGCGGGGGGAAGCCTGGGGACATGGACGACTCTCTGATTACCACTTTAAATATGTAATGGAGTTCATTTGTCCAGGGGTAGTTAAGTGTTTCATATCCCAGTTGAAAACTCCTCTGGAATATCGGTACCATAAACTAATAATTTCACGCCTGTCTTGTGTCTTTTTCACTGGACATCCCATGTCTCCTTGAATAGCAAGGCTTGAAGTGCATAGACCTGGCACAAGTCATTGGTGTTAACCGTTGTTTGAAGGGGGACATTTCAACCGTATAGTTGTGTCAATGGTAACCAATTTTCAATATAGACAAACGTCTAAAATGTGTAGAACTGTGTGTTTGAAACTTTATATGAAGTAAAAAACAAATTTGCAAAACAAACAAATTTCAAATGATTATTTATTTAAGCACACTTTCAGATGTATAAAACCATTAAAATCTTTGATATGACATGGTGTGCCCGGTAAGAAGATTTTTGATGTCCTGAAGATGCACCTGGAAAGTGTTTATGTGTGGAGAATGCAAACTGAGGGAGAGGTTGTGTTCTGTTCACAGCAAGTGACATGATGCCATCCTAATGTCATGCCAATAAGTGTCTGGCAACAGACACTCTTTGGACATAACACTAGTATGTCATCATGCCAAATGCTTTGAGAATCCTAGCGCCCAGGGTGGAACCCAGTGTACTCAGAATGGGGATCAGGGAAAGTGTCCCTGAGTCTCCAAACACAGCAACTGGGGATGACAACTCGGTTTCCTGCTCCAAGGGCACAAACTGTGTGTAGGCAGCATGCTGGTACTCCCGGGCATCATCTCCAGGCTCTGCTGCATCAGCCACTGCCAACACGTCAACCCTATGCCGCCTGTGCAAACGTAAATATCCATTGTCTAGGCAGTAATGGGCAAAATGTGGCAGCTGGCTTACGCAGAGGTCTGGTCCCTGACCGTAACACTTCCTCTCTCTGTCTGTAGGCATCTCCCTGCAGTTGCCACAGGTGCACCAAGGTGGTACATGTGCAGATGGTGGCCCACCATTCCGCCGCCGGTAAAAATCTCTAGGACATCAATAATCAACCCTGGCTCTCGCTGAAACATCAGTCTCACCCACCTCCCTGTTGTCTGCATCATCCAGCTCCCTGATGAAGAATTCCTGAATGAACAGATGCACACACAGCCTATTATCAGTAAGGCAGAATGTGATATTATACTCTCCACACCAAAGGTATTTTTCATATGTATGGTCAAGGTCTACGATTCATTCAAAGCCAATTCAAAGTACTTTCTATTGCACATTTAGGAAACTAGATCATGTTTGTATTGAAGTAGCATGTGTGGAAAAATACCAAAAACCAAAATGTATTTAGCCACCAATTATTATATTCAGAAATGAACTATTCACTTAAAAAAATACTAATTTTTGTTAAATATATAGGCATTTTCAACAAAATACATACCTTTGTGGCAGCCATTCTATCACGTCAGAGGGGCTTAAAGCCTCTCCTCATCCTAATTTCTGTCTCCCTGCTGCCTGCCCGTCCTCTGCCTCTGGCTCTCCCTCAAACCCTGCTAGTCGGACTGCCGTCAACAACATTGTCCGACGCAACCTGCACATACAATGAATGACGTTAGTTAGATATTGTATGTCCTGCTTGTAATATTCATGTGTAAACATACTGAATTGTAATTGGATGCATTTTACCGCCATATCATACTGTGCTATGATTGGTTAAGACCACCCAAATGGTAAGGTCATGGTCAGTTTGATCCTGGTTGGCGATATGTGAACATGCCAGTTATAGCTAGCTAATAAAGAGCTACGTTAAGAAATATCCTGTAGTACTGCATTTTATTATTTTGTACAAAGTGTGAAAAACAAGACACTGCTATGTGAAATACTTTCTTACATACATTGGCTATTACAAAACAATTTCACAACTTTGAAACAATTGCAGCTAGCTGTAGTTTCAATTGTGTCAAACTAGTTTTGGTTTAGCAAACGTTAGCAAGGGAACCGATAGAACACATCACGAAAACTTGCACAACGTTTCCATATAGGATTACAATGCAAATACTTTTTGGAGTTTAACGTTATATTTCATCTCATCACTCGACATTATGTGTCCAGTGGTTAGCTAGTAGACTGCTGCTGTAGCTGTATGAAATGGCTGGCTGGCTAGCTAGCTATGCCGGTGTAAACAAATCCACACGTTTCAGAATGAAAGGGGGAGTCACGCTAGGCTTGTTGAGAAATGGCGCTGGGGTGGAGAGGGGGGGAGGTTGTTTGAAAAAAGCCTAACACCATGCCCAAACCGGACGCGCGCAAATAGATTTTGGCCCCCCCACACCAAACGCGATCACGACATGCAGGTTGAAATATCAAAACAATCTCTGGGCCAATTATATGAATTTGGGGACAGGTTGAAAAGCGTTAAACATTTATGGCAATTTAGCTAGTTCCTAGCTAATTTGTCCTATTTAGATAGCTATTTATTTTTATTTTTTATTTCACCTTTATTTAACCAGGTAGGCTAGTTGAGAACAAGTTCTCATTTGCATCTGCGACCTGGCCAAGATAAAGCATAGCAGTGTGAACAGACAACACAGAGTTACACATGGAGTAAACAATTAACAAGTCAATAACACAGTAGAAAAAAAGGGAGTCTATATACATTGTGTGCAAAAGGCTCGAGGAGGTAGGCGAATAATTACAATTTTGCAGATTAACCTCTTGCTTCTACTTGAGACGCTTGCGTCCCATTTAGAGCTCTGGAAATGCAAATGCGCTACGCTAAATGCTAATAGTATTAGTTAAAACTCAAACGTTCATTAAAATACACATGCAGGGTATTGAATTAAAGCTACACTCGTTGTGAATCCAGGCAACAAGTCAGATTTTTAAAATGCTTTTCGGCGAAAGCATGAGAAGCTATTATCTGATAGCATATGTAACACCACAAAAGACCCGCAGGGAACGTAAACAAAATAATTAGCATATTCGGCGCTACACAAACCGCACAATAAAATAGAAAACATTCATTACCTTTGACCATCTTCTTTGTTGGCACCATATATAGCCTAGATATCGTTATATGTAGACTGTGTGATCAACGAAAAAAAACAGCGTTTCATAACGTAACGTCATTTTTTTAAATTCAAAAAGTCGACGATAAACTTTCACAAAACACTTCGAAATACTTTTGTAATGCAACTTTAGGTATTAGTACACGTTAATAAGCGATAAAATTCATCAGGAAGGCGATGTAAAATCCTTAGCTGTCGTCTGGCAAAAAATGTCCACAAAAGGCTCCACAAAAAGAGCTGGGCGGAGACTTGGGGGAAGTGGTTCCCTTGATTCGGTTCAACCAAGAATCAAAGCTGAATCAAATGACAAGACTCTAGACAACGTGTGTTAGCTGTAGGCGTTGAAATCTCGGTCTTATGTAATTCGGTTCACTTTGAACAATTGCTGGAAGTGGCGCAAGGATATTTATTTCCATTTTCTGTGATCAGGTTTTCCTGCGCTTTTCGATGGAACTGCCGTTCTCGGAAAGCCACAGCAGTGATTTAACCAGTTTTATAAACGTCTGAGTGTTTTCTATCCACACATACTAAGCATATGCATATACTATATTCCTGGCATGAGTAGCAGGGCGCTGAAATGTTGCGCGATTTTTAACAGAATGTTCAAAAAAGTAGAGGGTAGAAGTAAGAGGTTATTAACACTGGAGTGATAAATGATCAGATGGTCATGTACAGGTAGAGACATTGGTGTGCAAAAGAGCAGAAAAGTAAATACATAAAAACACTATGGGGATGAGGTAGGTAAAAATGGGTGGGCTATTTACCGATAGACTATGTACAGATGCAGCGATCGGTTAGCTGCTCAGATAGCAGATACCAACTTCAGCGATTTTTGCAATTCGTTCCAGTCACAGGCAGCAGAGAACTGGAACGAAAGGCGGCCAAATGAGGTGTTGGCTTTAGGGATGATCAGTGAGATACACCTGCTGGAGCGCGTGCTACGGATGGGTGTTGCCATCGTGACCAGTGAACTGAGATAAGGCGGAGCTTTACCTAGCATGGACTTGTAGATGACCTGGAGCCAGTGGGTTTGGCGACGAATATGTAGCGAGGGCCAGCTGACTAGAGCATACAGGTCGCAGTGGTGGGTGGCATAAGGTGCTTTAGTGACAAAACAGATGGCACTGTGATAAACTGCATCCAGCTTGCTGAGTAGAGTGTTGGAAGCAATTTTGTAGATGACATCGCCGAAGTCGAGGATCGGTAGGATAGTCAGTTTTACTAGGGTAAGTTTGGCGGCGTGAGTGAAGGAGGCTTTGTTGCGGAATAGAAAGCCGACTCTAGATTTGATTTTCGATTGGAGATGTTTGATATGAGTCTGGAAGAGAGTTTACAGTCTAGCCAGACACCTAGGTACTTATAGATGTCCACATATTCAAGGTCGGAACCATCCAGGGTGGTGATGCTAGTCAGGCGTGCGGGTGCAGGCAGCGAACGGTTGAAAAGCATGCATTTGGTTTTACTAGCGTTTAAGAGCAGTTGGAGGCCACGGAAGGAGTGTTGTATGGCATTGAAGCTCGTTTGGAGGTTAGATAGCACAGTGTCCAAGTACGGGCCGGAAGTATATAGAATGGTGTCGTCTGCGTAGAGGTGGATCAGGGAATCGCCCGCAGCAAGAGCAACATCATTGATATATACAGAGAAAAGAGTCGGCCCGAGAATTGAACCCTGTGGCACCCCCATAGAGACTGCCAGAGGACCGGACAACATGCCCTTCGATTTGACACACTGAACTCTGTCTGCAAAGTAGTTGGTGAACCAGGCAAGGCAGTCATCAGAAAAACCGAGGCTACTGAGTCTGCCGATAAGAATATGGTGATTGACAGAGTCGAAAGCCTTGGCAAGGTCGATGACGGCTGCACAGTACTGTCTTTTATCGATGGCAGTTATGATATCGTTTAGTACCTTGAGCGTGGCTGAGGTGCACCCGTGACCGGCTCGGAAACCAGATTGCACAGCGGAGAAGGTACGGTGGGATTCGAGATGGTCAGTGACCTGTTTGTTGACTTGGCTTTCGAAGACCTTAGATAGGCAGGGCAGGATGGATATAGGTCTGTAACAGTTTGGGTCCAGGGTGTCTCCCCCTTTGAAGAGGGGATGACTGCGGCAGCTTTCAATCCTTGGGGATCTCAGACAATATGAAAGAGAGGTTGAACAGGCTGGTAATAGGGGTTGCGACAATGGCGGCGGATAGTTTCAGAAATAGAGGGTCCAGATTGTCAAGCCCAGCTGATTTGTACAGGTCCAGGTTTTGCAGCACTTTCAGAACATCTGCAATCTGGATTTGGGTAAAGGAGAACCTGGAGAGGCTTGGGCGAGTAGCTGCGGGGGGTGGAGCTGTTGGCCGAGGTTTGGAGTAGCCAGGCGGAAGGCATGGCCAGCCGTTGAGAAATGCTTGTTGAAGTTTTCGATAATCATGGATTTATCGGTGGTGACCGTGTTACCTAGCCTCAGTGCAGTGTGCAGCTGGGAGGAGGTGCTCTTGTTCTCCATGGACTTCACAGTGTCCCAGAACTTTTTGGAGTTGGAGCTACAGGATGCAAACTTTCCTGACTGACTGCGTGTATTGGTTCCTGACTTCCCTAGCAAGCTAGCTTGCTGTTGCTATATAATTTGTCCTGGGATATACACATTGAGTAGTTATTTTACCTGAAATGCACAAGGTCCTCTACTCCTACAATTAATCCACACATGAACCGGTCAACCGAATCGTTTCTAGTCATCTCTCCTTCTTCCAGGCTTTTTCTTCTTTGGACTTAATATGGCGATTGGCAACAAACTTTCAAAATAAGGTGTATTACCATAACAACCTCAGTTCATCTTTCAATCACCCACTTGGGTATAACCAATGAGGAGATGGCACATGGGTATATGCTTCTAAAAGCCAATGTTGAGTTGGGAGAGGCAGGATTTGCAGCAGGTTCTGCACCACAAATAGAATCAACTTCTATTTTAACGCCTGGCAATGCAGACGTTCGTTGGTGTGCACGAGCAGTGTGGGTGCAATGATTGAATAACATGTATGTGTACATTTATTTTGCAACGCATGAGACGCAACCGGTCAGCATGTAACTGTTGTTGTAATATGCCAAGCTTCCATGACATAGGAGAAAAATAGGGATATCTCCTTTGAGGTTAGGTTTCAGATTGAATGACTTTGTTGTTGTGCCAGTTAGTGACCACTTTGCAGAGCTGCCTCCAGAACAAGATTCATAATGAAAAACGCTAACCTGCACGGCGGTAGATACTATATATGTATATGATATCCCCCAGGCAGCTCAGAGATTTAAACCGGCAACCCTACGGTTACCAGCCGCCTATCTATGGTTGGTACTTTTGCGGTCACGTATGTTTGCAAGCAGAAGATCACTAGTTTGAGCCCGGTATGGGACAAGGACAGTGGAGGAAGCTATACTGTTTGCAGCACTGGTGCTGTGAAGATCCGGATCCACAGTTGGGCACAGCTCAACGGCCGGGGTTGCTCGCTTTGTAGCTAGTTTAAAAGGGATGAGTGCAACAGGGTTAAGAACCTGGCATAAACTCACCCAACAGTTAGCTTGAAATGTAGCCGATGGAGCTATCGTATTAGATTTTTTTCTATAGGTTAAACGGTTGGTAAATTGTCAAGAAGGGCGTTCAGGTGTGTTTGCAAGTAGAGGATCACAGGGACAGTGTTAGCAGCACACTGATGTCAGTTACGCAGGCATGTCTGATCTCAAAAGATGGCCATTAAGGGGGAAGCCCTGTTCTTTACAGGTCTCTCCTGGTCTGAGAGTCTTTTAGGTGCCTTTTGGCAAACTCCAAGCGGGCTGTCGTGTGCCTTTTACTGAGGACTGGCTTCCATCTGGCCATTCTATCACAAAGGTCTGATTGGTGGAGTGCTGCAGAGATGGTTGTCTTTCTGGAAGGTTCTCCCATCTCCACAGAGGAACTCTGCAGCACTGTCCGAGTGACCATCGGGTTCTTGGTCACCTCCCTGATGAAAGCCCTTCTCCCTTGATTGCTGAGTTTGGCTGGGTGGCCAGCTCTGGGAAGAGCCTTGGTGGTTCCAAACTTCTTCCATTTAAGAATGATGGAGGCCACTGTGTTCTTGGGGACCTTCAATGCTGATGAAATGTTTTGGTACCCTTCCCCAGATCTGTGCCTCGAAACAATCCTGTCTCGGACATCTGAGGACAATTCTTTCGACTTCATGGGCTGCAGTCTAAACACTTAAAAGACACACCCTATCCCCTCAGCCCTCAAATTAAGTGGACACTTCTGATGACATATCATGGCGAGTATACACTTGCAGGGCAAGGGTCGAGGGAGGAAGGAATGATTTTTAAATAGACCGCCCTTGCCTGGAATTTTGTCATTCGTTCATCCCACGATGATTGTGTTTTCAGCCACCGGTAGCTTGTGGGTGCTTTATACAGTGGTTCCTCCTTTAAAAGTTGCGTCATACTGCATGTTATTTAATTGTCAGCCATTTTTTCTGTTAACGCAAGTTAGTGCTAGTTTGACCACCAGAGGGCATCTTTGAGAAGCATTTGATAGTCTTCCATATTGGCATTACCAAATAATTACATTTTTATTTGTAATAACATAGTATATGGGATTGATTTAAAGAAATTTGGCTTAATTCATTTTATTAATATTATGGTGTTTCTATTCTGAGAAAAACGAAACCCACAACTTTGTTCCAATATTTCTGTAATTCAGTGATATTTATTCCCATAGTAATTCGTTATGGATCCATAACTAAATAAACATCAGCATTTTGAAAGAGTATTTTCATCATTATTTTATTAACGAAAGCATGAAGATGCTGATGAAGAAATACAGTACTGTACAGTATATGCTTTTACATTTGGATAATAAAGCATTTAGAAGATATAAGCCACCTGCATGTGTTTATTAGGCTACTGTTCAGTCTGACAAGTAAACATAGCCTAGAGTACATACTTTAGTAAACATGGGAAAGTGCCTAATTCCTTACATAAGGGAGAGCAGGCCATGTCCAGACTTTCTCAGTGACCTCAAGCACTCATTAACCTCTTACAGTTACCCCCCTACCTTTTTCAATTTCCACCTGAATACATACCCAAATCTAACTGCCTGTAGCTCAGGCCCAGAACCAAGGATATACATATTCTTGGTTTCATTTGAAAGAAAACACCGAAGTTTGTGTAAATGTGAATTGAATGTAGGAGAATATAACACAATAGATCTGGTTTAGATAATACAATGACAAAACCATAAGTTTTTTCATTTTTATTATTGTATCATCATCTTTAAAGATAGACTTCTCCTTAATGCAACCGCTGTGTCAGATTTAAAAAAAACTTTACGGAAAAAGCATAATCTGAGAACGGCGCTCAGAACCCAAAACAGCCAGAGGAATATCCACCATTTTGAAGTCAACAGAAGCTGGAAATAACACCATAAATATTCACTTTACCTTTGATGATCTTCATCAGAAGGCACTCCCAGGAATCCCAGTTCGACAATAAATGACTGATTTGTTCCATAAAGTTCCATCATTTATGTCCAAATAGCCACTTGCTGTTAGCGTGTTCAGCCCAGTAATCCATCTTCATAAGGCACAGGCACTTCATCCAGACAAAAACTCTAAAAGTTCCGTTACAATCTCTTTAGAAACATGTCAAAAATGTATGGAATCAATCGTTAGGATGTTTTTAACATAAAACATCAATAATGTTCCAACCGGAGAATTCCTTTGTCTGAAGAAAAGCACTGGAACGAGAGGTAACTCTGTCGGAAGCGCGCATCACGAGACTGAGACACTCTGCCAGACCACTGACTCAAAGAGGTCTCATGAGCCCCTCCTTTAGAGTAGAATCCTCATTCAAGTTTCTAAAGACGGTTGACATCTAGTGGAAACCGTAGGAAGTGCAACTTTATTTATTAATTAATTATTTTCTGTTACGCCCCCCCCTAGGAAGAAGTAAACATTTTGTGCCCCCCAACTCTCCGCCGCGACTGTAAATAGTATAATTTGTCTATAAAATTGTTACAAGTACACCTCTGCATAACATTGTATCCTTATTAACATTAAAGAAAACAAAAAAAGAAAGAAATATAGATCAACTTAAAGAATAACTTTATTAACATTGTTTTTTAGTCTGTAACAGAAAAGACTTCAAGTGCATGAATTTGCCTGAAATTAAAAAATAAAAATAAACCCTTAAACTGTCATTTTCTTTCACCATTTGATACTGAAAAATAAAATATAATCAATAAATAATAATACATTCAAATTGATCAGCAACATTAACTCAGGAGCACAATATATGAAACACTTTGACCTATAAAACAAAAATGAATTTAAAAAATTGTGCTGATTTAAAAAAAATCAAAATGAGGAAGTCAGGATTAATGGCAAACAATGAGCACGTTTTGCAGAGCACAACGGGGTTTGAAGCATGATACTGCAACTCTCAGCTCCAGCTAAATGTTTAGCTGGGACCTGTACTTGGTCTTCAGTGCAGCAACAGCAGAGAAGCCAGTCTCACAAAGATAAGATGTTGCAAAAGGAAGATGAATGCCCATGGCCCTCTGCCCTAAGAGTGGATACTGCCTCTCTACTTACACTCAGCCAGAATTCACTCCGTGTCTGTGATGTGAACCTCAGTCTCAATGTGGAGTCAAACGTCATATCAATGAACTGGTCCTCCTCTGCAGAGCTGAAACCAGTTGGAGCTGGTGCATTGAAAGGATCACTCACCCAGTCATATTGGGAACTGTTTTCAGGGAAGTACTTTTTAAAGAATCCCATCAGTGATGAAATATGCTCCTTAATATATGGAATTACTGAGATAGCATCATAGTCAGTAGTGTCAACAAATTCATGCAGGTTCTCAAATTAATCAGTATTTCCTTCATCAAGTCGCCTGCCCCAAATTGCAAGCTTTCGAGTGAAAGAGCTGATCTGGTCTGTGACCTGAGGGAGGTGTTTATCTTTCCCTTGAAGCTGTAGATTTAGTTCATTTAGCTTTCCAAATATGTCACTCAGGTAGGCCAGTTTTGCCAGGAAGTTCTCATCACAACATTTTTCTGCGAGGTCATACTTGTGCTCCTGCTCCGAAAACATTCTTATCTGCTCTCTTGAGCTCAAAAACTCGGGACAAGACTTTTCCTCGTGACAGCCACCTTGCTTCACTGTGAAACAGCACCGCTTGATGTTCAGCTCCCATCTCCTCACAGATAGCAGAGAAGACTCTTGTTTTTAGTGGTCTGGTCTTTATAAAATTGACTACACCTACAATGTCAGTCATAACCTCACTTAATTCAGAGGAAAGGTGCTTTGATGACAGTGCTTCACTGTGTATAACACAGTGTGTCCACTCAGCATTAGGTGAGGCCTTCTTGATGAGTGCCCGAAGTCCTTTTCTCATCCTTGCCATGGTCTGTGCACCATCACTGCAAACACCAATGCAGTTCTCCCACTTTAGCCCATTCTCAGTCAGGAAGCAGTCCAGCATTTTGAATAGCTCTTCAGCTGTGGCTCTGTCTCTGACATATTTACAAAAAAGTAGATCCTCACAGTTTGTCATGTCAAAACGCACATAAGCGATAAACAAACAGTCTTTGTTGCTGTCAGTTGCTTCATCGAACTGTAAGGCAAAACGTTTGTCTGAGTTTATCTTCCAGCTGTTCTTTAAGATCGTTAGCAATGTCATTTATACGTCTGGCGACTGTCATTGGACAGAGGGATAGTTTTTATTTTTGCAGCACTTACGTCATCCAGCATGACGGAGACCAATGTCTAATGCTGCAGGCAGTGTCAGCTCCTCTGCTATGGAGTGTTTTTTTTTGCACTGAGCAATTTGGTACGCCACCTTATATGATGCTAACAGTGCTCGCTGGTTTACTGAAGTAGCATTCACAAAGCGGGACGATTGTTGGCAATATTCGGCACGTTTTCGCTGAAAAAACTCATGCGGCTTATCAGCGTGATTGGGGTGTAATGTCTTTATATGACGCCTTAATTTATTTGGCTTCATGCTGTCCGCTGCCAACATTTTTAGACACAGTAAACATACCGGTCTTTCCTCGTCTCCCACCGTAGTCACAGTGAAGCCAAGCGCTACATACGCTTCCTCATATTTCCTCGTCTTAGCTTTCGGGAGACTTATGTTTGTCTCATTATCTCCATCTCTCTCCGCCTATCTTTTCATCCCTGTTAAATATTTTTCCATGGCGTCTCTTAAGGGTTTGTTATCTGCACTTCATATCTCCTGCTCTGTGCTGTGTGCTCTTGTTTGGTGCAAAAAACCCTACTCCCTGCGGCAAAAAAAGCATGTTCCCTGGGGTCACACGCGCCCCCCCCCCTGGCATCGCTCTGAGCCCCCCCAGGGGGGCACGCCCCACTATTTTAGAAGGACTGCTGTAGTGGTTGGTTTTGACTGTTGTTCAGGCATCTGAAGCACAGGGTCATGGCTCAGGGACACCACGTCGTCTTCGGCGTCATCGGGTTCCATAGGTTGTGGCTGAGGCGAATCAGCATTTTCAAAGCTGAGGTTGCCTCTTGAGCTGAAAAAAGGTCAACATAAATGAAAAGTTAAATGTGTTTTAAGTAAACTTTAGAAACCTCAGCTCAGGCTCAATTAATCACAATGTCACAATGGCACAATGTCTAATACTGCTGGTTTTCATCATTCCTCTGTAATAAGAGACTGATTCATAAGCTATAGGCCTATATAATCACTCATTCAGAAATGGGATACCAGCTGACATGAACCAATCACGTAGTGACTTAGCAGGTAGAAAATAAAGGCAGCAATACTGCAATTTGTTGAGATTTAAAATTCTGTGCAATAAATTCAAATGTATATTATAACTTACCTTCTTGGCTGAACGTAAGGTATCAATGATAATATTTTCATGTATTTCCATTCTTTCTGATTGGTTCTCCCAGAACCACTGGGCTGGGCCTTCCGTAGGTTCCTTACAAAAGTGTCACGGAGGGACTTCCATCTGGTTTTGCACAATTCAACTTCTGTGAAGAGTAAATAAAATTTAGATTGTTATCCAATAACAAAACGTTTATTTTGTCATTACAGAGGAGGAGGCAGAGACGGATATTGTCGTGGAGGAAGAGCATCAGCGTAGCCAGGGAGTGAAGCAGTGACAGGACTATGATACAGCTCACTTCACTACCAGAGATTACCCGGTGAGATTACCCGGTGGGTATTTGGCATCTGGAGACTATTTGCCTGTTTGCCTGGCCTTCACCTATCGTCTTGGATTCGAGACAGTGTCGCAGTGCATTATGGAGACCTGTGAGGCCATAGAGAGGAAGATGCTGGCGATCCATCTGCCACGACCCACTGAGGAAACCTGGAGACAAACTTCAAGAGTTTCATGAAAAATGGGACTTTCCCAATTGTTTGGGATCGGTTGATGGAAAACATGTTATGATCACCAAACCACCAAACTCAGGGACACATTTTTTTTAAATTATAAAGGAACCTTCTCTGTGGTGTTACTCGCCCGTGTGGATGCCAATTACCACTTCACAGCTATTCAAGTGGGGGATTTTGGGAGAAACAGTGATGGAGGAGTCTATGCCAACTCCCCACTTGGAAGGGCAATGGCATCAAAAACACTGCAGGTGCCTTTCTGCCTGGGGGTGAAGATTTAGGAAAGATACCATACACATTGGTGGTGCACGCTGTCTTCCCACTAAAGCCCTACCTGATGAGGCCATATGCCGGGCATAACATCAGCTACGAGAAAGAAATCTTCAACTATCGTCTCTGTCGAATGACAGTGGAGAAGGCATTCGGGATCCTTGTGGCCAGATGGAGGATCCTCTACCAAAAATAAACCTACTGCCAAGCGAGGTTGATATCCTAGTGGTTGCAATGTACATCCTCCACAACTTCCTCACAGAGCCGTGTGATGTGGAGATGTGGCTACAGCAGGGTGGGGCAGGGATGAGGCAAGGCATGAGAGGCATAGCCATCCAGGCCAACAGAGCAGGTCAGGGGGCAGTTTCTGTCAGACAAAAGTTTACTAAGTATTTCACCTCTGTGGAAGGCAAAATTTACTTCCAGGACAGAATGGTTGTAGCTAGGCCTACTTAGATGCACTGTGTGAGAGTGTGTGTGTGTATATAGTTTATCAACTCGGGATAGTAAGTTCAACTTTGACATCTTCGTTTGTTTTGTGTATTCATTCTACACTTTAAAACGATTGTACTATCCCACCATTATTTCAACAATGAACAAAACATTTACATGAACATTTGAAAAATTGAAACACAAAAATCTCACATGACTGTTGGCTTCAGAGGATTTATGTATTAATAAAAGCATACAGCATACAGCACACATGACATTTACATTCAGCTAACGCTAGCTAGTTCGTTTTGGGTTGTTATACTTTACCTGAAATGTGCATGGTCTTTGCAATCTCTCTCCATAACACATCTTTATTAGTTGGATCCTTGTAGAATTTTGAAGACGGGTCATATAAAAGTGAGTACTTCTCTACTTCAACGATAAATCTCTCCTCGTCCATCTTTCAAGCACCCACGTTGGCTTTTGTTTACAGGAAGTAGGGGACAGACATATGTTTGTTGTGAGAACCAATGAGTTGATGAGAGGCGGAACTTCCAGACTTGATATGGCGGTTAGCAACCAATTTAATGTGCATTCCGCCACCAACTGGAATGGAGTGTGTACCTTGCAGTTCGTCTTTCAGTCACACTTGTGGGTATAACCAATGAGGAGATGACACATGAGTACCTGATAAACCAATGAGGAGATGGGAGAGGCAGGACTTCAGCGCAATCTGTGTCAGAAATAGGAATGACTTCTATTTTAGCCCTTGGCGTCACAGACGCTCGCGAGCAGTGGGTGCAATAATTGAATAACATGGATTTCTACATTTATTTTGCAACGCTTGGGCACGCGACGTGTCCGGTCTGGTCAGCATGTTATGATTAACTTAGACTCAGCAAATGAAGATAAATAAAATATTTTTCAGTGGGTTATACTAGACTAGGTCAGTGTGTTAATGCTGCCGGACCCCAGAGTACTGAACGATGTCTCGCTCATCTAACACATCTGTTTCAACTCATGAAGACTGAACTATGTCAGAGAGATGTCTATATTGTCCAGTACTGTGCTGGGTCGGAGAAGGACTGAGAAACATTTGAGTTAGCTGGTTTGATTGCACATGTGAAGATTTGGGATTTCTGTTTAAAACCAGGTATATACGTGGCAGAGCAAAAATATGTGAAACTGTCTGAGCTGACATTTGATTCTTTCTTGAAAGAAGGCATGTGTGTGTTACCTTAGGTTTGATGGTGCCTTTAGTTAGTTAAGTTGTATTTTTCTTCATATTGACACTATTTTTTAATTTTTTTTTTATATATATATATATATATTTTTTTTTTTTCACCTTTATTTTTTTTTATTTCACCTTTATTTAACCAGGTAGGCTAGTTGAGAACAAGTTCTCATTTGCAACTGCGACCTGGCCAAGATAAAGCATAGCAGTGTGAACAGACAACACAGAGTTACACATGGAGTAAACAATTAACAAGTCAATAACACAGTAGAAAAAAAGGGGGAGTCTATATACAATGTGTGCAAAAGGCATGAGGTAGGCGAATAATTACAATTTTGCAGATTAACACTGGAGTGATAAATGATCAGATGGTCATGTACAGGTAGAGATATTGGTGTGCAAAAGAGCAGAAAAGTACATAAATAAAACAGTATGGGGATGAGGTAGGTGAAAATGGGTGGGCTATTTACCAATAGACTATGTACAGCTGCAGCGATCGGTTAGCTGCTCAGATAGCTGATGTTTGAAGTTGGTGAGGGAGATAAAAGTCTCCAACTTCAGCGATTTTTGCAATTCGTTCCAGTCACAGGCAGCAGAGTACTGGAACGAAAGGCGGCCAAATGAGGTGTTGGCTTTAGGGATGATCAATGAGATACACCTGCTGGAGCGCGTGCTACGGATGGGTGTTGCCATCGTGACCAGTGAACTGAGATAAGGCGGAGCTTTACCTAGCATGGACTTGTAGATGACCTGGAGCCAGTGGGTCTGGCGACGAATATGTAGCGAGGGCCAGCCGACTAGAGCATACAGGTCGCAGTGGTGGGTGGTATAAGGTGCTTTAGTGACAAAACGGATGGCACTGTGATAGACTGCATCCAGTTTGCTGAGTAGAGTGTTGGAAGCCATTTTGTAGATGACATCGCCGAAGTGGAGGATCGGTAGGATAGTCAGTTTAACTAGGGTAAGCTTGGCGGCGTGAGTGAAGGAGGCTTTGTTGCGGAATAGAAAGCCGACTCTTGATTTGATTTTCGATTGGAGATGTTTGATATGAGTCTGGAAGGAGAGTTTGCAGTCTAGCCAGACACCTAGGTACTTATAGATGTCCACATATTCAAGGTCGGAACTGTCTGAGCTGACATTTGATTCTTTCTTGAAAGAAGGCAGGGTGGTGATGCTAGTCGGGCATGCGGGTGCAGGCAGCGATCGGTTGAAAAGCATGCATTTGGTTTTACTAGCGTTTAAGAGCAGTTGGAGGCCACGGAAGGAGTGTTGTATGGCATTGAAGCTCGTTTGGAGGTTAGATAGCACAGTGTCCAATGACGGGCCGAAAGTATATAGAATGGTGTCGTCTGCGTAGAGGTGGATCAGGGAATCGCCCGCAGCAAGAGCAACATCATTGATATATACAGAGAAAAGAGTCGGCCCGAGAATTGAACCCTGTGGCACCCCCATAGAGACTGCCAGAGGACCGGACAGCATGCCCTCCGATTTGACACACTGAACTCTGTCTGCAAAGTAATTGGTGAACCAGGTAAAGCAGTCATCCGAAAAACCGAGGCTACTGAGTCTGCCGATAAGAATATGGTGATTGACAGAGTCGAAGGCCTTGGCAAGGTCGATGAAGACGGCTGCACAGTACTGTCTTTTATCGATGGCGGTTATGATATCGTTTAGTACGTCGCTCTGGATAAGAGCGTCTGCTAAATGACTTAAATGTAAATGTAAATGTACCTTGAGTGTGGCTGAGGTGCACCCGTGACCGGCTCGGAAACCAGATTGCACAGCGGAGAAGGTACGGTGGGATTCGAGATGGTCAGTGACCTGTTTGTTGACTTGGCTTTCGAAGACCTTAGATAGGCAGGGCAGGATGGATATAGTTTGGGTCCAGGGTGTCTCCCCCTTTGAAGAGGGGGATGACTGCGGCAGCTTTCCAATCCTTGGGGATCTCGGACGATATGAAAGAGAGGTTGAACAGGCTGGTAATAGGGGTTGCGACAATGGCGGCGGATAGTTTCAGAAATAGAGGGTCCAGATTGTCAAGCCCAGCTGATTTGTACGGGTCCAGGTTTTGGAGCTCTTTCAGAACATCTGCTATCTGGATTTGGGTAAAGGAGAACCTGGAGAGGCTTGGGCGAGGAGCTGCGGGGGGGGGCGGAGCTGTTGGCCGAGGTTGGAGTAGCCAGGCGGAAGGCATGGCCAGCCGTTGAGAAATGCTTATTGAAGTTTTCGATAATCATGGATTTATCGGTGGTGACCGTGTTACCTAGCCTCAGTGCAGTGGGCAGCTGGGAGGAGGTGCTCTTGTTCTCCATGGACATCACAGTGTCCCAGAACTTTTTGGAGTTGGAGCTACAGGATGCAAACTTCTGCCTGAAGAAGCTGGCCTTAGCTTTCCTGACTGACTGCGTGTATTGGTTCCTGACTTCCCTGAACAGTTGCATATCACGGGGACTATTCGATGCTATTGCAGTCCGCCACAGGATGTTTTTGTGCTGGTCGAGGGCAGTCAGGTCTGGAGTGAACCAAGGGCTGTATCTGTTCTTGGTTCTGCAACGGAGCATGCTTATCTAAAATGGAGAGGAAGTTACTTTTAAAGAATGACCAGGCATCCTCAACTGACGGGATGAGGTCAATGTCCTTCCAGGATACCCGGGCCAGGTCGATTAGGAAGGCCTGCTCACAGAAGTGTTTTAGGGAGCGTTTGACAGTGATGAGGGGTGGTCTTTTGACTGCGGCTCCGTAGCGGATACAGGCAATGAGGCAGTGATCGCTGAAATCCTGGTTGAAGACAGCGGAGGTGTATTTGGAGGGCCAGTTGGTCAGGATGACGTCTATGAGGGTGCCCTTGTTTACAGAGTTAGGGTTGTACCTGGTGGGTTCATTGATGATTTGTGTGAGATTGAGGGCATCCAGCTTAGATTGTAGGACTGCCGGGGTGTTAAGCATATCCCAGTTTAGGTCACCTAACAGAACAAACTCTGAAGCTAGATGGGGGGCGATCAATTCACAAATGGTGTCCAGGGCACAGCTGGGAGCTGAGGGGGGTCGGTAGCAGGCGGCAACAGTGAGAGACTTATTTCTGGAGAGAGTAATTTTCAAAATTAGTAGTTCGAACTGTTTGGGTATGGACCTGGAAAGTATGACATTACTTTGCAGGCTATCTCTGCAGTAGACTGCAACTCCTCCCCCTTTGGCAGTTCTATCTTGATGGAAGATGTTATAGTTGGGTATGGAAATCTCTGAATTTTTGGTGGCCTTCCTGAGCCAGGATTCAGACACAGCAAGGACATCAGGGTTAGCAGAGTGTGCTAAAGCAGTGAGTAAAACAAACTTAGGGAGGAGGCTTCTGATGTTGACATGCATGAAACTAAGGCTTTTTCGATCACAGAAGTCAACAAATGAGGGTGCCTGGGGACATGCAGGGCCTGGGTTTACCTCCACATCACCCGCGGAACAGAGAAGGAGTAGTATGAGGGTGCGGCTAAAGGCTATCAAAACTGGTCGCCTAGAGCGTTGGGGACAGAGAATAAGAGGAGCAGGTTTCTGGGCATGGTGGAATATATTCAGGGCATAATGCGCAGATAGGGGTATGGTGGGGTGCGGGTACAGCGGAGGTAAGCCCAGGCCCCGGGTGATGATGAGAGAGGTTGTATCTCTGGACATGCTGGTTGTAAATGGGTGAGGTCACCGCATGTGTGGGAGGTGGGACAAAGGATTTATCAGGGGTATGAAGAGTGGAACTAGGGGGTCCATTGTGAACTAAAACAATGATAACTAACCTGAACAACAGTATACAAGGCATATTGACATTTGAGAGAGACATACAGAGGCATACAGTAATCACAGGTGTTGAATTGGGAAAGCTAGCTAAAACAGTAGGTTAGACAACAACAGCTAATCAGCTAGCATGACAACAGCAGGTAAAATGGCGTTGACCAGGCAACGGGGCCAACAGATAAAACAAACAAGCAGAATGGAGTACCGTGATTAATGGACAGTCCAGCGTGCATCAGCTATGTGGCCAAGAGATCAGTGTCCAGGGGGCAGCGGTGGATGGGGCAGGGAAGCTGGACTGGCGAGTGTTATCCAGGTTAAAAAAACTAACAATGACTAAATAGCTTGTAGCTAGTTAGCTTCTGGAGGTTCTTGAGTGTGTTCTAAAAAATTAAAAATAATAGCGATTCCGTATCACATTGGGTGAGGCAGGTTTCCGGAAGGTATAAACAAATTAAAAATCAAAAAGAGATAGAAAGTAAATATGGGTGTTTGGGACGCGGTGATGCAGACGGTTAGCAGGCCTGTGCTAGCAGGCTAACAGTTCGTAGATAGCTAGTTGTGAAGATCCAGCTGAAAAATGTTCCATTTGCGGTGGGAATCCGGGGAAGAATCCGGGGATGAAAAAATAAATAGGTCCGTTATGCTCTGGTTAGAGTCGCGTTGTTCGAACTGGCGAGAGCTTTCCGGGCTGAAGGTTAGCTGATGACCGGTTAGCTGAAGACCGCTAGCATGGCTAGTGGTTAGCTGGCTAGCTTCAGTTGAGCTTCAGTTGAGGGGTTCCGGTTCCGAAAAATAGCTACATCGGGTGAGGCGGGTTGCAGGAGAGTATTTGGAAGCTTATTAGGTTTAGCAAAAAGTTTTTAAAGAGATATGCAAAGAAAAATATGTAAAAAACTAAAAAGATATATACAGGGGACACGACACGACAGGACGACTTACTGCTACGCCATCTTGGAAGGTCCCCTACTAGGTCCCCTACTATTTCACCTGGACACACAATGTCTGTTTTTTCTTCTTCTTCAGTTTTCATCAAATTCAGCATACCAGAGGAAAGACAGTCTGACATCAAAGTGTATGACCAGTCTCACACAGAAATTGACTCAGAGGTGTTTGAAGAGATTGCAAAGGAGTCACCTGACACCTTCTGGACCACTCTAGGCGATGAAGGACTTGGTGGGTCATCCCTGTGTGAAATTATTTGTAGTATTTATTAATTCAGACTCTTCACAGTTTAATGTTAAGCTGAAAGGTTGATTTATAGCAAGTATGACACAATTCAAAATACTAAATGTTCACATATTCACATGGCTTTTACATTTTTTGCTCTCCTATTTTAAAGCTTTTCAATCATCATCGTCATCCTCTGTAAGATCTGATGACACTAATTCTGAATTTCACTGTGTGTGACCATCATGAAGAAGCAGCCACTGGTGAAGGGAGCCAACCCAAAAGACAGTGCCGGATAAACTGAGGCTAAAACGGTATGTGGTAGAAACTACTGTTTAGTGTAATCTGTATGTTTGTTTCATATTATGGGATTGGGGAGTGTTCTTGAGCTGATTCTTTACTATTTTAAAAATATTAAAGTTTAATTTACTCACCAAGAGCACCTAATTTCTTTATTTTGTTTAAAGTTGATTGAAAGAATCCGAACATCAAAACCTGGTGGTGAACGCATCATACAAGAGTATGGAAAAACCAAGACTCTGACAGATGCCACCAGAAGGCAGATGTCAGGATGATGTATGCACAGGGAATTGTTGCATTGTTTCCTTATCTCGAAGACTAATTTTCAAAAAATGTATATGTAAGTAAAGTAAAAGTGTCTCTGGAACATTACGTACATGATCAGTCTTTGAAATGTATACATTATGCATTTATATGTATCTTTTATGTGGGAACATTACTATGATCAAGAGAGTGGGTCTGGATACATGGCATGTAATTGAGGACCATACAAAATAAAAGCACATCTCCCAAAGGTAGGTTCACATACATATTATAGGTTAATATAACAATGATTTAATGAGTTGTGAATCATGCAGGCTCTCAAATGGACTTTGTCTCCAGTTGGTGGGCCAGGCCATTGTCGATAGCCCTTCACCCGTGACGAAGTGCCAACTAACGAAGACATCGAGGCAGCCATTGCTGTTTTGAGATACTCTGCTGATGAAGACTCTGTCCGGGAGAAGATGAAGACTGCCTTCCCTCATTGCCAAGCAATGGTTAATGATGCAGACAAATAAGCAGATGTCTTCTCAGTCTTCCCCAGGGTATTGGATATACCAGGACTGGTATGACATGTTAAATCACTACACCACCAAAATACCAAATACCGCTTCAAGTGTTAATCAGAAAACTATGTCATGTTTGTTTCATTGCAGATAGAACAATACTTCAGGCTTCTGTTTGGTGAGGCCACAGCCAACAAGTTCTTGGAGAAGTGGCCAACCACTTTTAAGGGAAAAGTGATGGAAAGTCATGGACTTACACCCACCACAGAACTCTTGGAATTGATGCGCAATGCTGAGTCAGCTGTTGAAAATGAGAATGGTATGAGCAAAGCAATGCTTTATCTTGCCATTATTGTTTTTGTGCAGGTGCACAATATGCATTTTGGTAGCAATGTAAGTTTGTGACAACCAGTATTGAATGCAAATGTCCATTTGACATTGATTTACTGATCAACAGGCTGGGACAGTGACATGGCTGCTATCTTGCTGCTGCTACATTTGCTACCACCAGCTGTGCAAGGTCGTAAGAAGCCAGGACAGATGTCTGCATGTCAAGTGGTAGATCAGCTCATCAGATTTCAAAAGGTGTGTTGAAAAGTTGTCTAAAATGTGTACACCAGAAATGGCTCAAGTTTAATAATCTGTCCCTACCTCAAGCTCCCATGCATAGTGTGAAGTGATCTGATGTTCCTATAACCTTTAAAAGAAGTTAGTCACTAAATGCTCCTACAAATATCTCTTGTGTTTTAGGTTGGAACCAGTGTGCAGCAGCATCTGGATAGCATCACCCAAAGCGGTCAGCCCTACCTTCTTGCCTTGGGATCCACAAAGAGCAGCATTCACTCCTACTTTGTTGTGATCGACAAGCATGCGGTTCCATGCAAGGCAACGGCCTCAGTAGGAACCTTTGACGAACTCTTTAAGACTCACTTCATCGTTGGTACATCATACAGTTCTTGCCTGAGTAACTTCTTCACTTTTGTGCAAACAACCATCTATAACATTGATATGGGGGAAACAAAGGAGACTCCCCAAGTTGCTGAGTTGAGAACAAGAATGTTGCATTAGTGAAGATCTGCTAAGGTGAAATTATGAAGTGTTTTCTATGCAAGACTGAGCATACAAGTTCCGCTTCTAGTGTCAATCAGAAAATTATGATTGTATAATAGTAATAATTGTCAAGCACCTTAAAGTAATTAATGGACTTTGTCCAGGGAGAACTCTTTATCTAAAATGTGGTCAAGTGGGATGTTCACGTTCCTTTGGTAGCTTTTCTGGTTTTAGAAAGCATTTAAGTAATTGCCACATTAGCAGTTTATTTGGTTCAGTCGATGATGTTGATTTTTCAAACTCTCAAAGCACCTTTAACACTTGTAAAGGTAGTGATGTTAGAGAAGTGTTGACTGAAAATGTAGAGTGAGTCAGCGACGTCTTCCCCAGACATTGTAAATAGTTGTGCGTCTGTAATTGCTGATCTAAAGGCAGCAGGTGTAGGTCAAAGTACAGTTAATTCTGTTGTGAATTCCATGGAAGAGAGAGTTCATGATATCCAACAGCGAGCTAAATAAACTGTCGTTAAGCATGTTCTATGTGATGAAGGACAAACTGAAATATCCAAGAAAGGAGGCATCTTTTGAAGGGTTAGAGAATCCTTTCACTGTGCTAAATTCTGAATACAAGATGTCCACATTTTTCAGAGAAGTGAAAAACTGTAGAACCAGTTGAACATGTCATTGGCTCAAGATTTGACACAAGACGAAACAAAAAGACTGGAACATATGACCAGATTGTAGTTCAAGACAAATTCATGTATGTTCCAATATTGTCTACCTTGCAGTCAATATTCAAATGTAAACATGTTTCAGAGATGTTTCGCGATCCTAGTGACACAAGACTGTGATGGATCTTTTATTAGGAGTCACCCTCTTTTCTCAACAGAAAGACACGTCATACAGATTAAATTGTTCTAGGATTATTTTAAGGTTGCAAACCCTTTCATAAATTGGGTGCTATATATTTTACTTTAAGGAACTTCTCTCCTAAATGGAATTCTTGTTGGGCTAACATATACCAGTGTGCCTTATTTCATGCTCAAGATCTTAAATGTTATGGATTAAGGGCAATCCTTGCTCCTATTGTCCGAGACATTAAAGTGTTAGAGTGATGGCATTGTGGTTCCTTTATACAGTGGTTGTGTTCATGGCAGTGTGGTTCAGGTTACTGGCGATAATCTGGGTCTTACATAGTTTGTTTGGCCTGGTGGAGTCTTTCAGCGCAAGGTATTGCTGTAGGCTCTGTCTTGCAGAAAAAGATGACTCAGACAGAATTCTCTGAAGATTGTCCCAAGATAGTGTTGTGAACTAAAGAAATGCACACTGCTCACTGTCAGGAAATGAATAGGAATCCAACTCTTCCTTACGTTTTTGGTGTGACGCATTCATGTTTATTAAACTGAGTATTATCACAGAACTGAGAAGTTGATGTGTTAGAGGGTGTGGCCCAGTACGAGTTGAAGTTATTTATCTGAAGAAAAAACATGTAACATCAGCAGAATTAGATTTAAGAATACAAAGTTTTGATTATGGATTCATGGAAAGAAACAAACCAGTGGCTGTGAATTTATCAGAAGGATGAATGATTTGGGGCTTAATGCAATTCAGTCACAGTGCCTACTGAGAAACGCTCCTCTTATTTTGGGGGATTTGGTAACTTCTACTGAACAGCACTGGGGCCTACTCCTTTTATTACTTCAAATAGTTAACATAATATTTTCTCCTATGTTAACAGCGGGTCTCTGTGTTTATTTAAACAGTTGTTTTCCCAGAGAGAACTTTTACCAAAGCACCATTTTCTAATCCATTATCCCCGCTGCATCTAGAAAATTGGACCTGTAATTCATAGTTGGTGTATGCAGTATGAAGGTAAGCATGTTTTTTTAAAACTACAATCTTTAAAAAAATAATGTATAAAAAAATATGGCGTATAATTGGCAATCCTCTACACTTTTTAGTCAATAAGACATTGGTCCTGTGAAATGGTGCCTTTGAATATGGTAAAAGCTGGTTCTATGATTGCTATGGCAATGCAAGTGCCCATTAGCACTCAGGTTATGAAAGTGGACTGGGCTAAATACCATGGCTTTGTTTACTGCCCAAGCAAGGTTATCTGTTGTAAAATTGAATTTGAAATGCCTCTGTTTTATCAAATGCAGAAGTGCAGAATGCAGAAGTGTTGCTGCTCACGGTGCCTTTAATTACTCACATTTCAATGTGTACAAAGTAACCAAGTCAAAACATGGTTTTGTTTTCTTTCATGTCCGACAGACAACCTGCATTATCATAGACCATTTGATATACAATGGTGCTTGCCTACGGAGCTGTGAGGGGAACGGCACCTCAGTACCTCCAGGCTCTGATCAGGCCCTACACCCAAACAAGGGCACTGCGTTCATCCACCTCTGGCCTGCTCGCCTCCCTACCACTGAGGAAGTACAGTTCCCGCTCAGCCCAGTCAAAACTGTTCGCTGCTCTGGCCCCCCAATGGTGGAACAAACTCCCTCACGACGCCAGGACAGCGGAGTCAATCACCACCTTCCGGAGACACCTGAAACCCCACCTCTTTAAGGAATACCTAGGATAGGATAAAGTAATCCTTCTCACCCCCCCCCCCTTAAAAGACCTAGATGCACTATTGTAAAGTGTCTGTTCCACTGGATGTCATAAGGTGAAAGCACCAATTTGTAAGTCGCTCTGGATAAGAGCGTCTGCTAAATGACTTAAATGTAAATGTAATGTAAATGTATGGAAGGAATTAGATCTCTATTTGTTGTCCCATATTGCTTTCTCTGGTGAGCATGTCACTTGCGATGTTGACAGTGTAAATGGTTACATTGATTAAAGGCAAGGTGAGGGGTGGGTTGATGTGCATTAACATTGAAATGGATTACTTTTATCATGTGTAATTGTGTTTATTCACATTGACACCAAGTTAAGTAATTGGGTAATACTACTGTGCAGTGGAGCTTTCTGGATAACACTAGAGAAAAAAACAAGTGTCAATTTTAACACAACTTTGAGTATACTTGACTCTGAAAAGCGTGATTAAATAACAATGCAGAGTGCAACTAAACCATTGTTGAATATGATTACACATTTAAGTGTACATTTTAACACAACATCGAGTATACTTAACTCTGAAAAGTGTGATTAAATAACACTGGAGTGTAACTAAACCAGTGTTAAATATTATTACACGTGTGAATTTTAACACCAATTTTGAGTCAAATTAACTCTGAAAATGTGACACTAATGTTACCTGAAACAGTGTTGAATTCAACTCAAAAGGAGTTAAATTAACACTTATTTTTACTGTGTATTTGAACTAAGCAAGCGGTTAAAATGTTCAGTTTGCATCTTAAAACAAACACTAGCTGCTATATCTAAGAACAAACATGGCAATAGTTAAGTTATTTTCAAAACAAACTACTTCTGTTCACAGGTTTCACTATATATATCAACACAGAACCCTCAAATCTACACCCTTTAGCGAGTGTTAAAATGCTGCGTAAAACAAAGTTTGACGATTCGTAACATCAATCGTGCTCTTGCCCATATATACTGCTAATTTTAATGTTACTGTTGATGAATCGATACAGGAGACCAAGTTGAAACACTGGACAAGGTGGATCAGGTATAGTAAAGACAGTTTATTTTATAGTGTAGAGATATCTGGCATAGCGTGCACGGACTCTCATTCGTCCAGCTCAGAGGGAACCTTCCGACAAGAGCCCCGATACATTGTGTACAGTCATTTTATTCATGGGTATGACGTAGGTAGATTCTGGTAGATCAGGCCTCTGGTAGGTTGCTGGTAGTTGATTGGCAGTTCCCTCCAGACTGGTGTCGGCGTCCCATTGGCAGTTTGGAAGAGTTCTTTGTCTTTGGAGTCCATCCCCAGGGGTGGGGGTGCGTGTGTGCAATGTGTGTGCGTTCCTGTCTTGGCAAGTCTGTGTGTCCTCGCAATGAGTGTGTGTATGTGTGTGCGTTCCTGTCTTGGCAAGTCAAGGCTGTGTGTCCTCGCAATGAGTGGGTGTAATGTGTGTGCACTCTTATCTGGGTGTCCTCGCAGTGAGTGTGTGTAATGTGTGTGTGCTCTTGCAGTCACGGGATGTTGTGGCCGAACTGACGGCTATCACCTGTGGCTAGGATGTATCCTGTTTCGACAGTGTTGTGGATGATTTAAATGTGTGTGAGAGATATCCTGTATGAGGCCTAACATGTTTTACTGTGAAAATACGTTGTTATGTGCTGTCTCAGTTATAGCAATGTAATAGCAGTAAGCTGGTCATTTGCATAGGAAATAGCACTTCATTACATTACCCAACACTCTAATTCTCACAAGGATTATACAACCCCAAAATCTGCCAAGAAGCAGGGTTGATCCAAGCTCTCTTGACCTCACAAAATATAATACTTTTGTCTCACACCCAAGCTAACTGGCTAAAGTTGGCTAGCTAACGCTACTTCTAGAAACAAACAAGAGAATACATCCTCACTCTCCATTATACTCTTCTAGCAATGCTGGTTAGGCTTTTTTCATGTTATTCAAACAAAAGTTGGTGACTACCCTGTGCTGCTGGCAATAATTCAAATTACGTTATTTCCCTAACATTTACTGACAAGGATAAATTCAACCCGTCGTATTCTGCGCTCTGGTACATTCAAACCAGTGCTCTGAAATCCGAACAAAATAGCCAGAGCGAATTTATAAAGCATCCCATTTAACAATTTCCATTGAGAACGCACAACGACTATGCCATTTAGCCAAGCATGACGTGAATAGTCAATATACTAGCAAGTTCGATTCATAAGGATAGGGCAACCAACAAACGTCATAATTAGTTCAAACAAATCATTTGTATCTTAAGATCAATAAGCATACTACATACTCAAATGACTTCACAAAAAAGTATGATTAGGCTAATAGAATGCTAACATCAACACGCTGGTGTATTGAACTAATGATTATTATTTTATGTCATTGTGTCAAGTCACAAATACATCCCTCAATTCTCAAAGATTGGAATTTTTCTTTCAGCAGGGCCAAATTTTTATCTATGATTAGATTGAGATCTTACGAGAGAAAAAGGAAATGTTAATTTAAGAATAAAACAGAGACAGACAGAACCCCCTTCACGTCTTTATTGCAGGATTGTAATGTGATTAATCAACGTTGACACTTGTGATGTTTAACTGTATTTTGTATACATCATTTGCTAACATAGGTAGCCCTATAGATATGGTATATAGGATATACCCCTTTTCATTTGCAAACAAGCTTTCACAGCTTTCCATATGAGGATAGAAAACAAAGAAATAGGCTTCATTATACTCATTAGACAGCACTGACTATTATGTTGCTAGTATCTCAAAGTTTTCCCCTCTAGGGATTGGAACGGGAGAATATTTTCATAATGTCTTCCCACAAAATGACCTGCCCTATCCAGTAGCCTACATTCTCCCGTTACTGACAGCTGGAGCTGCAATTTCACCCTCTTCCATGGCTGTTATCTACAAATGAATTTGGATAGGTAGCTAATAAAGTTAGCTAGCTGATGGCATTTCATTCACTTGGCTAAACAGTGTGTAACGTTAGCCTACAAAATGGTCTACTGTAGCCAGATAATAATAGATCTCTTTTTACATAAAACTGGATTTAATTACTTGAATAGGTTCTCCCACTGCCTCTTTAAATCTTAGCTTCTTAGTATGCTTTTTAAACATTCAATCATTGTCAATCCAAATACCAAGGTATTTGTATGCAGGGTCTTGTTCAATTATAGAACCATCTGATGAGTGAAGATGTTCTCTGAACGGAACTTGAAAACATGTATTAAGCACAAGTTTTAAGTCAGTTAGGGCTTTGTGTACAGCTGCAAAATCGGACTGTAGTCTTGTCATATCCAGGTCAGCAGTCGGGGCAATTGCGTACATAATAGTATCATCTGCATATAGATGAAATTTACAATTTTTTACATATTGACCAGTAGCATTAATATAAATGGTGAAAAGAACAGGTCCTAGTAGTGACACCTGTAGAACACCTTTTATGTACTTCAAGAAATTCGAACTTAACCTCAATCACGATGGCCTGAGTTCTGTCACTAAGATAATCATGAAACCATGAGCAGGCATCAGAGCCCATGCCAATCGAACAGCATGACCGACAGTATCAAACACTTTTGACAGGTCCAAAAACAAGGCAGCACAATTAATTTAAGTTTCTAAATCATTAAATCATTAACTACTGTGGTTGCTGTGCCCTGGCCTAAACCCAGATTGATTAATATTCAATATACCATGCTCAGAGTTTATTGCTTATCTACCAAAGACTCGAATCTTAGCTAGACATGGAAGCCTGGAGATGGGACGTTAATTATCAAGATCAATACTATCCCCGCCCTTGGAATGGCGGTACATATGCCGTTTTCCCTGCTTTTGGAATATTTCCTGTTAAACATAACATTAAGATATGGCCTACTGAGCCAGCACACTTGAGTATACCCGGTTCCAATTGGTCAGCCCCTGATGATTTCTTTGGCAACTTTGTGAATTGCCAAAATGCTAAAACTTAAACCATTTTCTGAGTCAATCTGCAAAATTCCAAATCAGCATTCAGCTCAGAGTAGAGCAAGAGGCTCTTTCAAAAAGTAAAACGATTAAATGCATCATTGATGGCATTTTTGTCCGTAATGGGGCCAGAGTCTGAATGAATTTGTTGGAGCAGAGAGGAAGCACAATCTTTCAGAGATTTGACAGTTTTCCAGAATTTGGCCAGACTCCCCTTACCATCAGAAAGAGTGCTTACATAAATAATCAGCCGTTCTAATTAGTCATATACATTAGGCATCTGAGGAATCAAACAATCGCCAATCCAGGCCTATGTTCCCGGCAACATTTCTTACAAATGACTTCAGATAATTCAGGAGTGAACCAGGCATTCGATCTACTTTTAACTGATGTTTTGAAAGGTGCATGGTTATCTAGTGTTAAAGACATTTACAAAAAAAAGCTAAATCAGGTTCAGGGACTATGGAGTTTGAGTTCATAAATAGGAAAGAGTAGTCCTACCTACAGCATTAACTAATTACAAAAAAATGGAAGCAGTGGCCTCCCGAGTGGCACAGTGCTAGCTAGATTCTGGGTTCGAGTCCAGGCTTTGTTGCAGCCGGTCGTGACTGGGAGACCCACAGGGCGGCACACATTTGGCCCAGCATCGTCCGGGTTAAGGGAGGGTTTGGCCGGCAGGGATGTCCTTGCCCCATCGTGCACTGCGCCCGACCCGCCACACGAGTCACTAGTGCAAGATGGGGCAAGGACATCCCTGCCGGCCAAACCCTCCCTTAACCCGGACGATGCTGGGCCAAATGCTGACACTGTCGCCAGATGTACGGTATTTCCTCCGACACATTGGTGCTGCTGGCTTCCAGGTTAAGTGGGCATTGTGTCAAGAAACAGGGCGGCTGGGTTGTGTTTCGGAGGACGCACAGCTCTGCCTTCGCCTCTCCCGAGTCCATACGGGAGTTGCAGCGATGAGACAAGACTAACTACCAATTGGAGAGAAAAAAAAGGGGTAAGAAAATAAATAAAACCGCAACCAGACAAGTCATTTTGAAATATGTATTTATTTCAGAATGCAAAAGACATGTTGCAAAAAGCTATATTTCAGAAAGGGTGAAAACGAAAGCATCCTAAATATAATTGGCTGAATGTTGGTATGGCTAGGCTTAGATAAGGTCTCTTGGTTACAATTACAATGATATTTCATTTTTATATAATTTGTGTTGGCTCCTTAATTTAGTTGAATTAAATCTCATAGCACAACTGTTTGGCATTAAGTTAGAAAGTGTGTTTTTTCTAATCTAAATGGCACAAATGCTGCCATCAGTCTTGCTGTATAACGAACACAAAATCAAGCCCATGGCCCTGTGTAACCCAAACAATGTGGGGCAAGAACAAAAAAAAAATAAGATTCTGTTCAAATATGTAGATTACAACCAAATCCACTTTGGCCTCAAAAGCACATTAAAGCAAACCAGATTCATGGCACAGAGAACTCATTTTCGTAAAATAATAAAATAAAAATATAATAGAACATTTGTCTTAATTATAATTGCACACCACATTTCGGGAAAAATACAGAGACCCCTTTGAAAAACAGCCATCATTAGGTCGTCTCACTGCATAAGGTTGTTTAAAATAAAGTGAATCAATAATAGTCAATTCTCAACTCACTAACTCAGTTTTTCATATTCACATATTGTAGCGGAGACCCTATTTTACCAAATCTGTGGTGTTCGTTGTCCCCACCATCAGCACACTTGATAACAGGGAGTGTAATTTCAATCAGAGAAATAGAATTCCTAGATTGGACCTATCCCTTCAGACCACTACAATTTAGCTGGTACGCCATAGGTATTAAATAGTATTGACATTTTAACGTCCAACTACTAACCACAAAGACGGCTGCCGGTCCTCTCACCGTTGAATGGGACTGTCTATTCCAGCGGTACTCAACTCATACCCTACGAGGTCCGGCGCCTGCTGGTTCTCTGTTCTACCGGAATTTATTTCACACACCTGGAGTCTCGTTTGAGGGGTTATTCGATCATCTATATTTCTACGATTTCAACACGTTTCCTATAGAACCCTCAAACTCAACTCTGGATCTCAAAGCCAGTTCCACTGTATTTTTTTCATTGTTCCCCTCTAATCAGTGATTGATTTAGACCTAGGACAGCAGGTGTGTGGAATTCATTATGAGGTATAACAGAAAACCAGTAGGCTCCGGACCTCGTAGGGTGAGTTGAATACCCCTGCTATAGAAGATTGACAATATTATTTAAAACAATGGATATTCCCATTCAAGTCAACATTCTCTGATGGGTGGACCTGCAACAATTTTTATGGTACCATTTGGAGTTGAAATGTTACATTTTAATTCACATTTTAGTATTGTACTGTATTTAAAGAGTATGGTGGGCATAACAAACACCTAATTTGATGTGAAATAGGGTATAAACTACAGCATAACACAAGAAAAACATGTTTTGTTAATTGACGTCAAAAAGGTGTAAAAATGACAACCCTGTTTGTATGCTTTCAAATTGCATCAAAATCAACACCGTCTGAATCAATGACCAAGATATGGACATGTGGGACGACCCTATAATGTAAATACATAAACATTACATTCTCAAATCTATAATTTTAGTTTCCATTGTTTTAGGGAGAAAATAGAACAGGCGAAAGCATCTAACATCTGGATCAATAGCAATTTCCTGATAATAATATGGTGTTCAAATGGGGGTAGTAAACAATGTGAGAAGTTCTACAGCACTACTCTAATTAAGGCACATTTTATTTATCTTTGGTACAAAACTTTAGCAATCCATAGCATACATTCTATTGCAGCAGATTAATATGATGTAGCATACATGTCTAATTAATCTCCAGCATGAGAATACCATTCTAAATTGGATACGTTACAAACGTCAAAATGTGAACATTACTGGAGCCACATCAGTTTGTTTCAGTTAGCTCGCTAGAGTTCTATAGATTTAGAGTTAGCTAGCTACCAATCCTATACTGTAGCGTCATGCCTCCAAAAATGACTGTCTCCAGTTATGTTTACATTTTGGCATTTGTGACATACACTTTAAGCATATTAAGTGCAAGGTGGTGTATAATACCAGCTCTCATAATGTGACATACACTATCGTTAAAAAAACTACATTGCATAAAGGTTAATAGTGCAAAAGGCCATGCACAAGTATTCAAGTTTGAGTGGTGGAATGGTAATGGCTTTTTTTCTCAAGCGAAGGTCTTTTAAGGGAGTATGCAAGCACACTCGTTCGGTTCACAGAGCCAATTTCTGCTAGGTGCCAGCCGAACCAAAGCATACAGAAGCCTTTAGAAACATGTAACGTGCGGTGCAAGCTAAGCATTTGTAGCCATTATTATTATTATGAAGATGTAACACCTTGATCAGACCTACAGCATCATTGCAGCAATGCTGCAAAATCAATTCTGGCGGTCAAACTTTTTTCATTACATAATACAATCGTTTTACTGGATGTGAGAAACAAAAGTTCAACATTCACCTTTTGTTACTATTTCCGTCAAGTCTACAAATACAATTCAATGCATACGTTGGATAAATCCATGTATGCGCCACACAGAACGCACTGCTTCTGCAACAGAGTTTTGGTGTACCAAAACGCAATTACGCTCTTGATCTGATCGAGGAGTTCAAACTTTGTGTTACGCGAGTAGCCTACTTTATTTAATCAAATGTTTTGAAGCTGCATTACATGAAATGCATGATTATTTTGGCTTTATTAAAGCTCTCCTTTCCACTATTTTTTAACATCACCCTTCTTGAACTCCTTGTTACTTCCAGAGGAATGAAATAAGAATATCTGAAGCAGCAAAGAATGAGAAATATCTATGACTGTAGAAAAAAGAATATATATATATATAGTCAGAATTGTCATAAGTGGCATCAAAGGGCAAAATGAGCATTGACAGAAATAATTTCAGTATTTTCACATCCGATAGTGGGCATACTCAAAACCCTGTGTGGTGGAGTGTGCTGGCTCCCTCATGTGGCTAGGAATGCAAAGTGCTGCATTTCTGCTTGCTCCACTAAGCTTTGGGGGCAGGAATGTTGACTGGATCCAGTTTCAGCATCTTGTAGTAAGACACAAGTTGATTGGGCACTTCAGCCAAGACACTCTGGGCGAGGGCTTCCTTAGGGGCCTGCAGAGGGCGGAAGGACAGTGAGAAGATAAGTGCTCCAATAGCAGTGCAACAAAACAAAAAAATAAATTCAAGATAGAAAAGTACGTAAAAACCTGTCAATATCTCGCCAAAGTGTTATGGAATGGTGCCACACTACCCACTGATACTATTACTGATGTACACGTGTGAATCTTCTCAATTCCTCGCCAAACTGGTGTGGTACTGGTACTGACAACACACTTCACAATGACAAATGCAGATTAAAATAAACATACATTGGCAAACTGTCTGAGGGGCACAAACTGCACAATATCCCTGGTCACGGACTCGCCACTCAGGGACTTGAGTACGCCGTCGTCTCCATCTAGCAGCTCCATGGCCTTGAAGTCTGCTTCGCCCACCCCGATGATGATGATGGACATGGGCAGCCGTGAGGCTTTGACAATGGCATCCCGGGTCTGGTCCAAGTCCGTGATCTCGCCATCGGTGATGATTAGCAGGACAAAGTATTGCTGACGGAAGTTAAGAGGACAGAACAGTTTGTTAAATTTTATTTAGTTTGAAATGAACAAATGCGCTAGACATGGCAAATCCTCCTGCTTTCCACTGTGTTCATTCTGACCAAGACACTTTTTCATAACTGTTGAGTAGGCTTGTATTGTAAATGTCTGATTTGCATCATGTTTGTACACAGTGCCTTCGGAAAGTATTCAGACCCCTGGACTTTTTCCACATTTTGTTACAGCCTTATTCTAAAATGGATTAAATTGTGTTTTTTCTCTCATCAATCTACACACAATACCCCATAATGACAAAGCAAAAACAGCTTTATACATTTTTTCAAACAGTACTAGTCAAAAGCTGACACCAAATCATTCAAGGGTTTTTCTTTATTTTCTACATTATAGAATAATAGTGAAGACATTTAAACTATGAAATAACACATATGGAATCAACGTGTTAAATGAAAATATATTTTATATTTGAGATTCTTCAAAGTAGCCACCTTTTGCCTTGATGACAGCTTTGCACACTCTGGGCCTTCTCCCAGCCAGCTTCATGAGGAATGCTTTTTCAACAGTCTTGAAGGAGTTACCACATATGCTGAGCACTTGGTTACTTTTCCTTCACTTGGAGGTCCAACTCATCCCAAACCATCTCAATTGGGTTGAAGTCGGGTGATTGTGAAGGCCAGGTCATCTGACGCAGCACTACACCACTCTCCTTGGTGAAATAGCCCTTACACAGCCTGGAGGTGTATTTTGAGTCATTGCCCTGTTGAAAAACAAATGATAGTGGGACGAAGTACAAACCAGATGGGATGGCGTATCAGTGCAGAATGCTGTGGTAGCCATGCTGGTTAAGTGTGCCTTGAATTCTAAATAAAATCACAAGACAGTGTCACCAGCAAAGCACCCCCACACCATCACACCTCCACCATGCTTCACGGTGGGAACCACACAAGGAGATCATCTGTTCACTTACTCTGCGTCTCACAAAGACCCATTGGTTGGAACTAAAAAATCTCACATTTGGACCAAAGGACAGATTTCCACCCGTCTAATGTCCATTGCCTGTGTTTCTTTGCCCAATCAAGTCTTCTTATTTGTGTCCTATAGTAATGGTTTCTTTGCAGCAATTTGACCATGAAGGCCTGATTCATGCAGTCTCCTCTGAACAATTGATGTTGAGATGTCTGTTTCCTGAACTCTGAAGCATTTATTTGGGCTGCAACCTGAGGTGCAGTTAATTGCCAATTTCTGAGGCTGGTAACTAATGAACATCCTCTGCAGCAGAGGTAACTCTGGGTCTTCCTTTCCTGTGGAGGTCCTCATGAGAGCCAGTTTCATCATAGTGCCTGATGGTTTTTGCGACTGCACTTGAAGAAACATTCATTTTCTAGATTGACTGACCTTCATGTCTTAACTTCACTAGGGTAGGGGGAAGCATTCGGAATTTTGGATGAAAAGCATGCCCAAATTAAACATTCTGGGACTGAGTAGCAGACAATAGGATATGCATATAATTAGTAGATTTGGATAGAAAAGACTCTAAACTTTCCAAAACTGTTAAATAATGTCGGAGTATAACAGAACTGATATGTCAGGCAAAAATCCGAGGAAAATCCAACCAGGAAGTACTATTATTTTGAAAGGCTGTTTTTCCATTGAAAGCCTATCCACCATACAAAGACTTAGGACCCAGTTCACGAGCTCTGTGCGTTCATCTACATGTGACCATTGTGTCAGGCTTTTACTCTGAAAGTGCCGTATCTCCCTCATTTTTCAATCAGTGACCAGTGGAAATTTCCATTCATCAGCCATGCGCCCTGTGAACGCGCCTTTGTTTCTCCTTTCCTATTGACGAAGCTTTTGTCCGGTTGAAATATTATTCATTATTTATGACAAAAACAACCGGAGGATGGATTTTAAACATCGTTTGGCATGTTTCTACTAACTTTTATTGTACCTAAAAAAAAAAAAAACTTTGTCCTGGAAATAGTGCCCGCCCGCGCCTTCTGAATTCGGATTACTGGACAAAACGCATGAACAAAAAGGAGGATTTTGCTCATAAAGAGGGACATTATCAAACAAACAAACATTTGTCTAACATGGAGACAGTGCCACCAGATGAAGATCATCAAAAGGTATGTGATTAATTTTAATGCCATTTCTGACTCCTTTGTTGGAAAATGGCTGTATGCGTTTCTCTGGCTAGCTAACATAATTGCAAAGTGTGCTTTCACCGTAAAGCGTTTTTGAAATCTGACACAGCGGTTGCATTGAGAAGTTTATCTATACATTTCCATGAAAATACTTGTATAGTTTATCAATGTTTATGATGAGTATTTCTGTCATTTTATGTGGCTCTCTGCACTTTCACCGGATGTTTGAGACAATGCATTTCTGACCACAATGCGCCAATGTAAACTGATTTTTGAATATAAATATGAACTTTACCTAACAAAACATGCATGCATTGTGTAACATGAAGTCCTTTGAGTGTCATCTGATGAAGATCAAAGGTTAGTGATTCATTTTATCTATATTTCTGCTTTTTGTGAATCATCTCTTTGGCTGGAAAAATGGCTGTTATTCTGTGAATAGGCACTCACCTAACAATCATTTGGTTTGCTTTAGTTGTCAAGCTTTTTTGAAATGGTGTAAAATACATGTTTGAGGAATTCTAATAATGGTATTTCTGTTTTGAATTTGGCGCCCTGCAGTTTCACTGGCTATTGACGAGGTGGGACGCTACCGTCCCACGTACCTTAGAGAGGTTAAAAGTAATGGACTGTCATTTCTCTTTTCTTATGTGTCGTCTCCCGAGTGGCTCAGCAGTCTAAGGCACTGCATCTCAGTGCTAGAGACACCCTGGTTCGACCACAACTGGCCGTGATTGGGAGTCCCATAGGGTGGCGCACAATTGCCCCAGCGTCGTCCGGGTTTGGCCCTGTGTAACCCTTCATTGTAAATAGGAATTTTTCTTGATTTCCTAGTTAAATAAAGGTTAAATAAAAATGTGAGCTGTTCTTGCCATAATATGGATTTGGTCTTTCACCAAATAGTGCTATTTTCTGTATACCAACCTTACCATGTCACAATACAAGTGATTGGATCATACATTAATAAGGAAAGAAATTCCACAAATTAAGTTAAGGCACACCTTTTAATTAAAATGCATTCCAGGTGACTACCTCTGGTTGAGAGAATGCCAAGCTGTCATTAAGGCAAAGGGTGGCAATTTGATGAATCTCAAATATATTTGATTTGTTTAACACTTTTTTGGTTACTGTGTTATTTCATAGTTTTGATGTCTTCATTAACCTGTTGTGTAGGGGGCAGTATTTTGATGTTTGGATGCAAAAACTGCCTATTTCTCAGGCCCAGAATATGCATATAATTGTCAGATTAGGATAGAAAACACTAAAGTTTTCAAAACTATCAAAATATTGTCTGTGAGTATAACAGAACTGATAGTGCAGGTGAAAACCTGAGGAAAATCCAACCCGGAAGTGCTGTTTTTCCTGAAAGCCCTCTGTTCCATTGCCTGCCTTCGCTCCATTTAAAGGGACATCAACCAGATTCATTTCCCTATGGCTTCCACATGTTGTGAACAGTCTTTAGACATAGTTTAAGGCTTTATTTTGAAAAAATGAGCGAGAAAGATCACATCGCGTCATTGTATGGCTGGGTGCCAGCAGCGGTTTGCATGTGCAACAGCTTAGAGCAGACATTTTCTCTCTCTCCTATTGAAGAAGGTACAGTCCGGTTGAAAGATTATCGATTATATATTGTAAAAACAACCATAGGCTTGATTAGAAAAAACGTTTCACATGTTTCTACGAACTTTATGGATACTATTTGGAATTTGTCTGCCCGGTCGTGACCGCTCGAGCCTGTGGATTTCTGAACATAACGCGCCAACCAAATGGAGGTATTTTGGATATAAAAATAATCTTTATGGTACAAAAGGAACATTTATTGTGTAACTGGGAGTCTCGTGAGTGCAAACATCCAAAGATCAAAAAGGTAAGCGATTCATTTTATTGCTTTTCGTGACCAATCTACTTTGCTGCTAACTGTAATGTTATGTCTGCTGAGAGAGATGTCCTTACATAAACGCTTGGTATGCTTTCGCCAAAAATCTTTTTTGAAATCTGACACGCCAGGTGGATTAACATCAAGCTAAGCTGTGTTTTGCTACATTGCACTTGTGATTTCATGAAAATTAAATATTTTTAGTGATTTAATTTGGCGCTCTGCAATTCAGCGGATGTTGACGAAAATGATCCTGCTAAACGGGATGGGTGCATCAAGTAGTTAACAAGGACAACACACAGGTCTTTCCATCATTGTATGATTTTTTTGGTGTCCAAATGAACAAGTTTACAGACAATGTCAAATGTGAAATAGCGAAGCACTTTTGAGTTGGGTGCACAATTATGCAGGTACTTTCCCCGAAACGGATGACAAACAACTGGATTCGTTATCCCTTTCATGCCCTGCCTCCAGTCCACTTACCAATATCTGAACAAGAGAGCCTCATCGAAATGTAATTTAAATCAGAAGCCACTGCCAGATTTCTTGATTGGGCTGCGCTCAGAGTATCCTGCCGTGGCAAGACAAGGATGCCCTTTGCAACCACGTACCTATGAGAGTGTGGAATCTAAGCCATCACTAGCATGAAAACTAAATACAGGCACAGACTGTGTGTGGAAAATTATTTAAAACATACTCTCTCCAATACAACATTGCAGTTATGTGCATCTTTTTAAGCACACCCTTCTCATTAACCTGTGGCCAGTTATTCACAATTTTCAATGAACAAGTAAGGTTTTATACTTAAGATGGTTAAATAAGAGCAAAATGATTGATTATTATTAGTGCCCTGGTCCTATAAGAGCTCTTTGTCACTTCCCACGAGCCAGGTTGTGACAAAACTCATTCTTATGTTTAATAAATGCATTGTATAGTGTATGTGGCAAACTTGCAATGATGGCAAAAAAACATTTGAGAGAGTGTGCGGACCCTGGTGCTAGAGGGGGTACGCAACTGGAGGTTGAATGTTTGAAGGGGTACGGTACTATAAAAGGTTTGGGAACCACTGCTGTAGAGCATCTTCTGTTTCCAGGTATAAAAGTTATCTATAAAGAGTGATTTCAACAGAGCTACAGTAATCTTTTAGCCAAGTGTGTAATGCCAGTAGCCTGCTGAATCTTTCACACTCGTGGGCCAATAGAGCTGCCAATGACAACAGCTGGTGCAATGGCGGAGGAGGTCCGGCCATTCTTTCGCCTTGACTGGTTTTGCAAACCCCTCAAGGATCGAAGGGCGGTGGGGCCCAATGGACCCGAGCCAGCTGTAGTATCCTTTGTGGATGATTAATGGGCCGGACTCTCAGGCAGCCTCACATTCCCTTCCTGGAGCCCACCCCTCTTTATTCACGTTTTTGTTTAGTCTGATGTTTTCTTGTTTAATTTGTACAATTGCAAAGCGACTTTGGGTCCTTGAAAAGCACTATACAAGTCTCATGTTTTATATTGTTATGGCCTATTTTAAAAGGTAAGCTGAAAAAGTGAAGATAACCTTTAATGAGATGGAGGGATAGAGGTGTTGCATGTGGTCTAGACTCACCGATGCGTTGTTCTGCTGTGCCGCCCCTGACGCGATGCCTGCCACGTGGTTGATTATGGGGGAGAAGTTGGTGGGACCGTATAGCTTCACCTGAGGTAGGGCCATGCGGTAGGCCTCCACAATCCCCTGGACCCCTGCAACATATTAAACACACAGGGCCAGTTTGAGCTTGAACTGGTGTAGGTAGGTCAGTGATACTCAAATACTATTTGGGAAAGTTCAATCACACAGATTTCCTAGTCGGATGGATATTGTAATTTATCGCACATTTTATGACTTGGGTTACATGTTTTTGCATAAAATGTTTTGATGAATACTGGTAAATGCATCAAATGAGACTAATTAAATATTTCAATTAATTAAAAACACAACTATTTTGATTTTGAAAATGTGCCTTAACAGTGCAGGAATTTGTACATTAGGCTACTGCTATTTTAGTACAACATTAATTATTAACCTCTCTGGGATCGTTCGGGATACTAGCGTCCCACCTCGCCAACAGCCAGTGACATAGCAGGGCGCCAAATTCAAAACAGAAATCTCATAATAAAAATTCCTCAACCATACACGTATTTTACACCATCGTTAATCCAACCAGTGTCCGATTTCAAAAAGGCTTTTCTGCGAAAGCAGAACATATCATTGTTAGGTCAGCAACTAGTCACAGAAAGCATTCAGCCATTTTCCAACCAAAGAGAGGTGTCACAAAAAGCAGAAATATAGATAAAATGAATCACTAACCTTTGACGATCTTCATCAGATGACACTCCCAGGACTCAATGTTACACAATACATGTATGATTTGCTCGATCAAGTTCATATTTATATCCAAAAACCTCAGTTTTACATTGGCGCCATGTTCAGAAATGCCTCCAAAACATCCGGAGAAATTGCAGAGAGCCACATCAAATAACAAATACTCATCGTAAACTTTGATGAAAGATACATTTTGTATGGCGGTCCATGTATATTTGTAAACAGCTGGTGCACGATATTTAACTTTTTATGGCTGCAGGGGCAGTATTGAGTAGCTTGGATGAAAAGGTGCCCATTGTAAACGGCCAGCTCCTCAGTCTCAGTTGCTAATATATGCATATTATTATTAGTATTGATAGAAAACACTAAAGTTTCCAAAACATTGTCTGAGTATAACAGAACTGATATTACAGGTGAAACCCTGAGGAAAATCAAAACAGGAAGTGGCTTCTATTTTGAAAACTCCATGTTCCATAGCCTCCCTTTGCTGGATTAAAAGGGATATGAACCAGATTCCTTTTCCTATCGCTTCCTCAAGGTGCCAACAGTCTTCAGACAGTTTAGGGCTTTTATTTTGAAAAATGAGCCAGAACGATAACATCGCGTCAAGTGGTCACATGAGTTTTGCTTGCGCAACAGAGTTTGGATAGTATTGCTTTTCCCTCTCCTACTGTGAAAAACATTTGCGGTTGATATATTATTGATTATATATTTTAAAAACAACCTGAGGATTGATTTAAAAAAACATTTGACATGTTTCTGTGGACATTATGGAAACTATTTGGAATTTGTCTGCGTTGTCATGACCCTCTTTCCTGTGGATTTCTGAACATAACGCGACAAACAAACGGAGCTATTTTGGATATAAATAAAAGGAACATTTGTTGGGTAACTGGGAGTCTCGTGAGTGAAAACATCCGAAGATCAAAGGTAACCGATTAATTTGATTGCTTTTCTGATTTGTAACCAAGCTTCCTGATGCTATGTGTACTTAATGTTTTGTCGTGCGATCGATAAACTTACAAACGCTTGGATGGCTTTCGCTGTAAAGCAGAATTTCTAAATCTGACACGACAGGTGGATTAACAAAAGGCTAAGTTGTGTGTTCCTATATTGCACTTGTGATTTCATGAATATAAATATTTGTAGTAATATTTATTGAATGTAGCGCTATGCTATTCAGCGGTTGTTGATGACACTTATCCCATTAGTGGGATTGCAGCCATAACAAGTTAATGAAGTCTCAAGGTTTTGCTCGCCTAAGGTAGAGAACTCATAAACTGTAGACGACACTATCTACCAAGAGAGTTTTCATTTATATTCTTTGTAGCTGTCTATTTACCACCACAAACAGATGCTGGCGCTAAAACCACACTCCATGAGCTGTATACCGCCATAAGCGGCGCTCCTAGTGGCCGGGGACAATAATGCAGGGAAACTTCAATCCATTTTACCTAATTTCCTTCAGCATATTAAATGTGCAACCAGAGGGGAGAAAAAACAAAAACAAACTGTAGACCACCTTTACTCCACACAGACATGTACAAAGCTATCCATCGCCCTCCATTTGGCAGATCTGACCATAATTCTATCCTCCTGATTCCTGCGTACAAGAAAAAATGAAAGCAGGAAGCACCAGTGACTAGATCAATAAAAAAAGTGGTCAGATGAAGCAGATGCTAAGCTACAGGACTGTTTTGCTAGCACAGACTGGAATATGTTCCGGGATTCTTCCGAAGGAATTGAGGAATACACCACAGTAGTCACTGGCTTCATCAATAAGTGCATCTTTGACGTCGTTCCCAGTGACTGCACGTACATACCCCAACCAGAAGCCATGGATTACAGGCAACATCCGCGCTAAGCTAAAAGGGTAGAACTGCCGCTTCCAAGGAGCGAGACTAACCCAGAAGCTTATAAGAAATCCCGCAATAATCTCCAACAAACCATCAAAACAGGCAAAGCGTCAATACAGGCCTAAGATCGAATCGTACTACATCGGCTCTGACGTGGCAGTGCTTGCAAACTATTACAGACAACAAAGGGAAGCACAGCCGAGAGCTGCCCAGTGACACAAGCCTACCAGACGAGCTAAATTGCTTCAAGGAAAGTAACACTGAAACATGCATGAGAGCATCAGCTGTTCTGGAAAACTGTGACCACGCTCTCTGCAGCCGATGTGAGTAAGACCTTCAAATAGGTCAACATTCACAAGGCCGCAGGGCCAGATGCATTACCAGGACGTGTACTCCGAACATGAGCTGACCAACTGGCAAGTGCCTTCACTGACATTTTCAACCTGTCCCTGGCAGAGTGTGTAATAACAACATTTTTCACGCAGACCACTGTCGTGTGTTTACTATCATTAACTGAAGACTTAAAGTTATCAAAGATTCTCTGTAACTATTTGAAGGTTTTCGATAGTCTAGCATTTCGTGATTAACTAATCAGGCAAATGTAATTAACTAGGAAGTCGGAGCACCAAGGAAAATATTTAGATTACAAAGTTATAATTTTCCTAATATAACTTTTCAGATATTTTAATATCTGATCAATTAGTCTTCTGATTAATGACTTATTCTTTATTTTACCTCACGTTAGTCTCATTCCAAACGTCGTACATTGTTGGTTATCTGCACAAACCCAGTCTTCACGGAATCATCCATACATCAATTGTCTTAAATCATTTATTTACTAACTAAGTAATTCCCAGAAATGCATAAACAAACAGTAGATAGTTACAAGGAAACGATAACAGAGTTTCCCTAGTGGGATAAACCGGTATCGCGGCTTGGTGGACGAAAAGGGAAGTGGGGGTCAATTGAGATAAGACAACACACAGTTGATAATTATAACATTGAAATGCTAATCCTTTGCACATGAACTCATTCGGGAATAATTGCAATCGATATACATATTTACACTCAGTGTGTCGTCGTGATCTCTGAAAAGTTTGTTTCTGCTGGAGAGTTTGTCCGCTCTGTCTCGTGGTTAGAATGGATAGTTCAGAGTGACATTTATTCATGTCGTTATAGAATAGATGTTTCAAAGACTTGTTCTTATTCTGTCGGTATCGATAGTCTAAGAGTTTAACCACGTGGGATGGTTAAAAGATTCAGCATTCTGGTCTCAAACATTGTCCCTCTCGTTATCGAGGGAAGCTGGTCTGCAACCTTTGTCCTCTCGTAATTGAGAGAAACATGGTCTGGTGATAGAAAACCCAGGTGGGGGTTTTATCTGGAACATCGAAAAGGGTCATCTCATGACTGTTAAAATAGTGTCTGAGTATAACAGAACTGATTTGGCAGGCGAAAACCTGAGAAAAATCCATTCAGGAAGTTGTGTGGTTTTCTAGTTTTCTATTCAATGCCATTACAGTATCCATTAACTTTGGACTCAAATTGCAGTTCCTATGCCTTCCACTAGATGTCAACAATCTTTAGAAATGGTTTCAGGCTTGTATTCTTATGAGGGAGTAAGACCCGTCTGAATGAGTGGACCCTGACGTGTCACAGAGCTTTTTCATGCACAATCCCGAGAGTGCATTTATTGTTTACCTTTTTATATTGACAACGTTCTTGTCCGGTTGAAATATTCTAGATAATTTAAGCTAAAAACAACCTGAGGATTGAATATAAATATCGTTTGACATGTTTCTATGAACCCTACGGATACAATTAGGATTTTTTTATCTGCCTGTTTTGACAGCGTTTGAGCCTGTGGAAAACGCGAACAAAAACAGAGGTTTTCGGATATAGAGACCTTATCGAACAAAAGGAACATTTATTGAGAAAATGAATGTCTTCTGAGTGTCACCATATGAAGATCAAAGGTAAGGGATTAATTTGAGCTCTATTTCTGAGTTTTGTAACACTTCTGCTTGGCTGGTTACTATTTGTAATAATTTGTCAACTGGGCTATGTTCTCAAATAATCGTAGGGTAAAGCATTTTTAAAATCTGACACAGTGGTTGGATTCACAAGTTAATCTTTAAACCTATGTCAAATGTTTTGTTCTCTGAATTTTTACAATGAGTATTTCTGTATTTGAATTTGGCGCTCTGCAATCTCATGTTGGCCACATACCCTAGAGGTTAAACAGTCCAAAATCTCTCTATACTGTGGCCATGAGGAGATAATCTCCTCCAGGAATTTACGACCTCTCTGACCACAGCAGCCTGGGTGAGGGAGACAGGAGGGTAGGGGTATTGTGCATAGGAAAGGGCTGGTGCAGAGGGAGGGTAGTGCTCGCTGTACCCAAAGAGGGCAAGGTCATGACACCACCATAGTTCCTGTGCCCAAGAACCTGCCTAAATGACTACCGACCCGTAGCACTCACGTCTGTAGCCATGAAGTGCTTTGAAAGGCTGGACATGGCTCACATTAACACCATTATCCCAAAAACCCTAGACCCACTCCAATTTGCATACCGCCCCAACAGATCTACCGATGATGCAATCTCTATTGCACGCCAAATTGCCCTTTCACACCTGGTCAAAAGGAACACCTATGTGAGAATACTATTCATTGACTACAGCTCAGAGTTCAACACCATAGTGCCCTCAAAGCTTATCACTAAGCTAAGGACCCTGGGACTAAACACCCCCTTCTGCAACTGGACCCTGGACTTCCTGACGGGCCACCCCCAGGTGGTAAGGGTAGGTAACAACACATCCGCCAGGCTGATCCTCAACACGGGGGCCCCTCAGGGGTGCGTGCTCAGTCCCCTCCTGTACTCCCTGTTCACTCATGACTGGATGGCCAGGCACGACTCCAACACCATCATTACATTTGCAGATGACAAGTGGTAGGACTGATCACTGACAACAACGAGACAGCCAGGTCAGAGACCTGACACAACAGTGGTAGGCTTGATCACCGATAACGATGAGAGCCTATAGGGAGGAGGTCAGAGACCTGGCCATGTGGTGCCAGGTAAACAACCTCTCCCTCAACGTTATCAAGACTAAAGGAGATGATTGCGGACTACAGGAAAAGGAGGACCGAGCACGCCCCCATTCTCATCGACGGGGCTGTGGTGGAGCAGGTTAAGAGCAGGTGTCAACAACACCAACAAACTAACATGGTCAAAGCACACCAAGACAGTCATGAAGAGGGCACAAAAAAAAAACTATTCCCCCTCAGGAGACTGAAAAGATTTGGCATGGGTCCTCAGATCCTCAAAAGGTTCTATATCTGCACCATTGAGAGCATCCTGACGGGTTGCATCACTGCCTAGTATGGCAACTGCTCGGCCTCCAACCCGCAAGGCACTACAGAGGGTAGTGCGTACGGCCCAGTAAATCACTGGGGCCAAGCTTCCTGCCATCCAGGACCTCTATACCAGTTAGTGTCAGATGAAGGCCCTAGAAATTGTCAAAGACTCCAGCCACCCTAGTCATAGACTGTTCTCTCTGCTAACGCATGGCAAGCAGCACCGGAGCGCCAAGTCTAGGTCTAAGAGGCTTCTAACCAGCTTCTACCACCAAGCCATAAGACTCCTGAACATCTAATCAAATGGCTACCCAGACTATGGCTACCTAGACTATTTGCATTGTGTGCCCCCTCCCGCTCTGTTTATCATCTATGCATAGTCACTTTAATAACTCTACCTACATGTACATATTACCTCAACTAACCGGTGCCCCCGCACATAGAGTCTGTACCGGTACCCCCTGTACATAGCCTTGCTACTGTTATTTTACTGCTGCTCTTTAACCATTTGTTTTCTTTTTTTAGGTATTTTTCTTAAAACTGCATTGTTGGTTAAGGGCATGTAAGCAAGCATTTCACAGTAAGGTCTACCTGTTGTAGTCGGCACATGTGACAAATACAATTTGATATTGGAGGTTACACATAACCACGGTTCTAAGAACTAATCGGCACATTCGGGTGACAGAGGAAAATACAGTCGGTGTTATTCGGTCCGTGTTGAGTATGGCCGCTGTAGGTTTATGTTTAAAATGGCAAATAAATGAATTAATAAATCATTGTGCATTTAGGCTAACAACAGGCAGAGTATGGTTTCATTTAATATAAACAGGTTGGATTAATAAACATGAGGTGATAGTCATGCTGATGGACATGGATTATATTAACATACACACTTCACAGAAAGGAAATATTTACCTTGACAGTAAGGATTACTTGGGTTGAAGTTCAGTGCAAATTCATGGGATACCTGCAGGGTTAATAACAACAATTTACTAACTTATAAAATGTGTTTTCCTGAAATATTTACCCATGATGCTTTTTATTTTATTTTTCATCTAACCTTGAAGTCTGGGGGCACTTGAGCTCCAAATCCAAAGGCAGGGAAGAGTTTGTCACTGAGGAAGCGCATAAAACTTGATTTGAGTAGACTATCACAATTACCATGAAAACAATGGAGGGATGTTGTCCACGCCTCAATACAAGAGAGTCACAGAGTAACAGGCCAAACCTGCCATGTTAGTCCATTTAGGTCCACGCCTCTATAGAAATAACAATTTGGTAATGATCCTTAGGGCTAAACATTTCCATGACCTAAATCTGCCCAACCAGGAAGTCAAGACATGTGCTCTTATTCATCTCAGTTGCTGTATTCGGATTCCCTTTGCCTCTCCCCCTAAAATGTGCAGTTCCATCTTCCTCTCATAAATTTAACAGCATTGAACTGGTGTTAGCATGAGCTGGAGAGCGTACCCAACATATTTGTTAAACCAGATATTTTAAAAATGCGGTGGGGGGGGTGAACAAGTGTACACTGAGGAGAAGGGTAGGGAATCTGAATTTAGCCATCTATTAATCTACTCATGGTCTCTCCCTCTTCGGCGTTCTACTGAGCAGAAAGTTCTTACGTGTCATAGTCCTGGACAACAAGGCCCACTGACCAGGTGGCCGACAGGTACTGGTTCAGACCGTCAGGGCTCAGGTAATGCAGGGACTGTGGAGAGCGAGGGTCGCCGTTTGACCCAGTGAAGTCAATGCCCACCTTAGAAAAATATAGGAACCATGAGTGATGGTCCATATTGGTATAAAAGCCTCATTTAAAAGAAGCATTCCGGGAATGGTACATCAAATGTTGGAATTTTATAGATATAGCCATTGATTCTTAAAAGAACTTCTAAATGCCTCATGAGCTTATTAGTCTATTTGCCATGCCACACCAGAACTGCAAATATAAGCTTGTTTTACTCAATTGTTTGTAATTGCTGTAAAATCTGTACTTTGTCTATTTTGAGTGGTTACATTTCTCCAGCCCCATCCCTCAGCCATTTACAATTTGACATTTAAAGTCATTTAGCAGACTCTCTTATTCAGAGCGATTTAGTTAGTGCATTCATCTTAAGATAGCTAGGTGGGATATCCACATCACACATTTTCAATCCATCAAAGATATTGCTTGAGTTTTAGACATGCGCTAATAAACAAAACTTCAACCCCTTACTTCTGATTGTATCTGAAGAGCCTGCACTTACCGTAAAATTTATTTGGCAACCTCCCATGACGTAGTCCAGGAATGTGTACTGTGCCTGTATCTAGGGGGAAATTACAATTTGCTTTAGAAGTATCAACTTTTAAAAATAGGGTAAAATCTAAGGGATAATAAGCTACTGTGCAATTGTCCTGAACAAAAATATAAACGCAACATTTAAAGTGTTGGTCCCATGTTTCATGAGCTGAAATAAGATCCCAGAAATGTTCCATATGCAAAAAAAAGGAGCATATTTCTCTCAAATTTTGTGCACAAATGTGTTTATATCCCTTTAGTGAGATTCTCCTTTGCCAATCAAGATGCTGGTTAAACAGCATGATCATTACACAGGTGCACCTTGTGCTGGGGATAATAAAAGGACACTAAAATGGGCAGTTGTGTCACAAGACAATGCTACAGATGTCTCAAGTTGAGGGAGCGCGCAGTTGGGCATGCTGATTACAGGAATGTCCACCAGAGCTGTTGTCAGAGAATTGAATGTTCTTTTCTTTATCATAAGCCATCTCTGTTGTTTTAGAGAATTTGGCAGTATGTCCAACCGGCCTCACAACCGCAGACCACGTGCAACCACACCAGCCCACAACCTCCACATCTGGCCCCACTTGCGGGATGGTCTAATTGGCTGAGGCTGGCACCCCAGTGGGTGGAAATCAGTCATTTGAAATAAATGAATTAGGGCGTAATCTATGGTTTTCACATAGGTGGGCATAGACCCACCCACTTGGGAGAAGGACCACCCATGTGAAATCTATAGATTAAGGTCTAATTCATTTATTTAAAATGGAATGATTTCCATTTATGAACTGTAACTCAGTAAAATCGTTGAAATTGTTGCATTTTATATTTTTGTTCTGTATAATTATAACCTACCTGGCAGCTCTTGACACTGATTACTCCAGAGTTTTTGTAACTCTTCTTCTTCTTTTTCTTCTCTGGATGGACACAGTCAAACTCCACCTGATCACAATGGACAATATACACAACTTCCTCAATTACAAAACTACCATCACCATGATTAGATACATGAGGCAGAAACAATTTACATTAAGCTGCTCAGCTCTTACCATATACATTATATATTAACTACATGTGTATCTATACTGTAAAGGCACAGAACAATGATTCAATTGTAATCAGAAACTGGCAAAAAAAACACGAGTAATTAGTGAAGTTACTGTGTAGTGGGATACAATTAATTACACAAAACTTTAAATTCATGCAACATGGTATCTTTACAATTTAATGTCAAGTGGGACCAATAGAGAGACAGAAGCTTAATGGTAAGGTAAGCAAAAAGTAAAAGTGCTAGAAGAAAAATACATGGTCTCACCAGTGAACCATGGGCAGCTTTCTGCAGCTCAGACACATTAGTTTGGAAAACACCGATAAGGTCATGCGAGCCATCACTATCATAATCAGAGCAGTGGACCTGGGGAAGGGGGACAGGAGAGAGGGAGTTTGAGACAAAAGGACAGAGGTGTTCTCTTTGGCTCACCGCACGGTCTTTAGCATCCAAAAGCTGGCGGGTAGTGCAAGTAAACTCGCCTATCATATCTGAACTGGTGTCTTCGTCCTTATCGTAACAAGTGACCTGCCAGTAACAGACACATAGGTAAGCCCTGGGGCTACAGTAGGTCAGAGATACCATAACAATAGGGCTGTAGGTTATATCAAGACAAAACAACTTTTTTTGTAGTCACAATATCTAATTCAACAGGTTCTATAGGACACCATAAGCTCTGAAAGTTCTCTACATGCTAGTGCAGGTCTGTCAAATGCCATGGTCTTTTAGCTATTCATACCTTGATTGGTTTGCTCATGTCACAGTTGCAGAATGTTTGCAGAGCCACAGTGAATTTCTTCCATGACGGACTCAGATTATTCTTGACAACCTAAAAAAAAAAAAAAATACAAAGAGAATGTAAAAAAGTTCAAATGTGACCGACGGCTCAAAATTGGTCTTGTCTAACAATGTTTAGTTGTATTTATTTTTACATTGGATATAAGAGACTTGGGTTGCAAAGCGTCGGAAAACTTTTTTTTGCTTAAATTCGTCAAAAAAGTTAGCTTAAACAGTGAACCTTTTTTGTGGGATGCACATAAGGCTATTCTAGGGTTTGTGGCATATTTTAGTTAAACTATCCTCAATTCAATGGAATTGCAACCCTCTGCATGCACAGTGCATTCTTCCATCACATGTACAGCTGATTCTCAAGATCTTGCACACTAATGAGATGCTTTAAGCCCACACTACCCTGTTTGAGCCAAGGACTACATGCTTTCTGGTAAGTTTTGATTACAATACTGGGTGGGATGTGTATATTTCATGACATACATTAATTTTTGTTAACTAGTAAAGAGTAGCCTACAGAAAAGTGTTTAAATTATTTCTAACTTAACACTTTCTGCTAGTTAGTTTTTGCTACCATGTGGGTTTTAGCTTGCTTGAGCCTGCTAACTGAGTGTTAAATTCACCTGTTTCCATACACGTTTCATTTTAAAACATTTACCTTACAAAATAGCTGTTTAAATCTAACTGCTTAACTATTTATCTGTACATGGAATTGTATTAGTTTTTTTTAACTCATTGTTTTCTAATCTTTACAGGAAAATGCCACAGGCACAATCTGATGTGGAGACATTTCACTGCAGCGAATGTAGAATGAAAAGCTGTGTACATTTGATAATGTGCCAAAGCATGTGAAGAATGCAACAAAGATGCAGAATCATCTGGCCAAGTGTCATAAATTCCCTCAGTGCTCACAAGCAACCTCTGACAAAAGTCCCTCTACTTCTAGTCGAGGGAAAAATGATGAATACACCTTAGATAGCAACAGCTCATGGTCCTCCTGGAATTTGAAGTTGATTTGACTCAACGGAGGAACGTAGTTAGGGAAAGGCTGATGAATGTCTTGCTCAAACTGTGTATGCAACTGGTTCACCTGTGATGCTCACAGGCAATGTGTATTGGAAGAGATTTCTGAATGTTCTTCGCCCAGCATACACCCCTCCAACCAGAGGGGTGTATGCTCATTTGCTGGATGCAGAGTTCAACAGAGTTCAAGTGAAGGTCAAGCAAATCATAGAGAAAGCAGACTGTATTGCAATCTCTGATGGGTGGTTGAATGTTCGTGGGCAAGGAATAATGAACTACATCAACTCCACCCCATAACCAGTATTCTACAAGAGCACAGACACGGGACAGACACACCGGTCTCTACATTGCAGATGAGCTGAAGGCAGTCAATGACCTTGGACCACAGAAGGTATTTACACTGGTGACAGACAATGCTGCAAACATGAAGACTGCTTGGTCTAAAGTAGAGTCCTACCATCACATCACACCCATTGGTTGTGCTGCGCATGCATTGAATATGCTCCTCAAGTACATCATGGCACTGAAAACAATGGATCCACTCCACAAGAGAACCAAGGAAATGGTTAGGTATGTGAAGGGTCATCAAGTTAGCAGCAAACTACCTCCCCAAGCAAAGTGAGAAGACCACCACCACATTGAAGCTGCCCAGCAACACCCGTTGGGGTGGTGTTGTCATCATATTTGACAGTCTCCTGGAGGGGAAGGAGTCTCTGCAAGAAATGGCCATATCACAGTCTGACAATTTGGACAGCCCCATCAAGAGGATCCTTCTGGATGATGTATTTTGGGAGAGTGGTAAAGCAGCCTGAAACCTATAGCAGTAGCCATTGCAAGGCTTGAGGGAGACAATGCCATCTGGTCTGATGTTCAGACTCTGCTAGCAGATGTAAGAGAAGAAATCCTACTGCCCTGCCCACTTCACTGTTGCTCCAAGCAGAGTAAACTGCAGTTCTGAAATACATCAAAAAGCGGGAAGACTTCTGCCTGAAGCTCATACACGCCGCAGCGTACATGTTGGACCCCAAGTATGCAGGCAAGAGCATCCTGTCTGGTGCAGAGATCAACAAGGCCTATGGTGTTATCACTACCGTGTCTCGCCACCTTGGCCTGGATGAGGGCAAGGTTCTTGGCAGTCTGGCGAAGTACACGTCCAAGCAAGGGCTTTGGGATGGAGATGCAATATGGTAGTCGTGCCAACATATCTCATCAGCTACCTGTTGGAAGGAACTTAGTGGATCTGAGACTCTTTCCCCTGTTGCCTCCATCATCCTTCAAATCCCACCAACATCAGCCACCTCAGAGGACAACTGGTCCTTGTTTGGGAACACACACACCAAAGCACGCAACAGGTCGACTAATACAAGGGTTGAAAAATTGGTTGCCACCCAGGCAAATTTTAGGCTTGTTGAGGATGGCTCGCTGTCAGGCTCAAAAAGGTTGGAAAGTGACAGTGAAGATGAGACCTCAGTCTGATGTTCAAGAGGTGGACATTGAGGATCTCCAGGGAGAAGACATTGAAGCCTGAGTCTAGAAACTGAAGCTTTGGTTGTCCTTCCTCTATCATTTTACAGATGTATATTGAAAATGTTTTTGGGAGATGCGATGGATAATTGGGGGATCACTCAATATTCCCTTTCTTTCGTTGTTCAGTGAAATCATCCCATGTGAAGAGTCAACTCATTTAATTAAAATTCAATTGGTAACTGAATAAAAAAAAATATGCGTTAGACAGGATTACCTAGACATACTGACTAGCTCAGAGGCGCGCTATATGGCAAACCAATCCAAAATCATCTCTCGGCATGTCCAGCTCACTCATTATCTCAGCCAATCATGGCTAGTGGGAAGGTTGCTGCCTTTTTCTTTGGCTAAACCAACTAGACTCGTAATTTAACAATTGTATTCGTATTTACAGATGGAATACAAGTTTGTTATTAAGATACATGAAAGTTCACGTTTTTCTGCCAAAAACTAATTGTGATAATAAAAAATAAAAACATTTATGTTCAAACCGCTCTGTGAAGTAGTGACATACACCTAGTTTCCTGAAATGGGTCACAAATGGCCGAGAGCAACAAGTCACAACAAATAAAAATTACAATTGCAACCATGCCAAAATAACAATACAGACAAATAAGGTCAGGCACGATACTCTCTCCATTAAACAAATACTACTTTATTAGAGAAAGTTTCAAACATGCTGTTCTGGTGAAAACAACTTCAACAGACAGAATGAATTATAAAAAATTAGGTAGCTGTATTCTGGACTGGTCTCAGAGTAGTGGTGGGCTTGTGCAAAGAAGCGGGCCTTTTTAAAGAAACATGGGTGGTGAAATGCACGTGAAGTAGCCTATTTTGTTCTGTGTCCTTGAGGAAATTCATGGAGGATAACTACTAAATCAGTTTTTAATCACATACACAACTAAACCTTTTTATGAAAGCAAAACATGACAATTTATTACCAGTATTCTGCATCATAAACACCCAATGAGTATTCAGTCTCGTAGTCATTTTCCTTGAGGAAATGCATGACTACTAAAGCAGTTGAGTTCCCATACACAGAGCAAAAAAAAAGAAGCAATTGTGACAACATGAAGATCTGCAACCAGTGTATCCTCATTTGACTTTGCTGATATGTGTTGGTATAAGACTGGTATGAAGGTAGGCCGGGGGTGTTCTACGACAGTCCGGGAGGGCCAAAACACTTACTGGGTTTTCATACACTCCAAATAAGGGACCGACTCAGACCTGGGACACCAGTTAAGTGCAATTAACGATCAGGTAGAAACGAACCAAAAAAGTGTTTCGGCCTTCCAGTAGCAGAATTGAAAAATCCCGCTGTAGGCCTGCTCACTTCGTAAATTGGTTGTCACCAGCTCGTCAACAAACTTGTAGCCGGGCAGGCAAACGCTTAAGTCGGCCCTTGAGCACGCTTGTTATTGGGGTTTAGAAACTGGACATCGACAAGTTTAATATTTCACCTTGCCCTCGGTAGCCCACACAACCGCAATTAAACACGATAGATGTCAAATGTTCACAACACATTAAGATGTTAACCTCTTCAACCTATGGGGGCGCTATGTCATTATTGGATAAAAAAAAACGTGCCCGTTTTAAGCGCAATATTTTGTCACGAAAAGATGCTCGACTATGCATATAATTGGCAGCTTTGGAAAGGAAACAGTCTGACGTTTCCAAAACTGCAAAGATATTATCTGTGAGTGCCCCAGAACTGATGCTACAGGCGAAACCAAGATGAAACTTCAAACAGGAAATGAGCAAGATTTTTGACGCTCTGTTTTTCATTGTCTCCTTATATGGCTGTGAAAGCGCCACGAATTAGCCTGCCCTTTCTATCGTTTCTCCAAGTTGTCTGCAGCATTGTGACGTATTTGTAGGCATATCATTGGAAGATTGGCCATAAGAGACTACATTTACCAGGGGTCCGCCCGGTGTCCTTTGTTGAAATTGTTGCGTAATCTCCAAGCTGCTCGCATTCATCCATGTGATTGAGACAGAGGAGACTTCCAGAAATGATATATCATGAAGAGATATGTGAAAAACACCTTGAGGATTGATTCTAAACAACATTTACCATGTTTCAGTCGATATTATGGAGTTAATGTGGAAGAAAGTTTGGCGTTTGGATGAATGAATTTTTTATTTTTTTTGGTAGCCAAACATGACGCAGAAAACGGACCGATTTCTCCTGCAAATAATCTTTCAGGAAAAACTGAACATTTGCTATCTAACCGAGTCTCTTCATTGAAAACATCCGAAGTTCTTCAATGATTTTATTTGAATGGTTTTCTGGTTTTTGTGAAAATGTTGCCTGCTGAATGCTAACGCTAAATGCTATGCTAACGCTAAATGCTGTTACACAAATGCTTGTTTTGCTATGGTTGAGAAGCATATTTTTGAAAATCTGAGATGACAGTGTTGTTAACAAAAGGCTAAGCTTGAGAGCTAGCATATTTATTTAATTTCATTTGCGATTTTCATGAATAGTTAACATTGCGTTATGGTAATGAGCTTGAGGCTGTATTCACGATCCCGGATCCGGGATGGCTCGACGCAAGAAGTTAAGATGCATGCATTTACATACATGCAATGTTTTTCCAATGTATGAGTGATTTTACGACGTTCATTCTGAGTTTCACCAACTTCGATGAGCCTTCCTCTCTACAGCCTTGTCTGCCCGAATCTCTGCACTCGCTGGCAAGAACTGACAGAAACCAATTACATGTGCGCTTTCAATAAGCCTACTTTCTTTTTGACATACCCAATCTCTGTTCCACATATTGGGTTGCAGCTACCCCAAACAAATATGGTGATAAGTACCTCTGTTCTGTGAACCAGCTGCCACTTGCCATCATCTCCTTGCTTAAAGAATTCTAGGAATGGATCAGATTTCCCAAACAAGTCCTGCAATAGAGACAACCATGAGCACTGGGGAATAAATAATGGGTGGGAGAGAATTCAGAACTGTTTATTACATCTTAATAAAGTAGGCCACTTTCCATTTGAAAAGACTTCACTGAAGTGCCTGTACCTTCTTATCCAGACCTTTAGCCTCCACCTCCAGCACTATGGCCCTGTTATCCTTTATCTCCTCAGCAGTAATCTATAAAACACACAATAACACAAATGAGAGAATTAATTTAAATATCTCAAGACAATGTTTGCATTAGCCTTATGTTTGTTATCACAACATTTACACAGCCAGTTAAATACTTACAGTAATGGTGCCTTTGCCTGCAGGCTTCCCCTTCTTCAGTTGTAGAGGTCTGGTAATCTTCTTGCTGGACACAATCTGAAAGGCAAAATGGTTGGTTGTTGGAGACACCATCATTCGTGTTAGAAATTCTATAACAACATTGGGTTAAGTTTACACTTAAGAAAAAAAAATGTACACAATGTATGCGGACTAATTGGTCCACACATTCTTAGATCCTCACCTGTCCCAGCGTACACTCAAACCCCCCCAGGAAGTCATCATCCTTCAGATCGACAGACTTGTTGTCTATGTCATAGACACCCAGCTTCAACTTCTGCACCTTCTCAAAGTGGTAGTCCAGGAGCAGCTTCTTGGAGAACTCGGGGTCCTGGCAGTTTTTCACCTGCTCTGTGCGGTCCAACTGTATAGTGAAACAGAAAACATCTTAATGAACAAACAATAGGCCATTTGAGAAAATATGGAAAAAGCCCTTAACCAACAATGCAATTCAAGAAATAGAGATAAGAAAATATTTACTAAAACTAAAAATTCTAATAAAAAGTAACAATAACGAGGCTATATACAGGGGTTACCGGTACAGAGTTAATGTGCGGGGATACAGGTTAGTAGAAGTAAGCTGTACGTAGGGGTAAAGTGACTATTCAGTGTTGCTTGCCTTGAAGCGAGCATAAAAAGGCATTTAGCTCGTCTGGTAGGATCACGTCACTGGGCAGTACGCGGCTGGCTTTCCCTTTGAAGTAAGTAATAGTTTGCAACCCCTGCCCCACCCGACGAGTGTCAGAGCCGGTGTAGTAGGATTGAATATTAGTCCTGTGTTTATGCATTGCCTGTGTGATGGTTCGTCTGAGGGCATAGCGTGATTTCTTATAAGCATCCGGGTTTAGTGTCCCGCTCCTTGAAAGCGGCAGCTCTAGCCTTTAGCTCGGTGTGGATGTGGCCTGTAATCCATGGCTTCTGGTTGGGATATGTACGCACAGTCACTGTGGGGACGATGTCGCCAATCCACTTATTGATGAAGCCCGGTGACTGAGGTGGTATACTCCTCCATGCCATTGAATGAATCCCGGAAAATTGTCTAGTCTATATTAGCAAAACAGTCCTGTAGCGTAGCATCCGTGTCATCGGACCACTTCCGTATTGAGTGAGTCACTGGTACTTCCTGCTTTAATTTTGGCTTGTAAAGCAAGAATTATGGTCAGATTTTTCAAATGGAGGGCGAGGGAGAGCTTTGTATTAGTCTCTGTGTGGATTATATGTGGTCTAAAGTACAAATAATGTAGATAGTGTGGTCTACAGCTTATCATGAGGTACTCTACCTCAGGCGAACAATACCTTGAGACCCCACCCCTCGTCTTACCAGACGTAGCTGTTCTGTCCTGCTTGACGCATGGAAAACCCAGCCATCTCTATATTATCCGTGTTGTCGTTCTGCCAAAAATAAGATATTATAACCTTGAACGGAGATAATCCATTTTATTTTCCAGTGAAAATAGAACAGATGGTAGAGGTGGGTTACCCACTCGCCGAATAATTCTCACAAGGCAGCCTGATCTCCGCCCCCTGTATTTCTGTCTTTTCTTCATGCGAATAATGGGGATTTGGTCTCGGAGAAACAGTATATACTTTGCGTCAGACTCATTAAAAGGAAAAAAATATTCATCCAGTTCGAGGTGAGTAATCGCTGTTCTGATATCCAGAAGCTCTTTTTAGTCATAAGAGATGGTAGCAGCAAACCTATTTACAAAATCAAGATTGTTATAATACTGTTATTGCATCAAATGGTTGCTTTATGTGATAGAATAGGGTTCTTAGAACTCTCGTGTCTGTGTTAACACTGACAGTAAATTTAAGATGACTTAGGTGATAAACCTAACAAGCCACATTCCATCCATGCGAGGGAGATTGCTCCAGCCTGACTGGAAGGTAACAGGGAGAGATGGCTCGGGTTGAGAGGAACTTCGTTTTCGGGGCCAAACCCTGGATTCCTTACAATGAGAACAGTCTTCACAACAGATACTGTCCGCTGTGAATTATTCATTTCTTTCATAGCAAATGCTATCTGGCTGGGGGAATACTCCTTTCTCATATCAAGTGATCCATTCCACACATCTGTTGTTTGTCATGTAGACTAAGGGGGTGCATCTATGCCATATAAAATATCTTGGTATTCTTTGTGTCGGGGCTCAACCCAACAGTCAAGAGTATTTAGTTGACCAGCCTCGTTATTGCATAGCACTCACATCCTTCACTAGTGTGTGTGGTGTGATCTGCTTTCCTTATTAATAAGTGAATAAAGATTTTAGTTTAAGTATAACTTTAATAAAATAAATAACCACTAGTTAAATGCGGGGAAAAAGAAGATTATAGCAGTTTGCTAGGAGCTTGTAAAACATTTACATTTACATTTAAGTCATTATCAGACGCTCTTATCCAGAGCGACTTACAAATTGGTGCATTCACCTTATGACATCCAGTGGAACAGTAGTGCATCTGGTGACAGAGATTCTCACATGGCCCTTATATTAGGCTAGCTGTATTACTGGGCTAGATCAGCCAATATGCTAAATGTAGTTTGAAGAGAGCAGAGTTGCAATTGCACTTTCTCAAGAGCTATTTTTATAGCCTACCTTTTAGGAGTGGGAAGAATTACAGACGGAGAAATATGGGTGAACAATATTTAGGCCTTTCTAGGCAATATTGTAAACTGTAGCCTAATCATAGGCCTATTTAGGAAATATATTTCCTTGGAAAAAAACTGCCCCGTACTTCTCCAATTATTTAACTTTTTCCCACCTTTATTTAACTAGGCAAGTCAGTTAAGAACAAATTCTTATTTTACAATGGCGGCTCATGTATAGCCTACTCAATTTGAGACCATACGTGCAACCTGATTGCGCGGGTAATGACTACCGAACTTGAAGCAGCAAGAACGATGATGCCGACCCTTGCTACGTTTCGCATAGGCCTATAGGATATGGCCTTACTTCTAGGAGGATGATTTGCAGGCAGACAAAATGGGTAATCAACACTTCTTGAAAACTAAAAGGCGCAACCCGTGCGCACCTAAGTAGCCTAACCTGTGCGCATTGTGCCTTTTCAAAAAAAAAATCCGTTGCACTTCGACTCACATTACTCTGGACCCTGATCTCTCTTTTGAAGAACATATCAAGACCATTTCAAGGACAGCTTTTTTCCACCTACGTAACATTGTAAAAATCAGAAACTCTGTCCAAAAATGCAGAAAAATTAATCCATGCTTTTGTCACTTCTAGGTTAGACTACTGCAATGCTCTACTTTCCGGCTACCCGGATAAAGCACTAAATAAACTTCAGTTAGTGCTAAATACGGCTGCTAGAATCCTGACTAGAACCAAAAAATCTGATCATATTACTCCAGTGCTAGCCCCCCTACACTGGTTTGCTGTCAAAGAAAGGGCTGATTAAGGTTTTACTGCTAACCTACAAAGCATTACATGGGCTTGCTCCTACCCATCTCTCCGATTTGGTCCTGCCGTACATACCTACATGTACGCTACGGTCACAAGACGCAGGCCTCCTAATTGTCCCTAGAATTTCTAAGCAAACAGCTGGAGGCAGGGCTTTCTCCTATAGAGCTCCATTTTTATGGAACTGTCTGCCTACCCATGTCAGAGACGCAAACTCGGTCTCAACCTTTAGGGTCTTTACTGAAGACTCATCTCTTCAGTGGGTCATATGATTGAGTGTAGTCTGGCCCAGGAGTGGACATCCTTCCTGCTGCTTGTTTCATCCTGGCTACTTCTTCACGGACATCCTTCCATGCTGCTTGTTTCATCTTGGCTACATCCTTCACGGACATCCTTCCTGCTGCTTGTTTCATCTTGGCTACTTCTTCACGGACATCCTTCCTGCTGCTTGCTCTCCTAAATTTGCTTCTTGCATTTCTACTTTCTCTTCTCTTTTGTTACATTTCTCCAGTTCTCTTGAGGTCCTCTAGTGCTTCTTCCTCACACTCCCTCTTCTGTTCCATTTGTTTTGCTGGTAGTCTATCTTCCATTCCAGCACCATATGCAGATCCTAAATCTCCTTCACCAGACACCTGGCCACCCCCAAATGGGTTGTGAAGGGGTGGGACTCCACCAACTCCGTCTGCTGGTGGAGGATTCGGCAGTGGTGGATACCAGGGGGCCCCATGAAAGGGTTCCGCTCGGAGAAGGGCTAGCCAGGCTTCTTTTTCCTTCTGTTCATCTTTCGTCTCTGGTAGTCCTACTTGTTTTACCATCAGTCTTCTTACAGCTCTATCTATTGAAGCAATACGCTTTTTGAGGCAAACCACGCACACAGTTCTGGGTTCCGCATTTACAGCAAGAAGCGGTCTCCTGCCTGACTGAGAAAGCAGTAATGTTCTGATGGCACCACATACATACCTGTGTGAGTCAGGGCTCTCAACTCGGGTGTACTTATGAAAATAAAAAAAACAAGTACAGAAACAGACTCAATGGTGAGCACAACCTCAGGGGTGCAGTATTAAACTGAACCCAGAATAGACACGCTTGTTAAAAACTTCAACCAGCCACACACACACACCTCTCATTAGGACTGTGTGTGGGGGTTTTCTGTGAGATGTGATCAGTCAATTTATTCCAATTCAGAATACAAATGTATTGTATCAGCAACAGTTCCAACCTAGACTGATGTAAATGTGGAAAAATAAAACATGAATAGCTATTTATATTATTACATTACATTTATTTGTCTACAAAGCACTCACAAACTTCTACAGATACACAATCAAGAGCATCCTGGCGGGCTGTATTACCGCCTGGTACGGCAACTGCACCGCCCTCAACCGTAAGGCTCTCCAGAGGGTAGTGAGGTCTGCACAACGCATCACCGGGGGCAAACTACGTGCCCTCCAGGACACCTACACCACCTGATGTTACAGGAAGGCCATAAAGATCATCAAGGACATCAACCACCCGAGCCACTGCCTGTTCACCCCGCTATCATCCAGAAGGCGAGGTCAGTACAGGTGCATCAAAGCTGGGACCGAGAGACTGAAAAACAGCTTCTATCTCAAGGCCATCAGACTGTTAAACAGCCACCACTAACATTGAGTGGCTGCTGCCAACACACTGACACTGACACAACTCCAGCCACTTTAATAATGGGAAATGATGTAAATATATCACTAGCCACTTTAAACAATACTACCTTATATAATGTTACTTACCCTACATTATTCATCTCATATGCATACGTATATACTGTACCCTATATCATCGACTGCATCCTTATGTAATACATGTATCACTAGCCACTTTAACTGTGCCACTTTGTTTACATACTCATCTCATATGTATATACTGTACTCGATACCATCTACTGTATCTTGCCTATGCTGCTCTGTACCATCACTCATTCATATATCCTTATGTACATACTCTTTATCCCCTTACACTGTGTATAAGACAGTAGTTTTGGAATTGTTAGTTAGATTACTTGTTGGTTATTACTGCATTGTCGGAACTAGAAGCACAAGCATTTCGCTACACTCGCATTAACATCTGCTAACCATGTGTATGTGACAAATCAAATTTGATTTGATTTGTGTTTGTTTTAGGCTGGCATAAGGGAAATGAAATGTACTGATGTTTACGAATAGTTGCATGTTTTCATAAGCTTGGGTCCCAGGAATAACTGAATATCTGATTTGGGTCCCAGGGTGAAAAAGTTTAACAACCCCTGTTGTAGCGGGTTTACTAAGGCGTTAGTTCTATTAGCTATGTTGACTATGACGTTACTTTAGCTAATATGGTGACGTCGCTGGAGGCGGTGCTTAGCAGTTACGATATGGTTTGGCCTGGAAAGTTATTTTTACCTGGTCACATACAGCTGATGTGTTGTGCAGTGATTTCTTATTTATTTATCTAGGCAAGTCAGTTAGGAATAAATTCTTATTTACAATGACTACCCCGGCCAAACCCGGACGACGCAGAGCCAATTTTGCGCCGCCCTATGGGACTCCTAATCGTGGATGGATGTGATGCAGCCTGGATTCGAACCAGATACTTCAGTGTCACCTCAAATTTCTCTCCTCAACCTTTGTGCATCTACATTGAACATTTTTCATAGGCTAGCTCGATGCAATCTCATGATGGGTATATTGAAAATTTGAGTATCAAGTATTAGCCTAAACCTATCGCTGTTACATTGAACTGGGTGAATGGAAGTTTAAATGTTCCAAAAGCACAAATCAGTGGACTGGAGATGCTAAATATGTTTGTTAATTAAAATCAATTACCGTGATACCGTCAGTCTTATGCATGACAATAACCGACTGATAAAATTCTTCATGACCGCCACAGCCCTTGGTGGGCCTGATCACCAACGACGATGATACCGCCTATAGGAAGGTTAGACCTGGCAGAGTGCCAGGACAACAACTTCTCCCTCAACGTAGACTTTACCTCTCCCTACACATGACCAAACGAACGTGGACACCTGCCCAATGAACATCTCATTCTAAAATCATGGGCATTAATATGGAATTGGTCCCCCCTTTGCTGCGATTTACATTTACATTTAAGTCATTTAGCAGACGCTCTTATCCAGAGCGACTTAACAGCCTCCACTCATCTGAGAAGGCTTTCCACAAGATGTTGGAACCAGAGGTCGACCGATTAATCGGAATGGCCGATTAACTTCTCTAGGGTAGGGGGTCAGCATTTGGAATTTTGGATGAAAAGCATACCCAAATTAAACTGCCTTCTACTCAGGCCCAGAAGATAGGATATGCATATAATTCGTAGATTTGGATAGAAAACTCTAAAGTTAAAAAATAATAATAATAATGTCTGAGTATAACAGAACTGATTTGGTAGGCGAAAACCTGAGAAAAATCCATTCAGGAAGTAGGATCTTTTTGTGTAGTTTTCTATTCAATGCCATTACGGTATCCATTGACTTAGGACTCAAATTGCAGTTCCTATGCCTTCCACTAGATGTCAAGTCTTTAGAAATTGTTTCAGGCTTGTATTCTGAAAAATGAGGGAGTAAGAGCAGTCTGAATGAGTGGACCCTGCCGTGTCAGAGCTTTTTCATGCGCGCGACCGAGAGTGCCTTTCTTGTTTACCTTTTATATTGACGACGTTATTGTCCGGTTGAAATATTAATAGATGTAGGCTAAAAACAACCTGAGGATTGAATATAAACATCGTTTGACATGTTTCTATGAACTTCACGGATACAATTTGGATTTTGTCTGCCTGTTGTGACTGCGTTTGAGCCTGTGGATTACTGAAGAAAACACGAACAAACCGGAGGTTTTGGGATATAGAGACTTATCGAACAAAAGGAACATTTATTGAATAAATTAATATCTTCTGAGGACAATCATATGAAGATCAAAAGGTAAGTGATTAATTTGCTCTATTTCCAACTTGTGTAACTCTTCTACTTGGCTGGTTACGGTTTGTAATGATTTGTCAACTGGGCACTGTTCTCAAATAATCGTAAGGTATGCTTTCACCGTAAAGCATTTTTGAAATCTGACAGTGGTTAGGTTTAAAGATTAACTTCTTGTGAATCCATGTAAAATAGTTGTATCTTTTCTGTATTTGTATAATGAGTATTATAATGAGTATTTGTATTTGAATTTGGCACTCTGCAATCTCACTGGATGTTGGCCAGGTGGGAGGCTAGCGTCCCATATATCCCAGAGAGGTTTAACTAGTCCAACGCTCTAACCACCTGCCTCTCATTGCACTCCACGAGGAGCCTGCCTGTTATGTGAATGCAGTAGAAGCCAAGGTAAGTTGCTAGCTAGCATTAAACTTATCTTAGAAAAAACAATCATAATCACTAGTTATAACTACACATGGTTGAGGATATTACTCGTTTAACCTCTTGCTTCTACTCGGGACGCTTGCGTCCCATCTAGAGCTCTGGAAATGCAAATGCGCTACGCTAAATGCTAATAGTATTAGTTAAAACTCAAACGTTCATTAAAATACACATGCAGGGTATTGAATTAAAGCTACACTCGTTGTGAATCCAGGCAACAAGTCAGATTTTTAAAATGCTTTTCGGCGAAAGCATGAGAAGCTATTATCTGATAGCATGTAACACCACAAAAGACCCGCAGGGGACGTAAACAAAATCATTAGCATATTCGGTGCTACACAAACCGCACAATAAAATAGAAAACATTCATTACCTTTGACCATCTTCTTTGTTGGCACTCCTAGATGTCCCATAATCACTATTGGGTCTTTTTTTCGATTAAATCGGTCCATATATAGCCTAGATATCGTTATATGTAGACTGTGTGATCAACGGAAAAAAACAGCGTTTCATAACGTAACGTCATTTTTTTTAATTCAAAAAGTCGACGATAAACTTTCACAAAACACTTCGAAATACTTTTGTAATGCAACTTTAGGTATTAGTAAACGTTAATAAGCGATCAAATTAATCATTCGACCATATTAATGACCCAAGGCTCGTATTTCTGTGTGTTATGTTATAAGTCTGATTTTATAGAGCAATCTGACTGAGCGATGGTAGGCAGCAGCAGGCTCGTAAGCATTCATTCAAACAGCACTTTTGTGCGTTTTGCCAGCAGCTCTTCGCAAGCACAGCGCTGTTTATGACTTCAAGCCTATCAGCCTAATGGAGCTGGTGTAACCGATGTGAAATGGCTAGCTAGTTAGCTGGGTGCACACTAATAGCGTTTCAAACGTCACTCGCTCTGAGACTTGGAGTAGTTATTCCCCTTGATCTGCAAGGGCCGCGGCTTTTGTGGAACGATGGGTAACGCTGCTTCGGGTGTGGCTGTTGTCGATGTGTTCCTGGTTCGAGCCCAGGGACAGAAGCTATACTGTTACACTGGCAATACTATAGTGCCTATAAGAACATCCAATAGTCAAAAGGTATAAGAAATACAAATGGTATAGAGAGAAATAGTCCTATAAGTACTATATTAACTACAACCTAAAACCTCTTACCTTGGAATATTGTTAAAAGGAACCACCCATTTTCATATGTTCTCATGTTCTGAGCAAGGAACTCAAAAGTTAGCTTTTTTACATGGCACATATTGCACTTTTACTTCTCCAACACTTTGTTTTTGCATTATTTAAACCAAATTGAACATGTTTCATTATTTATTTGAGGCTAAATGGATTTTTATTGATGTATTATATTAAGTTAAAATTAGTGTTCATTCAGTATTGTTGTAATTGTCATTATTAAAATAAATAAAAATGTAAAAAAATTTACGGCCGCTTATTGGCTTCTTTGTTCCTCCAATAATCGGTATCGGGGTTGAAAAATCATAATCGGTCGACCTCTAGTTGGAACATTGCTGCAGGGACTTGCTTCCATTCAGCCACAAGAGCATTAGTGAGGTGGTGCACTGACGCTGGGCAATTAAGCCTGGCTTGCAGTCTGCGTTCCAATTCATCCCAAAGGTGTTCAATGGGGTTGAGGTCAGGGCTCTGTGCAGGCCAGTCAAGTACTTCCACACCAATCTTGACAAACCATTTCCGTATGGACATCATTTTGTGCACGGGGGACTTCCCCAAACAGTTGGATGGACGGAATCATCTAGAATGTCTTGGTTAGCTTTAGAGTGAAGATTTCCCTTCACTGGAACTAGCTTTACGCCACTCCAGCAGACGCTTGGCATCGCGCATGTTGATCTTGGGCTTGTGTGCGTGCGGCTGCTCAACCATGGAAACCCATTTCATGAAGCTCCCAAAGAACAGTTATTGTGCGGATGTTGCTTCCAGAGACAGTTTGGAGCTCAGTAGTGAGTTTTGACAATATTTACACGCTACGCACTTCAGCGGTCCTGTTCTGTGAGCTTGTAAGGCCTGCCACTTTGCAGCTGAGCAGTTGTTGGTCCTAGACGTTTACACTTCACAATAAAAGCACTTAGTTGAGGGGCAGCTCTAGCAGCACAGACATTTGACGAACTGACTTGATGGAAAAGTGGCATCCTATGACAGTGCCACGTTGAAAGTCACTGAGCTCTTCGGTAAGGCCATTCTACTGCCAATGTTTGTCTATAGAGATTGCATGGCTGTGTGCTTGATTTTATACACCGGTCAGCAACAGGTGTGGCTGAAATTGCTGAATCCACTAATTTGAAGGGGTGTAACACACTTTCCAAATGCACTTTATATACACACACAAAAGTATTTCAGACTTTGCTACATTATTCTAAAAAGGATTCAATTGTTATTCCCCCCCCTCCCCCTAATCTACACAATACCCCATAATGACAACACAAAAAAACATATTTAGTCATTTTTGTCAATTCAAAAAAATAATACTTTTACATAATTATTCAGACTCTTTACTCAGTACTTTGTTGAAGCACCTTTGGCAGCGATTACAGCCTTGAATCTTACCGCTACAAGCTTGGCACACCTGTATTTGGGGAGTTTCTCCAATTCGCTCCGCAGATCCTCAAGCTCGGTCAGGTTGGATGGGGAGTGTCGCTGCACAGCTATTTTCAGGTCTCTCCAGAGATGTTCGATCGGGCTCAAGTCCAGGCCACTCAAGGACATTGAGAGTTGTCCCGAAGCCACTCCTGCGTTGCCTTGGCTGTGTTTAGGGTCGTTGTCCTGTTGGAAGGTGAACCATCACCCCAGTCTGAGGTTGAGTGCTCTGGAGCAGGTTTTCATCAAGGATATCTCTGTACTTTGTCAACCACGGGTGGATGCCAATCAAGTTGTAGAAACATGTCAAGAATGATCAATGGAAACAGGATGCACCGGAGCTCAATTTCGAGTCTCATAGCAAATGGTCTGAATACTTAAGTACTTATGTTTGTATTATATTTGCAAAAATGTAATTTACCGTTATTTAATCCATTTTAGAATAAAGACTAAATGTAACAAAATGTGGAAAAAGTCAAGGGGCACTGTATACTACTAACATGAATGACTTTCAGCTTAAGCTTTAAAATAATTAGGGATTGGTGTCCCGTCCACGGGACGGTTAAGCTAACATATGCTAATCGCATTAGCCTGAGGTTGTAAGTAAAAAGAAAATTTCCCAGGACATCTGTATTGGCAGAAAGCTTAAATTCTTGTTAAATCTAACTGCACTGTCCAATTTACAGTAGCTATTACAGCGAAAGAATACCATGCTATTGTTTGAGGAAAGTGCACAATTTTGAACATGAAAAATGATTAATAACATTTGCACAGTCTTGATATACAATTTTAAAACAAATGCAATGATTCATTGGATCAGTCTAAAACTTTGCACATACACTGCTGCCGTCTAGTGTCCAAAATATCATTGCACCTGGGCTGGAATAATACATTAAGGCCTTTCTCTTGCATTTCAAAGATGAGACAAAATAAATAAAAATGGTATTATCTTTTACCAGATCTATTGTGTTATATTCTCCTACATTCCTTTCACATTTCCACAAACTTCAAAGTGTTTCCTTTCATATAGTACCAAGAATATGCATATCCTTGCTTCAGGGCCTGAGCTACAGGCAGTTAAATATGTCATTTTAGGCAGACCCTAAAGAGGTTTAAAACACTATTTTTGGGAGTGAGGAATATTGTAATAAGGAAATATGCAGTTCACAATTTTTATAAATGGGTGAGCAACAATATTAACCGTTTACTTTGCAAGCACACCAGTAGAGGCATAAAGCAACATTTACTAGCACAGGCAAATGGTATTTTAGCATGTCAAAATTGCATTTGGAATATGTTCAAATTAATTTTTACGTAATCAAAATATTTTTAAGACAAAGAACAGCTCAATAAATAGACAAAGATCTGTAGTTGAACAAGTCATTGCATGCATATATGTTTATTTTTACTTGAAAAAACTTGACTTGAACGTTGTGACTCAAATAATATTGACTTAGTCTCACCTCTGTTGTAGCCATTGCGTGCTAGGAATATGGGACCAAATACAAAACGTCTGACTAATAAGTGAATTTGCCCAAATACTTTTGGTTCCCTAGAATGTGGACAAAAAGTGCAATCATTTCTGAACGATTCACCCGATATGGATGAAAATAGCCTGAAACAAAAGCTGACAGTCTGCACATTAACCTCAGTCATTGTATCATTTCAAATCCAAAGTGCTGGAATACCGGGGCATAACACACAATGTATCAGTGTCAATATACCTTTGGACCTCACTGAACGTTGCCAATTTTTTTACGTTTCGATTAGTTAGACTTTCTCCCTACCTCGGTCCACTTGTCATCCCCAATGCTCTGCAGCAGCACGCAGAGTGGGTCAGACTTGGATCCAACGTCTTTGTCGAGGAGATTGCTGCACGAGATGGAGAGTTCTACCTTTGACACGCATTGAGAAGCCATCTGAAAAAGACAGAAAGAAAAAACAAGATTTCAGATCAAATATGACCATATTAAAAGCAAAAGTTAAAAACATTAACAATGGGGTCCCTGCCACTTGCGTTGGTATGACGCTAAGGGAATGTGCCAGGGAAATTAAAACCTCTCAAATTCATAGATAACACTCCAGATGCAGGGACCGACAGTGCATTACATTTTTTGTTTTATATTTGAAGCCCGTTTACATTCTTGTTGTTTATAAACAATCGAGTAACGAACCCTTATATGTTGGGTTATGATAAAGAAAAACAGCCCATGAGGCATTTATAAATTATATTCTTCAGGAATAAATAATATAAAGAATTTAAATTACCATTAACCGCTTCCCATATCCCAGGCTTTGCTTTAATGTACACTGCTCAGTAAAAATGGCAATTTTGAGAATGAGTGAGTCAACCAGGTCGGCATAGAGGATTTTTTTTAAAAAATGGGACAGGTTCTTAGCTAGCAGATTGTAATGGGCTGGGATGCGATGCTCCATTAGCAGTCACGTTAGATACTGTTTGGTGCAGCAGAGAACGGCGATTTTTCCTCAATTTCCGATTTGGAAGGCAATCAAATGTATTCTAAACATCCATGTCCAGTTGCAGGGGGTTTTGTTTGAGTTCAGAAAATGTGATGTTATTAAATAATTGTCTTGCTAAGGGAAGTAATTCAACAACGTGCACACCGCCATCTTGTCAATTTCAAATCTTTTCTCTCATTGAGGGGATTCGGTTAATCTGGCCAAGGCACTCGGTAGGTGTGTTGTGCACCAGGAGAAAGTTGATTGCATTAGAACCAGACTGCCTTCCAGGCGTGAGCAAGGTGCCCCGTTCAATGCCTAGGTCAGCTCAAAAAAGTGACCTAATTAAAAAGGGCCCAGTGTGTGTACACACACACACAAAGTCAGAAGGCTGCATACATTTAGGTTGGAGTCATTAAAACTAATTTATCCAACCACTAACAAACAATATTTTTGGCAAATTGGTTATGACATCTACTTTGTGCATGACAAGAGTAATTTTTCCAACAATTGTTTACAGACAGATTATTTCACAGTATCACAATTCCAGTGGGTCAGAAGTTTACATAGTAAATACACTAAATTGATTGTGTATTTACTTTGCCACCATGGCCTTTTTTGCCTTTACCTCCCTTATCTCACCTCATTTGCTCACATTGTATATAGACTTATTTTTCTACTGTATTATTGACTGCATGTTTGTTTTAATCCGTGTGTAACCCTGTTTTGTTGTACCTTGTCGAACTGCTTTGCTTTATCTTGGCCAGGTTGCAATTGTAAATGAGAACTTGTTCTCAATTTGCCTACCTGGTTAAATAAAGGTGAATTTTTTTTTTTTGACCATGCAGACGATCGAAAGTGTCTCGTGGTCAAAGCAACAACAAATGCGCTCCTTGAGTGACAGGGGGTGGGACTAGGTCTGTGTGGAAAGCAGCATGGAGAAAGAGTGGGGGGATGACTCAAGTAGCGGTGTAAACTATAAGAATTGACGTTACACGCGGCGTATCACATTTAACAAACCAAACATTCAAATACTGTTATAGAAGTAAAAACCCAAACCAGTCCGTGCATCAATACCGGTATATAGTAAAATACAGTATTACCGCCCAGCCCTAGACTCTACACACCTGCTCACATATGAGCTGCTGCTACTGTTTGTCTTATATCCTGTTGCTTAGTCCCCTTCCCCCTATACATATCTAACGCCATCACTCCAGTATGGGGCGCTAGGTAGCCTAGTGGTTAGAGCATTGGACTATTAACCGAAAGGTTGCAAAATCGAACCCCGAGCTGATAAGGTAAATTCTGTCGTTCTGCTCCTGAACAAGGCAGTTAACCCACTGTTCCTAGGCCGTAATTGAAAATAAGAATTCCCTGCACATGTAAATATGGTATTGGATCTGACTTTAAAATATTTCCTGTATGTATGCTTGCTTTAATGTGCATTTCATATTTCCTATTGATTGCTGAATTGTTGAGTTTTGAGTTTACAAGAAAGGCACTTCACTGTACTTAACCAGTTTATAATATCAATAAGGCACCCTGGGGGTTTGTGGTATATGTTGCTGTATCCAGGCATTCCGTGTTGAGTCCAGCATAAGAACAGCCCTTACGTTTCGATCACACCGACAGCTTCATTGCATTTTGGTACACCAGAATGACATTCATTTCCAACGAAACGCTGCGTTTGCCTTGCAGCATTGCGTTGCAGAGGCAGGTCGTTCGGTGTTGCATATTTATCGAACGTATGCGTCAAACTGTATGCGTTCGGCTTGACAGAAACGGTAGCAGAAGGTGAATGTTTTACTTTTGTTGCATACATACATGTCCAGATGATGCTGTACACTAGATTGCGCAACCATACTATCCGTGTTCTCGAAGCGTTAGCCGTGGTGTATTGGCCACATACCACACCCCCTTGTGCCTTATTGAGTAATCATAACAGTCAAACGAGTTAATTTTCCATCAATGGATGTGGATTTATCTTGGGAGTTTAATACGAGCGAATTATCTTCTCTTGAGACATATTCAAATTCCTTTAAGTCATAGCTCGCAATAATAATTATTTAGAGTTAAACCGGATATTGCATCTAACGTTAAAAATTACTACGATATTTCTTAATTGCCTCAACGTTATGTTGAGGGAAAAAAAGGTTTATTGTATAAATGTCAACTCTTTTGCTGTGAAAAAAATGGTGGGCTAGTTCAGGCCTTTTGGGCGGGTTTTGAGTAGTCGTCATGCTAGAAACCCTGGCTCACAACACACTGGTACTGTATTATTTACAATAAACTACATACTTCCTAGTTAACAGCAAAAGTTCAGATGTGAATCAGACACCCTGAAAACTACCAGACGCTTATTTTATAGTAGAGACTCGAAATGGGGAGAGAACTTCCTATAAAGTTAACTCAACCATGAAAAAAAGAAGCCTGACAAGAACCCCAAGGCCAGGGCCTATTACGCCCATAAAATAACAATAAACGGGTTTGCCTGCCTCACCTCGATCTCTAAACTAGCAGAGGCCACTTTATAAAAATAGGTAGGCTACAAATATTACCTTGTCGCACGAAACGGAATATCAGGTCTCTTTTGAAACAGTTGTAATTGTCTTGCAACTGAACAGCACACTGCCGTAACACGAAATGAATGTGGAGTCGAGGAAATATTTCATAAAAAAGGTGTGGCAGATGGTCAAGTGAGCTCAACATTGGATGATCAGCCACCATAAAAACGTTCTTATTGGACAAGAGACAACGTCACTTGTGGTGCCCGCAGTGCAGGGGGAAGGGTCCGTCCGTGCTAGCCGAATTCCTTGGGACGTCCCTATACCATGCAAGCCGTTGAAGTTTAACATGGTTAAGGCAAATATTTGAGGTTATGGTTAGGTAGGGGACGTCCTAAGAATCCCGGATAGTACTGACCGTGCAGGAAGTGACTACACACATATCCCGGTTGACACTAGTTACCACAGCCACAAATTGCCTGTATAGTAAAAAAATAATGAAAACCAAAATGTGCTTTTTGGTCTTAATTTCAGATTAAGGTTAGTCATAATGTTAGCAGTGTGCCTAGGGTTAAGTTTAGGGTTAGGTTTAGAAATGGTAGAAATAGGCGGGGTTTATCCATTTGTGGCTGTGGTAATTAGTGACGAACGCATATCCCTGATTGAAGCTACACCCAGTGAGACAGGGTGAATGATTTTTTTTCTACAGATATAAAATATGTAGCCATTTATATTATATTAGCCTATCCATCCGATGTGCAATGTTAACGTATAAACTCCATTCAATAAAAAGCCAGCCATTAACCACCGTTGGAAACGGAGCTAACTAAACCAAGCGATACACGTACATTTGTTAATAATTTTATATTATTAGAATTTGCTTGTACAATATCTATTCTAGTGTCACTAGCGCTGCATTCCAAACACTTAACAGACACATCCTTTCCCCCCAGCCCTCAAATTAAGTGGACACTTCTGATAACGTTTCATGACGTCTGACGAGTATACACTTGCGGGGTGAGGAAGGAAGGAATGATTTTTAAACGGACCGCCCTTGCCCGGAAATTCGTCACATGTTTTCATCCACCGGTAGCTTGTTGGTGCTTTATATGCGTTACAGTCAAATATGATTGCATGTCTACTTACATTAAATATATCATTATTAATATACGCCTACTGTATAATAGCTAGCTAATTAATTAGCTAACTAACGTTAGCCTGCCTAGCTGGAACTTCTGAAGAAGGAACATGTTTTATTTCTACAATTTCCAAAAACATCACTTTAACTAGACGTGTTTGTGAATTAGTAGCACAATTTATAACTTATTTACATTTGTTTATACTTACACTTGTATGATGACATATCCATATTGATGTTGAGGTTTTAAGTTTTGGCATACTTTTCTTAGCAGATGTACAATCGTCGCGAATTGAATTATGGGGCGTTTCAGGCCCGACGTGAACATAATAGTACATCCGCAAACGCTATTAAAAACGAGGGCTGAGTGGCTAACATTGCTAACTGCCATTGCTTGGCGTCTTCATTTGGACCAACGACAAGATTGGGCGCGGCAATTTCCCTAAGGGCATAAGGCGATGGTAAATTGACGATGGTGTGTCTTTTATCAGTTTGAAACGCAGCCCGGATCTCTCGTGCCTTGCGAATTTGCAAATTAATAGGTAACCATGTCCTGATAAAAAATATTCTTACATATGACAGAGAGCAGAGCTTGAAACTGGTGCATTTTTGCCAAGCACCTCATTTAAAATATGGACGTCTGCAGTAAAATTCAACATCAAAATATACATGTTTTCATTCAAATCAGTTTTGTTATAATCCACTTATGCTTTGTACTGGTTTAAAAGGTGTGCAATTTATTTCTGCACTACTACTCATCTAAATGTAAATAATTAAGTAACATTAACACCACTAACTGTACATTAGGCTACTGCACACAAAGGGCACACAACCCTTTCTCTATACAGCAAATACCAAATACTATTTCCTATGTAGGCTATCTAACATTTCCACTTTGAGCTGTAATTTTTGTTTTCAAATTCTGGCTATCCATTTATCCACACTTATACGTTTTATAACTATACATACATTTCTACCTATATCCTTGGACAGAATGCCTATTCAGCTCAAATGATAATACAATCCTGTAGAACAGACAGTTCAGCTCACTCTGAAGTTCAGCACATCAATTAATAAAAAATAAGTAAAGCAATTAAGTTAGTTAATAGCCAGCAACACTAGTCTTAGCTGTTCACTGCATCACTGAAATTATTTTTTTCTGTATGATAATAATGTAGCCATTACAACCCAATACATTCGATCTTCTAGTGTTGTTGGCCTATCAACTGCACTCAATAAATAGCCATTTGTAAAGTTGATTGAGACTAATTGGGAACAACACAAATTAGGCAAATCAATCGGATACACTTTTTACTGAACAAAAATATGCATCACAATGAAATCCAGTGTCAAATGGAAGTGATGCAACTGGCTTATTCTGCACAAGGCTGTGCTTGCGTCCCATGTCAGATTCACTCCGGATTTGGGATTGTGTGGTCCTCTATTATATCAAAGACCAGCTATATGGCCATTTCTGATATAGCCTACTGCTTTAGATTACAATCCGGTTAACGGCTTGATTTCAAAAGTGTGAGATCAGATGGGAAAATAAGGAATACCGTGAAGTCTAACCATAATAAATCATGTCCAGCAAAAGTTTGCCTAGATATTGGAAGCATAATTCCACAAATACTTAATCTATTATACACCATGTCACCTCGCACAATTCATAAATATAACTAGTACTTACCTTTGCATGCAAATCCAACAGTAAACCAATTGGCTCTGCAAGTGGCTCTCATTGCCTTATACCTGACAGTTTGGTACCCAAAAAGTAGTGTAATGCATAATATTTAAGTCAAATCCAGAAGCACACTGTCACTTTTAAAGGAAGCAAACCAAAATAGGCATGTATGAATACTGAATGACAGTTAAGTCCGAACTTGCTTTGCATTGCAACTCAGCAGCTCTTTCCATGGGCTCTCTCTAAAAGGCATCTTCCAGGCCATATTAGTTTCCAGCCTAGTGGTTAGAGCGTTGGACTAGTAACCGAAAGGTTGCAAGTTTGAATCCCCGAGCTGACAAGGTACAAATCTGTCGTTCTGCCCCTGAACAGGCAGTTAACCCACTGTTCCCAGGCCGTCATTGAAAATAAGAATTTGTTCTTAACTGACTTGCCTGGTTAAATAAAGGTAAAATTAAATTAAATTTACGTTCATCAGCATGTTCAAAGCAAGCCCTAGGTTGTCATGTATGTCCACAAAACAGCCTACCATTTCTTGTCAATTTCAAATCTTTTCTCTCATTGAGGGGATTCGGTTAATCTGGCCAAGGCACTCGGTAGGTGTGTTGTGCACCAGGAGAAAGTTGATTGCATTAGAACCAGACTGCCTTCCAGGCGTGAGCAAGGTGCCCCGTTCAATGCCTAGGTCAGCTCAAAAAAGTGACCTAATTAAAAAGGGCCCAGTGTGTGTGTGTGTACACACACACACAAAGTCAGAAGGCTGCATACATTTAGGTTGGAGTCATTAAAACTAATTTATCCAACCACTAACAAACAATATTTTTGGCAAATTGGTTATGACATCTACTTTGTGCATGACAAGAGTAATTTTTCCAACAATTGTTTACAGACAGATTATTTCACAGTATCACAATTCCAGTGGGTCAGAAGTTTACATAGTAAATACACTAAATTGACTGTGTATTTACTTCGCCACCATGGCCTTATGGCCTTTTTTGCCTTTACCTCCCTTATCTCACCTCATTTGCTCACATTGTATATAGACTTATTTTTCTACTGTATTATTGACTGCATGTTTGTTTTAATCCGTGTGTAACCCTGTTTTGTTGTACCTTGTCGAACTGCTTTGCTTTATCTTGGCCAGGTTGCAATTGTAAATGAGAACTTGTTCTGTGACTTTTAAAGGAAGCAAACCAAAATAGGCATGTATGAATACTGAATGACAGTTAAGTCCGAACTTGATTTGCATTGCAACTCAGCAGCTCTTTCCATGGGCTCTCTCTAAAAGGCATCTTCCAGGCCATATTAGTTTCTAAATATGCTTTACGTTCATCAGCATGTTCAAAGCAAGCCCTAGGTTGTCATGTATGTCCACAAAACAGCCTACCATTTCACCCCAGTGCCGTATACTAGGCCTTTCTCAATCTGTGGGCTCATTAGGACAAAGTGAGAAATGCAGATATCCCAAATATCAAAGAACACCCAGCATTTCACTCTTTAAAACATTATGAAATAAACAACTTAATTGATGAGTAGCCTATATAAAAAAAGTATGTATACGTTTTACAACACTTCAAAATAAAAATGAATGTTCAGAGAACTCATATGAATCAGTCAAAAATGTTCCATTAAACCGCATGATAAAAACAAGGTACATTTAGGTTTAGCGCTAGGCTAGCTTGTAAGACAAGAAACAGAGTAAACTCAATGTTTTTGTATTTTTTTCAGTAGTCTACTGTTGATATGGTCTCACATTTTTTATTTCAGTTTACAGATGGAGCACTGTATATAATTATGTTCATAAATTGTGTGTTTTAAGAGAGTACACATTTATTCCACTGTCACAAGGCCCACTTTCAATTCCACTGTAGATGCTAGTGGCAAACATGCCTACTAGAAGGCTAAGATAACATCTGTTTCTTGTCTTACAAGCTAGCCTAGCGCTAAACCTAAATGTACCTTGTTTTTATCATGCGGTTTAATGGAACATTAGACTTTTCCAGTCATGTTTGGTTACATTGCAATCAACTGGTTTGTTTGTAACACAACCAAACCTGATGGGTCATTTCGCGGGACATATTGACTGAAAGAAACCGATTTGAAGACAACAAGTAATGACATCATTGTGCACCAATGATTTGCCCGCTGTTTCGTTGATTGACTGTATTTTAACCCAATGACCACTGATCGTCTTGAAATCTAGCTGGGTAGATAGCCAATGAGCTGAGGTAAACGGCAATATGTAATGTTTAGGTGTTGGAAGACCAACCCATGTAGTAAACTCTGACGTAAAGAGGGTCATTCGCCATTGAAGTTTCATACCGGAAGGAGCAATGCATGTTGCACACAGCGTTGTTTTGGTAAAGTGCATATTCAGCTGTTTATATATCAATCAGTATGGCGACTAAGTCAGGGAAAGCTAAATCTAAGTCTAGATATACAGATGTACACACAATTTCAGAAGAAATTGATAGAGGACGATTCATTTAGCGATTCCCAAATGGAGGAATATTTTTGAACGGAGAGGACATCGTATTGGACTGGTAAGTTCTTCTCATTCTAATGCCGTTGTTTGAAATTAATAATATAAAATATTATTTGTGAAATGAAATAGCCTATTTGAGGCTGTTGAGGGGAGTGCAGGCCCACAACAATGGCCAAAGTGAAATGGAGACAGTAGATACAGCTGGTCTGTTGTAATATAATAAAGACAGTAGATCTAGCTGGTCTGTCATAATATAATAGACAGTAGATCTAGCTGAAATGTCATAATATACATGAGACAGTAGATTTACATTTACATTTAAGTCATTTAGCAGACGCTCTTATCCAGAGCGACTTACAAATTGGTGCGTTCACCTTAAGACATCCAGTGGAACAGCCACTTTACAATAGTGCATCTAAATCTTTTAGGGGGGGGGTGAGAAGGATTACTTTATCCTATCCTAGGTATTCCTGAAAGAGGTGGGGTTTCAGGTGTCTCCGGAAGGTGGTGATTGACTCCGCTGTCAATCACCACAGAGTTTGTTCCACCATTGGGGGGCCAGAGCAGCGAACAGTTTTGACTGGGCTGCGCGGGAACTGTACTTCCTCAGTGGTAGGGAGGCGAGCAGGCCAGAGGTGGATGAACGCAGTGCCCTTGTTTGGGTGTAGGGCCTGATCAGAGCCTGGAGGTACTGAGGTGCCGTTCCCCTCACAGCTCCGTAGGCAAGCACCATGGTCTTGTAGCGGATGCGAGCTTCAACTGGAAGCCAGTGGAGAGAGCGGAGGAGCGGGGTGACGTGAGAGAACTTGGGAAGGTTGAACACCAGACGGGCTGCGGCGTTCTGGATGAGTTGTAGGGGTTTAATGGCACAGGCAGGGAGCCCAGCCAACAGCGAGTTGCAGTAATCCAGACGGGAGATGACAAGTGCCTGGATTAGGACCTGCGCTGCTTCCTGTGTGAGGCAGGGTCGTACTCTGCGGATGTTGTAGAGCATGAACCTACAAGAACGGGCCACCGCCTTGATGTTAGTTGAGAACGACAGGGTGTTGTCCAGGATCACGCCAAGGTTCTTAGCACTCTGGGAGGAGGACACAATGGAGTTGTCAACCGTGATGGCGAGATCATGGAACGGGCAGTCCTTCCCCGGGAGGAAGAGCAGCTCCGTCTTGCCGAATTATTATTATATTATATTATAATAATAATAATAACACAAACACACAAACATACAATTGTTATTCTCAACAAACAGAGGTGTGGGCGATAGAGAGCATAGGTGACAATGACAAACAAAACAATGAAAGTAACAAAATAAACGTTTTACTGTTTGAAACAAACTCGTATAATACACTGCTGTTCTAGCAGGTCTATAATAAGGTTGAATATATTATGTTCCCTGTACTCTATATATATCTGTTTATTATACCTGTTGATACAGGGTTCATATGTGAAACTATTCTAACTGAACATTTTCTTTCACAGTGACACTGACTCCGAATGGGAGCCCCCAGTGCCAAGGTGTCCATCCCCCACTGAAGCTGGTTCATCCAGCTCCTGCCACAAGTGGTGTTCATCTGCCCAAATGTATTTCTGCAGGCATGGATGTGCTATGGCACCTGGCATCAGCAGCATAATATTGTGTAGAGGGTCTTCCAAATATTGAAAGTGTTATTTTGTAAATGTATATATTGTTTTCTTCATGTTTTTTCTCATTTTTTTTGGGGGGGGGGGGTGTTAGAATACCATTTTGGTATTTTGTATATAGTTATTCCATTCAAAATGTATAACTTCACCAATTTGTCCACTGGGGACATTTGGGCTACTTGTGTGGGACACCTGGGTCACTTTATGATAAATGTCATGTAGCACACTCATTTTGGAAGTTATCATTCTGAAACTTTGCACAAGTACTGTTGCCCTCTTATGTTTTTCACTGAAATTGTCCCCATCATCCTATCTGAATGTTTGTTTTATCTTGTTCATTTTAAAGATAATACAATAAAAAGAAAAAAACATGTTTTTTTTTCATTGTATTATCTAAACCAGATCTATTGTGTTATATTCTCCTACATTCAATTCACATTTACACAAACTTCAGTGTTTTCTTTCAAATGGTACCAATAATATGCATATCCTTGGTTCTGTGCCTGAGCTACAGACTGTTAGATTTGGGTATGTCTTCAGGCGGAAATTTAAAAAAGTAGGGGGTAGCTCTCTAAGAGGTTGTTAAAGGCTGGTTTCCCAGACACAGATTAAGCCTGGTCCTGTTCTAAAAAGAATTCTTAACAGAGAATTGCCATTGAAAGGGCATTTTAGTCCATGACTAGGCTTAACCTGGGTCTGGAAAATCAGCCTACTGTATGGGTTTCTTGGCAAACCCTATCAAATGTCCCATTCAACCCTATATGGTCACTTGCAAAACCTCGATATAGCCTATATTACCCTTTTTAAGTAGTTTAAACAGCTAAATGTAGGCCTAACTTAAAAGGCCCAGTGCAGTCAAGCTCTTCCTGTGTTATATAAATAAAATGAGGTTGGAATAACACTTAAAATGATAATACCCTTTTCCCCCGTAAGAGAAGTTTCAAAAGGCTGCCACAGACAATTCAACCTGTTTTGGTGGGATGGGGTTTTGGCCTGCTCTTTGAAGCTATTTTGTTTATTTTTGACCATTTTAATTTAAAACAATCACAGTAAGGTACTTAATTGTTACCCAGAAATGATTTGAAAACTGCTACATTGGGCCTTAATAAAAATTAATTAATTACCTGGACCGTTTGGTAAAATCTGGGTGCCTTCCCAAAACCATTTTATTGTTCATATAGAAAATCATCAAGCAAGTGAAAAATGAGAAAAATAGAATGGCTTGTAAATCTGTCAGGAATGTCATTTTATTGACAAATGTGTAAGCTAAACAGTATATACATACTTGTGAAATAAGCTGGAACGTCCCCAAAAATATAAAACTTAAGTGTCTCTCGTTAGACAACACTACAAAACTAAAACATTCCAAATAGTATTTACATCTTTGCAAAACAGCTCATTTTCAAAAAGAGTATATCCATATCACCTGTGGTGGCAGATACAAAAAGTTCTAAAGAGCTCTGCAGACCATTAAACCAAATGCAATGTTCAACATCTTTTTCTCAGAAACAAGCAGTACAATTTATCATACAACATAGCTAGCAACAACATTGACATTTGCATTTATTAACAGTGAAAAACAGCATAGAGCAAATAAGCAAACGCTTTAACCATGACACAATGAGTGTTCTCTGTACTAACACCATGCATGGCAGCATTTGGCAAGTACCCCCTTTAGAAAATCATCACAAAGAGAATGTTAAATCTATGGAAGAAATACAAGAACACAAAATGTGTCAGGGCATTTGAAAATAATTACATGCTTCCAAGTGAAAGTGACATCTCAGCACAGAAATAAGACTGTCCTCTTAATCCAACCATATCATCCAAGGCTCTTACTCTAAATATGATTGGACTCAAGCTACATCAACAGTTGGCTTTTTGCCATTTGGAAAATCCAAACATCCCACTTTAGCTATATTATACATCAAATCAATATAGCAGCGTTCCATTTGATTCTTACGCTACTAACAACTTGATAACTTTGGTAAAGGAGCTAAAGATAGTTGGGAGCTTAAATCCTAAATGCAAGTTCTTACCTTTGCATTAATGAAACCGGATGTTTCACTTAATCATTATTGGTAGAGAGGAACATTGGAGTCTTATCCTAGGGTTATCTTCACTTTCCTAGCCCCAATAGGCCTATCATTTAAATCCATGACAGCAGATGATGCCTCCTCGTGTGACTCAAAGGCAACCATTGCCTCACCAGTGGGCAGGCCCTTTTCACTGAACTGTTGACAGACTGAACCAGGCAGCACTTGATACCCATAAAAGAAATCTAGGATCTCATCGACTGTTACGGTGAAAGGCATGTTTTGGATCTTTACAATGGTTGGTCCACGAGGGTTACCAGGGCCTCCGGGTAACTGCTCTCTCAGAGGGTCAGAGCCAGGGCCACGGCCCAAGGCAGACTGAGGGCGCACATCTAAACGCCCTTGGCCACTTCCTCGGTTGTTATGGCCTCCGCTCTTTCTAGAGCCGTTGTCAAAAGGTGGCCTGTCCCTCATGCCCTCTGGTCCAAAGCCAGGTGGGCCATTGTTGCTACCTGGTCGGAAGCTTGGGGGTGCCAGAACTGCTCCAGGCAAGTGACCAGCAACCATGGGTGGGGGAATGCTATGGGCTACATTCTCTAGACTTGCTGCAAATGGGGGTAGAGGAGGAGGGCCCACTATTCCATTACCTGGGACAGTAAATTGAGCAAAAGGACCATTGCCTAAATTGCCAACAGTGTTTCTGAGGAAGTTGAACTCTTCTCCTGTTATACTGGCAAAAGGGTGAGCTTGGGCTTGAATAGGATCCTGTGCCTGAGCATGGCCGTGTGCCTGGCCTTGAGAGTTCCCTTCAAATTTCTGTCCTCTCTTAACCTGTGGTGGTGGGTTTCTCTCGATTTCCTTCATCTGCTCAAAGGTGACCAAATGCACAAAGGCATCTCTGCCATTTAACTTCTGCCTGTGTAGTCTCTCAGCATTTAGCGCATCCTCCTCTACCCTGAACTGCACAACAGCCTGACCTAGACCGTTACCACTGCTGTCAACCAGAACTTTAAGACTTTCTTCAAATACTGCAATGCCTTCCAGAAACAGATGGACATCTTTCTTTGACACATTATATGGAATATTTGAGATGTGTGCACAGTTTCTAGGGCTCTTGCCGGACTCAGAGTTGTTTTTCTTATCAACACCCTGCATCCTTTGACGAATGGAATCAATCTTTTCAAACATAGCTTTCTTACTGATGGGGTGAACTTGTATGAATCGGCTTCCCATATACTGCATGTGACAGCTGAGGGCAACCTTGTAATCCATTTCATTTTTCAACTGGACAAAGCCCTCACCTGTAGCTCGGCCAGTGGGTCCATAAGCAATGTAAATGCGGTCTTCCATAATGTCCAGCTTTTTGAAGAACTCACAGATCTGTTTATTTACTGCTTCGTATGGCAGGCCTTTTAGGTAGACACAGAACTCCTTGTTGTGAGGGGAGCGAGACCTTGCATGATCTCTGGTTGAAGGAGATGCTGAATTCATGTTGCTGCGGTGGTGCTGGTCTTGGGGCACATTACTGGATTTTGAGTGGGCTTGCCCTCCAACCCCGTTGCCACCACTGCTGACACTCATCCACTGGCTCTCTGTGGCCGGAGAGATGTCCACGTACCTCTGCCTTAACATTCCGCTGCTTCTTTTGAGTGCCTCAAAAGTGTCCTGAGGGGAAAAGAACTTGGCCAGGGCCCTGCCGCTACTCCGGCCAATGTTGTCCCTGACCAGTCGGATGGAGTCCACCCCTAACCCACAGAAAAACTCCCCAATATCCATTTCAGTAGCTGAGAAGGGCAGGCCTTGAAGGTGAACATATAACTCGTCTGAATTACGTATTGCTGCCTTCATGTGTGCCTGGAGATTTAACAGAGGGTTCATATGGCCAACAAACATGTGATTTGGGGCCAGTCCACTAGGGGGTGGGACACCTGGGTTGAATGGTGGCATTGAGCCCATGTGGGACAGACTCATGGGAAGGACAGGGGGGCCTTGGGTTAAAGGTGACACAGTGGGAACAGGAGGCACAGAGGACACTGGTGGTGGAAGTGGCATGGGGGGTATGGAAGGCATGGGTGGCAAGGATGGCATGGTTGTCAAAGGGTGAATAGGTGGTGGTACAGAGTTGCGGGAGGACATGGCTGTTCTCATACTGGATCCCATGGTGAGATTTGGGCTGCTGAAGTTGTTGCTGAAACTGGGGGGCATGTTTCCCATGCCAGTGGTGGCAAACGTGGACACATTTTTGTTGCTTATGGTTTCATGTGCAGAGGTAGGTGTGGTGACGGTGGCTGGTGTGGTGTTGCTGAACCCTTGTAAAGTGTTGGGTAGACTGCCCCTCCCACATGTGTTGACGGGGGGACCTGGCCTTCTACCATTTCCTGCTGCTCCCTCTACATTGCCCGTTTTAAAACGCCTGCGGCTAAGCTCAATCATATTCTGCATCTCGGTCTTGCTGCTCAGCAAAAGTGACACTTTTGAACCTTTGATTGCTCCCCCGTTACGCATCATGCCAAGCCTGGCATCTTCATCTGTGGCGAAAACAATAAAAGCCTCACCATGTTCACCCCCTACAATATGCACCCCACCATCTGGGATGGTCAATCCAGAGAAGAAATGGCGTATGTCCATGGTCCCCGCCACTATCGGGAGACCCTGCATGCGGATGACCACAGCCATGCTGCTGAGGCGAAACAACACACACCTGCAGGTAAAAAAAGGCAACCACCGTAAGACTAGAGGAAAGAGCAATGAACACACAAGAAACAAAGAGCAGGAGAGAAACCATGATTTACAAGACGGCTTACATTTGTATATATTCGATGAGAGCCCAATGCATCAGAGAAATTCAAAATGTATGTACAAGTATTAGGTGGTTTGTCCACTCATCACCACTCTTAGACAGCCATCCACACATTGCTTCATTCACCACATACATCAGCCTTGGCTCAAGGACATTATGTAGACCCTAGGTCTAAAAAGCAAATCTTGAATGTAGAAATGTTACTCGTAGGCCTAAATCTTGCTCATAATTATAGTACCACACATTTCAATTCAATTTAGGCTTGGGCGGTATACCGAACAGCGGGGTATTTGGAAATAGCCACAGGATGGTTTTTCATTACCGTCAAAACAATTTCTTTGACTTTTTTTAATGAATTAGAATATTAGCTAGTTTACCTGCAGTCAACTTGTGTAATACGTTAGGAGATGAAGATTGTGAACCCTCATTTCACCCGTCACATAATTTGTCATTATGAAGCTTGTTGGTAGTCCCAAGTCACGTGGTGTTTGTTTACAAGCACAACGATGAGAGACCAGAGCCTAGAGTCACTCACTGTTGCTAAGCACGCATCAGGTGATCTACTTACTGTATGGAATTCACATCTAAATGTTTGCAAGCTAGATATTGTATAAATGCTAAGTTAACGGTCTAAAATGTTGTAAATGCTCTGCAGTTGTGCATTTGTTTTGCTAATTTAGTAGCTAGTTAGCCATCTCACTAAGTGGTTAGCTTCTTCCAAAATTAAGCTTTGCTTGCTTGGAAACAGCAGACAATTCTCTACTGGATCAAAAGCCTTGATGTCTAATATTTGTTTAGTGCATGCAGCAAACTGTAGCATTTTTTTGTTACTTGTATAACTTTGAGTTGGGATGTCTGTCTTGCAAATACTTTAGGTCAGAGACTTTATAAAATGTTAGCATTTAGATGGGTTTTTACATTTACTTGTTAGCATTGCTCAGTGGGGTTTGAAAATAGCACCCTTTGTGTGGTACAAGGTCGGTATAAAAAGGTATGACAATCTGGATACATCCCAAGCCTAATGCAATTAATTAATTGTATAAACCTACAGTGTAATCAGAAAGAATTCAGACTCCTTCCTTTTTTACACATTTTGTTACAATACAGCCTTATAATAAATTGGATTAAATAAAATGTTTCCCCTCATCAATCTGCAGACCCTTTGTGATGAGACTTAAATGATGAGCTCAGGTGCATCCTGTTTCAATTGATTGGACATGATTTGGAAAGGCACACACCTTTCTAGATACAGTTGAAGTCAGAAGTTTACATACACCATAGCCAAATGAATTTAAACTCAGTTTTTCCACAACTCCTGATATTTAATCCTAGTAAAAATTCCCTGTCTTAGGTCAGTTACGATCGTCAGAATAATAGAATGATTTATTTATTTCAGCTTTTATTTCTTTTGTCACATTCCCAGTGGGTCAGAAGTTTACATTCTCAATTAGTATTTGATAGCATTGCCTTTAAATTGTTTAACTTGGGTCAAACGTTTTGGGTAGGCTTCCACAAGCTTCCCACAATAAATTGGGTGAATTCTGGCCCATTCCTCCTGACAGAGCTGGTGTAATAGAATCAGGTTTGTAGGCCTCCTTGCTCGCACACACTTTTTCAGTTCTGCCCACAAATGTTCTATGGGATTGAGGTCAGGGCTTTGTGATGGCCACTCCATTTAAAGGCAATGCTGCCAAATATTAATTGAGTGTATGCAAACTTCTGACCCACTGGGAATGGGAATAAATAAATAAAAGCTGAAATAAAAATCACTACTATTCTGACATGTCACATTCTTAAAATAAAGTGGTGATCCTAACTGACCTAAGACAGAGAATTTTTACTCTGATTAAATGTAAGGAATTGTGAAACTGAGTTTAAATGTATTTGGCTGAAGTTTATGCAAACTTCCGACTTCAACTGTAAGGTCCCAAGGTTGACAATGCATGTCAGAGCAGTGGCCTCCATCATGCTTAAATGGAAGAAGTTTAGAGCAACCAAGACTCTTCCTAGAGCTGGCCGACTGGCCAAACTGCGCAATCAGGGGAGAAGTCCTTGGTCAGGAGGTGACCAAGAACCCGATGGTCACTGACAGATCTCCAGAGTTCCTCTGTGGAGATGGGAGAACCTTCCAGAAAAACAACCATCTCTGCCGCACTCCACCAATCAGACCTTTGTGGTAGAATGGCCAGACGGAAACCACTCCTTAGTAAATGCCCCCCCGCCCCCCGCTTGGAGTTTTCCAAAAGGCACCTAAAGGACTCAGCCCATGCGAAACAAGATTCTCTGGTCTGATGAAACCAAGATTGAACTCTTTGGCCTAAATGCCAAGCGTCAAGTCTGGAGGAAACCTGGCACCATCCTTATGGTAACGCATGGCAGCAGCATCATACTGTGGGGATGTTTTTCAGTGACAGGGACTGGGAGACTAGTCAGGTTTGAGGGAAAGATGAACGGAGCAAAGTACAGAGAGAGCCTTGATGAAAACCTGCTCCAGAGCGCTCAGGACCTCAGACTGGGTTGAAGGTTCACCTTCCAACAGGACAATGACCCTAAGCACACAGCCAAGACAAAGTAGGAGTGGCTTTTGGGACAAGGCTCTGAATGTTCTTGAGTGGCCCAGCCAGAGCACAGACTTTAACCCGATGTAACATCTCTGGAAAGACCTGGAAATAGCTGTGCAGCGACGCTCCCCATCCAACCTGACAGAGCTTGAGAGGATCTGCAGAGAAGAAGAATGGGAGAAACCCCCCAAATTCCGGTGTGCCAAGCTTGTAGCATCATACCCCAAGAAGACTCGAGTCTGTAATCACTACCAAAGGTGCTTCAACAAAGTACAGAGTTAAGGGTCTGTGATAAGTATTTTATGTATTATACTTTCGCTAAAAAACAGTTTTTGCTTCGTTATGAGGTATTGTGTGCAGACTGAGGAGGAAAAAATACAAATTTAATACATTTTAGAATAAGGCCGTAACAATTTTGGGGGGAAAAAGTCAAGGATTCTAAATACTTTCCGAATGCACTGTATAGCTCAACTTCCAATTGATCAATCTGATGCCTAATTAGGCCCATGTCCAATACATTTCAGGTGGAAGAAGGGGCATGAATTTAAAAGGTTGAGTAAGTCGCTTTAGAAGCTTACAGGGTGCATTTACTTACCAACAACAGATGCAAATCCTAAAACTAAACCACATTTTGAAGTCGACTTTCATTGATTTATCTGACTAGACCATCTTGAATCTAGCAATTAAGTTGTGGTTTATTAAGGGTTGGGGGGAGGGGCTGCCAAGATAAGTCACAGAGGTTTGGGAGGCAAAATCTGCATAGTGTTACAATTTCGCATGGTTCTATGCTAGATTGTTTGTTCCCAAACATTTAGCATGACAGCTAAAATGGCTCAGAAAATCTGATCTCAGCTAATAAGGAGAAGTATCTAACAAAATAACTACATTCTGGCATTCACTAATTATAAACAATTTACAATATAAATGTGGGTACATTTGTTGATGAAAATCTTACTTACTCAACCTTTAAAATATAAACGTGCCAATTTGATATAATTGCAATGCAGTATCCCTAACACTCATTTCAGTAGCAACTGGTAAACACAATCAAATGCATTTCTCATGATAAGCTGTAGACCACACTATTTACCAAGAGAGTTTTCATCTATTTTTCATAGCTGTCTATTTACCACCACAAACCACTAAGTCCGCACTCTATGAAATGTATAAGGCCATAAGCAAACAGGTGGCGCTCCTAGTGGCCGGGGACTTGAATGCAAGGAAACTTATATCCGTTTGACCTAATTTCTACCAGCATTTTATATGTGCAACCAGAAAAGAAAAAAAACTCTAGACCACCATTACTCCACACACAGAGATGCGTACAAAGCTCTCTCACCCTCCATTTTGCAAATTTGACCATAATTATATCCTCCTGATTCCTGCTTACAAGCTAAATCTAAAGCAGGAAGCACCAGTGAGTCGGTCAATAAAAAAGTGGTCAGATGAAGCAGATGCTAAGCTGCAGGACTGTTTTGCTAGCACACTGGAATATGTTCCGGGATTCTTCCGATGACATTGAGGAGTACACCACACTGGCTTCACCAATAAGTGCATCGATGACATCGCCCCCACAGTGACCGTACGTACATACCAAAACCAGAAGCCATGGATTACAGGCAACATCAGCATTGAGCTAAAGGGTAGAGTGTCAATACAGGACTATTATTGAATCATACTACACCAGCTCAGACGTTCGTCGGATGTGGCAAGGCTGGCAAACTATTACAGACTACAAAAGGGAAGCACAGCCGCGAGCTGCCCAGTGAAACAAGTTTACCAGACAAGCTAAATTTCTTCTATGCTCGCTTCAAGGAAAGCAACATTGAAGAATGCATGAGAGCATCAGCTGTTCCGGACGACTGTGTGACCATGCTCTCCTCAGCCGAAGACATTTAAACAGGTCAACATTCAGACAGATTACCAGGACGTGTACTCCGAGGACGTGTACATCTATGCTGGCTGGGTAGCATACAGGTTTTTAGCAAATGTTCGAAAAAGGCCCCTTCACAAAAGATTGTGGCTGGATTTGACACAGAGGTCTACCGGCTGGCTAGGGTGTTCAAATACAAGACTCTACTCAAAAACAAGCGAGAGGCACTCACTGAGCTCAACACAAATAGGCTGACAATCATGTACTTCAATGGAGATGTCTGTGATAGATGGAAAACGTACAATGGACAGACATAGGAGCTCATAAGGTAGTTCCATAGGTTTTGCCTATTGCTGCATTATTGCCTGAATCCTTTTTTTTCATTTACAATGAAACACTTCGAAGCACTTTATTTGACAAAAAACAATGAATGCAATGTTGTTGTTTTTTTACATAAGTATAACTCTAGGTTGACTATTGCTTGCTGCATTGTTGCCTAGATTCCTGCATTACTTATTTTCATTTATAATGAAACACTTAGAACTGTATTGAAGCACTTGCCTTGATAAAAAAAATATTGCAATGTTGTATTGCATCATCACAAATGTACTTTTATCTAATTAAATTGTTGACGTTTTATTAATTTACATTATTAGACACTCTTTCTGATGATAAAATTAGCATAAATTGTAAAACACAGAATTCAGACAAATAAAAATAGAAAACAGTGGAATTTGGGGAAAAACTAAATGGATTTCATAGGGCCCTAAATTGTCAGACTCTAGCCACCCTAGTCATAGACTGTCCTCTCTGCTACTGCACGGCAAGTGGTACCGGAGCGCCAAGTCTAGGTCCAAGAGACTTCTTAACAGCTTCTACCCCCAAGCCATAAGACTCCTGAACAGCTATTTCAATTGGCTACCCAGACTATTTGTATTGTCCCCCCCCCCCCCCCCTTTTACGCTGCTGGTACTCTGGTTATTATCTATGCATAGTCACTAACTCTACCTACATGTACATATTACCTCAATTAACCTATGCCCCCGCACATTGACTCTGTACCGGTAACCCCTGTATATAGCCTCGCTACTATTATTTTACTGCTGCTCTTTAACTATGTTATTTTTATTCTTTACTTTACACATATTTTTCTTAACTGCATTGTTGGTTAAGGACTTGTAAGTGAGCATTTAACTCAGGTCTACCTACACTTGTTGTATTCGGGACATGACAAATACAAATTGATTTGATGAATTGTTTAAAATTCGGAGAGGATCAGACAAATTAGGCCATGTGTTATCGCATAAATGCATAACAACATTAAAACACTAAAGGTGCAAGACAATTAGCCTATGTGTTGGCTCAAGTCTCAAGCATTGTTCAGAGCAGGTGTTCGCCAAAACAACCTAGTAAAAAGCAAGTAGAAAATGTGGTCAACAGAAGGAGATCAGTTCATGAAGTGGAGACATTTACTTGGGGCTTGTGGATAATGTGGTATCTTGTCAAAGAAAGCCACCAACATACCATGCTCTTCCTCTATACCACTCATACCTTGGTAGGTCATTCTTAGCTCTGCTCAACTTCAGAGGTTTCCACAATAGAGTACACTATCCCAAAAGGGACACTAGTCAAAAAGGGAATCAATAAGGTCAATGAATATAGCCTAACAAAGCTAATAATTACTGGTAAAAACCATGACGAGCAGACAGAAGGTCGTGGGGGTTGGACTGGAAGTCCAAGCCTGTTCAGGACATATTCACAAGCTTACCTGTAATAATGGTGCTTCGTTAAAACTGTGGCACAGGATATCCAAGCCAATCCTGACAGCAAGCAATTTAAATCAATTCTTGACTAACAAAACAATAGGAAATGGAAGCAAAAACATGAGCAAAAAGCAGGCAAATGAAGGCATCCTTAGTGAACAGCATGTACAAAACACTCTTGATTCAACCCCATATCAGCTTTTGTTTTGCATCAGGAGAAATGCAGTAAATTAGAGCACAAACTCCTTCAAATGGCTGCCGCGCCAAAAAGCCTTACACTAATATATTTCACAAAGATTATGCATCTCATAATTTCTCATGTTGACATCAAGCATGAAAATACATTTAATTCATCACAAAAATCCATAAAAGTGAAATAAACATCCATGTCATTGAAAACTTGTATTTCATTGCTAAAGTTTCCCTCGATAGCTTATCCTTAAACTGTTCTATGTAAAATTATGTCAACTATATGGCCTACATATGCAAATAAGGTATAATAATATGGTAATGGACCGGTCAGTTGGAAGACTGCTTCTCATCTCCCACCAAACACATAATCTGATCATGGTTATCAAGAGACTCTGAAGCCCAATACCTGAACATACTATGGACAAACCTAAAATCAGGTCTGCTGCGTCAGTCTCACACTGAGGATTGTATTCAGACCCTGCCCCATGAAAAATGCAAGCCTGGGCCTACACTAAAATGTAGCCTTGCATATTTCCTTATTTTGTATGGAAAATGCAACCACCTGCATGTGTGTGAACTCAAAGCTTCAGCACACTACAATATCTCAATTGTGTGGGAATCTTTCCACAAAACATACAGGGGACAACGGTCACTCCTGTGAAAGCACCTAACATGGTCCACATCTGCAACAATGGACAATAAGTGAGGTCATCAACTGTGGTTGTCCCACCTAGCCATCTTAAAGTGGCAATCCGCAGTTGAAACAATAACAAAGCGGCACCTCGCCTCTATTTTGGGTAAAAACTGAGGAAAAGGCCTGGAGAAATGTAACCACTTTCAAATTTAAAAAAAATAGATGGCTATTGATGCAATGACTGGCCAACCAAGATATCAAAATCATAGTTTTCAGCATAACTTGAGGCCATACAATGCCAGTATCATTTACTTAAAATAGTCGATCTAAGATTTTAAAAATTACAGATTTCTTGAGTTGACGTTTTTGCAGAGGAAGATTTAGTTGCGCAATTTTACTTCTATCCAAGGTGTGACATGTCTTATGTAAACAAACTCTGATCCGTTGCACTGCTGGGCAGGTCTGTCTCACTGTATATGTGTTCTGCGGTATGATTGGATAGTGCGCAGCAGTGTGTATCCCGTGTTAGTGGGCAAGTTAGCCTTGTTGAAATCAAAACCAAACCCTCAAGTCATGACAAACTCACTTTAAAAATAAACTGTTTTGGATGAGACTGACTTTTTGACCAAAATTATCCTATTTACACTTTAGTCGATTTTGAAACTAGAATAAATGTTTGACTTTTCGATCAGATAAGTGGCATCGATATAAGTTGTTTATTGCCTTCAGTTGCGCTTTAAACACGTGGTAGGCTCCCATCATTAAGTGGGAGTACACAGGGAGTACAGGAGGGGGCTGAGCACTCACCCTTGTTGGGCCCCTGTGTTTAGGATCAGCAGTGGAGGTGTTGTTTCCTACCTTCACCACCTAGGGTCAGCCCATCAGGAAATCCAGGACCCAGTTGCACAGGGCAGGGTTCAGACCCAGGGCCCCGAGCTTAAAGATGAGCTTGGAGGGTACTACTTTGTTGAAGGCTTAGCTATAGTCATTTAGTTCAGTTACCTTTGCTTTCTTGGGTACAGGAACAATGGTGGACATCTTGAAGCAAGTAGGAACAGCAGACTGGGATAGGGAGAGATTGAAAATGTCCGTAAACCCTCCTGCCAGCTGGTCTGCGCATGCTCTGAGGACTCGGCTAGGGATGCCGTTTGGGCCGGCAGCCTTGCGGGGGTTAACACGCTTAAATGTCTTACTCACATTGGCCACGGAGAACGAGAGCCCACAGTCCTTGGGAGTGGGCCGTGTTGGTGGCACTGTGTTGTCCTCAAAGCGGGCGAAGGTGTTTAGCTTGTCCGGGAGCAAGACGCCGGTGTCCGTGTCTTGGCTGGTTTTCCATTAGTAATCTGCCATATACGTATAGTGTCTGAGCCATTGAATTGCTACTCCACTGTCTCTGTACTGACATTTTGCCTGTTTGCTTGCTTACAGTTTGTATTCAACCATATTCCCAGTCACCTTGCTGTGGTTAAATGCGGTGGTTTGCGCTTTAAGTTTTGTGCGAATGCTGTCATCTGTCCACCGTTTTTGGTTTGGGTCGATTTTAATAGTCACAGTGGGAACCACATCCCCTATACACTTCCTGATGAACTCAGTCACTGTATACACCAATGTTATTCTCATAGGCTATCCGGAACATATCCCAGTCTGATGTGCGAGTACTAAAGGCAATGTTTTGATGTGTCAAATTTGCTTAGTTAAAATACCCAGCTACATAAATGCAGCCTCAGGATAGTCCAGTGTAATTCCTTGAGGGCCATCGTGGTATCGGCTTGATGGGGAATAAACACGGCTGTGACTATAACCAAAGAGAATTCTCTTGGGAGGTAATACGGTCGGCATTTGATCGTGAGGCATTCTAGGTTGAGGGAACAAAAGGACTTGAGTTCCTGTACGCTATCACAATCACATTATGAGTTGTTAATCATGAAACATACACCACCTTTCTTCTTCCTCCCGGAGAATTCTTTATTCCGGTCTGAGCGATGTACTGAGAACTCAGCTGGCTGTATGAACGGGGACAGTATATCTGGAGAGCGCTATGATTTTATGAAACAGTATGTTGCAATCCTGATGTCTCTCTGGAAGGAGATCCTCGCCCTGAGCTCGTCTACTTTATTGTCCGGGGACTGAAAATTAGCTGAACTGCACATTAGCGAATATATACTCGGAAGTGGCGGATGGTGTGCAGGCCTCCTGAGTCGGACTACAAGTCCACTCAGAATACCTCTTCTCCACCAGCAGCGTCTTGGAGCAGCCTCTGGTATAGGTTCAGTTGCCCTGGAGGGTACGAACAAAGGATCCAATTTGGGAAAGTCATATTTCTGGTTGTAATGTTGGTGAGTTACCGCCGCTCTGATATCCAAAAGTTATTTCTGGCTGTACGTAATAACACAAAAACCGTTCTGGGCTAATAATGTAAGAAATCACAACAACAACAAAACAAAATACTGGAAAGTTGCTTAGGAGCTAGAAGCAGAGCTGCCATGTCTGTCGGCGCCATCTTCATATACAATGGTGCCACTGGACTCAGATCTACAACTCACTAATCAGTCTGAAGTATCGCGGGGGGTTGGAACTCAAGAGGGCAGTCACATGTGTTTGCGAGGCAGAGGTCCTGAGTTCCGAGTCTCGATATGAGCTGAATCGGGGGGGGGGGGGGGGGAATGGTACTCAATAAGAAAGCAGCGTGTCGTCCTTTACATTAACTTCCTGAACTTATCCCTATAGGCTTTAGCCAAGTGGGTCAACACAGTCTTGTGACATGCAGGAGACCTGGTTCGAACCCAGTCAGTCACAAGATTAAATATGGAGTGAAAAGTTTATCCATGTTTTTTTTGTGCGACTCCCTTCTATAATATCCTGGCGAGGCCTGTGGTCATCATGCCAGATTGGCTTCAGAAACCACCAGAAGCTTTTGTTTACCATAGACCGTTTGATTCGATACGTGCTCCTTATCTGAAATTATGAAACTTTGATCAACTTTAAATTATAGTTTGTAAACTTGATACAGACAATGAATGCAATCTACCATATTCAAACTGAATATATAAATATTCTATTTGAAATCACATTTTAAAACTGAACGCAATTTTCAATTCCGTTTCAAATCATGAAATATAAATTCAATGATTCAATTTGTGCATTTCAACCATGTTTGGACAAATGGTTTTCGTTTCCAACGAAAACGTGTTTCTATTGGACAAATTCAGGTAGGTCCCTCCCCCTTTCGTTTGGTTCTTAAACGGTGAACGGTTTCTGCTCAAGGCGTAATGAATACACCCCTGGACTGCCCAATCTCTGGTCACGACAAATAGCACATATTGGGGGAAGTTGATGAAATAGCAATGGAATTGCATGGGCACGAAAACGCTGTCAACAGGAACGAGACTTCATTGTAAAACACATTTGCCAATAACGTAGCTAAAAGCTCTGTCTGTCACAGTACTAAAGCGGTTTCCAAATGTGAAGGGCTGCAAAAAGACAGCAAATTCTGCAAGGCTACAGGAAGAGACCACAGACGAATTATATCTAGCCATTTCAACATTTGAATGTGAACCACATTACTCGAGAAAGGGCGCCGTGCAAGCTAGCTAACGTTAGTTGGATTGATATTAAGAGCAGACAGCCAATATGGCGTTGGTCCTGCAATGAAAACCCATTCTCCGACCTAGAAGCTAGCTAGTTAGTTAGCAAGATGGGTAGCTAGCTAGCATCATTGGGTAAAGACAGAACAATTGCCCTTCAACGTACTTATTCAGACTAGTAGCTACCTAGCGAAACACGAGAACATCAAACGTTTAGCTAGCTAGTTCCCACATTTCTAAAGCTCACGAAAAGCACAACGTAATACATGAGTGATATAGCTTGTTGTTCACTAAACACATAGCTAGCTAACGTTACCCCATTTGGGCATGTAGAACATCTCACATGCCACCCCAAATATCTAGTAGCTAGCTAGCCCTTCTAGCTAACGCTATAGTCACCCAATGTCTAACTGCAGGTTTGTATTTTCACTCATCTGTAACAACCACTTCATTATTACTATCTCTGTAATTGCATTTGTCCGCTGTGTTTTTATTTGGTCCTTACCGAAATATCTGTTAACAGGTCTTTATTTTATGGTGCGTCCTCCTCTCTTGCTCTTCTCTCTCTGCTTGTGTAGTTTTTTTTTTGTAACAATAGACAATACTCAATTCAGGCAAAAACACATCAAAAATCACTGTACACAATTTTAAATAAAATAAGACATCACATCATACATAAAATATTGCATTATAATTTTCTACAAATTACATAGTAACAGAAGTCATTTAAAAGCTACAAATTCATAGGGGAAGGCTTGAAATCTGGGTTCTTGGGAAATGTACATATCTTGAATTTACTTAGTATTGAAATTAACAATAAAATCTAGCTTCTTATCAATGTTTAAAAATAAAAAATGTGTTGCGCAAGGTAAGATTTAAACAGACTTATTTGAGAAATATATAATATCCCAGAATTTGGATATTATATTATATTGATTAAAAAAACAACTTCTAAATAGAGGTGTTTGTTGGATATACACGGAGTGTACAAAACATTAAGAACAATTTCCTAATATTGAGTTACACCCCTTTTGCCCTCAAACGCCTCAATTCGTCGGGCATGGACTAAAACAAGGTGTCGAAAGCATTCCATGTTGACTCCAATGCTTCCCACAGTTGTGTGAAGTTGGCTGGACGTCCTTTGGGTGGTGGACCATTCTTGATACACACAGTAAACTGTCCAGCGTGAAAAATCTAGCAGTGTTGCAGTTCTTGACGCACAAACCGTTGTGCCTGGCACCTACCACCATACCCCATTCAAAGACACTTAAATATTTTGTCTTGCCCATTCACCCTCTGAATTGCACACATACACAATCTAGGTCTTCTGCTAGATTGGGTTGGCGGACAGCATCCAACTTTTAAAGTGCATACACTGCCAACTACTGTACTGGATTGTGAGGCCAGTCACGGCCTACCTTCATTAGTCCGGTTCCTCTAAGAAAGTAAAATAGAGCCCTGGACAACACTCCCCTGCCCCCACTACACCACCCAAACCCCATCCAGCCTCTCTAACCCTTTCACACAATCTCTCCATTCCTCCACTAAACACTCACACAGACCTGTTTCATGTCTCCCATGTCTCCCAGTGGCATTCAAACCTGTGTGCCCAAACCGTAGTCTACTCTACACAGCTTCCTCTCCTACATCCCATACTCCCCACCTCTCCTTTAACTTTTATTTTTTATTTATTTTACCTTATTTAACTAGGCAAGTCAGTTAAGAACAAATTCTTATTTTCAATGACGGCCTAGGAACAGTGGGTTAACTGTTCAGGGGCAGAACGACAGATTTGTACCTTGCAACCTTCCGGTTACTAGTCCAACGCTCTAACCACTAGGCTACGCTGCCGCCCTTAAAAACAAATACAACGGATCTATATATCAATCCATTAAGGATTAAAACCCTTCTTTAACCTGTGTCCTCCCCCTTCATCTACACTGATAAAAGTGGATTTAACAGGTGACATCAATAAGGGATCATAGCTTTCACATGGTCAGTCTATGCCATGGAAAGAGTAGGTGTTCCTAATGTTTTGTGCAGTGTAAATAATGTAGCACCTTCTAATGGACCTCTCTAGCCTTGTTTGGTATACAAAACATGCAAGGCATTAACCATGCTTTTTTCCAATCTGGGTCTTGAATACTGAGTTCCAATAAAACTTTCTCTTGGGGTGACTCTCTTTTGACAATGAAACACCTCTTAATGGTTTGTTACCACATATTGGATCATTATTTATTATAAATATCCATTCCTCCAACTAAGCATTTATGGTTAAGTCTCAGATCCTATAGGACCTCATTAGGTGAATAAGGCCATTTGGGATCGCATTGATCACAGCACCAAATTATAATAAAGTAACTCATTATTCAAGATATTGGTTTGATAAAGGGAAAAGTTGTGTACGAAGCTCAACTTCCACACTAACAGATGTTGTTCATGACGTTTTGATAGTATTATAGGCAATTTAGATGTAGTCACATGTTAACAAATTCTAACCAACAATCTTCTCAAAGATATTGTGGAACGAAGTACCAAAATGGAGTCAGGTGCAACGATACACCTCTTCATCCAGTTACCTTTTTAAAGTTGTAATTTCCATCCAAAAAGTCCAACATATCAAACCCTCCTGCTTTCTCCCCAGCTTTAACTGCATCCTTAAGATTTTTATGCTTATTCTTCCAGAAGAAATCCACAAAGGCTTTGTTAATGTCTTTGCAAGTAGTTCCATGGACAAATAATGAAAGTGCAGGGTATCTGAAACAAGACAATCCTTCTGCTTTCACCAAAATAACTCTGCCTAGTATAGACAGGTCTCTTTGTAACCAATTATTGAAAAGGAGAATTGCTATCTTAAAAGTCTGGATGAGAAATTCATTGGATGTCTGACAATGTGGTTTTTGGTAATATGAATACCCAGATACCAACACTGTCTCTACTATGCCTCCCTCCAGTCCCTCGACTTCTTGGCACTGACGGAAACATGGATCACCACAGATAACACTGCTACTCCTACTGCTCTCTCTTCGTCCGCCCACGTGTTCTCGCACACCCCGAGAGCTTCTGGTCAGCGGGGTGGTGGCACCGGGATCCTCATCTCTCCCAAGTGGTCATTCTCTCTTTCTCCCCTTACCCATCTGTCTATCGCCTCCTTTGAATTCAATGCTGTCACAGGCGAAATCTCGCGTCTTGTGACGGCCGGCCGCCCAACAACCTGCCCGCTTGACCCTATTCCCTCCTCTCTTCTCCAGACCATTTCCGGAGACCTTCTCCCTTACCTCACCTCGCTCATCAACTCATCCCTGACCGCTGGCTACGTCCCTTCTGTCTTCAAGAGAGCGAGAGTTGCACCCCTTCTGAAAAAACCTACACTCGATCCCTCCGATGTCAACAACTACAGACCAGTATCCCTTCTTTCTTTTCTCTCCAAAACTCTTGAACGTGCCGTCCTTGGCCAGCTCTCCCGCTATCTCTCTCAGAATGACCTTCTTGATCCAAATCAGTCAGGTTTCAAGACTAGTCATTCAACTGAGACTGCTCTTCTCTGTATCACGGAGGCCCTCCGCACTGCTAAAGCTAACTCTCTCTCCTCTGCTCTCATCCTTCTAGACCTATCGGCTGCCTTCGATACTGTGAACCATCAGATCCTCCTCTCCACCCTCTCCGAGTTGGGCATCTCCGGCGCGGCCCACGCTGGATTGCGTCCTACCTGACAGGTCGCTCCTACCAGGTGGCGTGGCGAGAATCTGTCTCCTCACCACGCGCTCTCACCACTGGCGTCCCCCAGGGCTCTGTTCTAGGCCCTCTCCTATTCTCGCTATACACCAAGTCACTTGGCTCTGTCATAACCTCACATGGTCTCTCCTATCATTGCTATGCAGACGACACACAATTAATCTTCTCCTTTCCCCCTTCTGATGACCAGGTGGCATAAACGCATCTCTGCATGTCTGGCAGACATATCAGTGTGGATGACGGATCACCACCTCAAGCTGAACCTCGGCAAGACGGAGCTGCTCTTCCTCCCGGGAAGGACTGCCCGTTCCATGATCTCGCCATCACGGTTGACAACTCCATTGTGTCCTCCTCCCAGAGCGCTAAGAACCTTGGCGTGATCCTGGACAACACCCTGTCGTTCTCAACTAACATCAAGGCGGTGGCCCGTTCTTGTAGGTTCATGCTCTACAACATCCGCGAGTGACCCTGCCTCACACAGGAAGCGGCGCAGGTCCTAATCCAGGCACTTGTCATCTCCCGTCTGGATTACTGCAACTCGCTGTTGGCTGGGCTCCCTGCCTGTGCCATTAAACCCCTACAACTCATCCAGAACGCCGCAGCCCGTCTGGTGTTCAACCTTCCCAAGTTCTCTCACGTCACCCCGCTCCTCCGCTCTCTCCACTGGCTTCCAGTTGAAGCTCGCATCCGCTACAAGACCATGGTGCTTGCCTACGGAGCTGTGAGGGGAACGGCACCTCAGTACCTCCAGGCTCTGATCAGGCCCTACACCCAAACAAGGGCACTGCGTTCATCCACCTCTGGCCTGCTCGCCTCCCTACCACTGAGGAAGTACAGTTCCCGCAGCCCAGTCAAAACTGTTCGCTGCTCTGGCCCCCAATGGTGGAACAAACTCCTCACGATGCCAGGACAGCGGAGTCAATCACCACCTTCCGGAGACACCTGAAACCCCACTCTTTCAGGAATACCTAGGATAGGATAAAGTAATCCTTCTCACCCCCTTAAAAGATTTAGATGCACTATTGTAAAGTGGCTGTTCCACTGGATGTCTTAAGGTGAACGCACCAATTTGTAAGTCGCTCTGGATAAGAGCGTCTGCTAAATGACTTAAATGTAATGTAATGTAAATGTCTCTAACATGAATATTACATATTGTAGTTTCTACATTATCATATAAACAGAGATCATACTTTGAGACGTTCCATCCTATAACAGAAAACAAATCAATAGGTGTCAAGTGCTTTGGCAATTTGATATTTGCTTTCCAGGAATATTGTCAGCAAACTGTGAGATCATAACCTCTCCCAAATATTGATAGACCTTTGATGGGTCATTAAGGATACTTGGAGATAATAATTCCAAAGTTAAAACCAGAAAAGGTGAAATTACGCATAACTGGCGAACCCCACGTTTGATAAATAGTGTTTGATTGTAAAATTACTGAACTTAATGTCCTTATGTCCTCATTGACAGTTTAAGTAAGAAAAAGGAATTGATGTTCAATGGTATCAAATGCCATGTAGAAATCTAGAAAGAAAATAACAGCTTCTGCTTGTGCGTCTAGCTAGTAAAATGTCAGTATTTCTCTCCCTAATAAAAAACAAATATACAAATATTGCTTCACAAGGTTGGGATTCAAATTCACACATTGAGATGAGGCAAACAAATTCTCCATTTTCTCCTTTACTGTGACATGAAACCAGTGTTTACTGTCAACCTCATTAGCACGCTGCATGTTGTCAACATATAGCGAATACTGATCCATTAACTAAATGGAATGTAACACATACAGTTGCAGTCTGAAGTTTACATACACCTTAGCCAAATAAATTTAAACTCCGTTCACAATTCCTGACATTTAATCCAAGTAAAAATTCCCTGTTTTAGGTCAGTTAGGAGCACCACTTTACTTTAAGAATGTGAAATGTCAGAATAATAGTAGAGAATGAAATCAAATCAGCTTTTATTTATTTAATCGCATTCCCAGTGGGTCAGAAGTTTACATACACTCAATTTGGTAGCATTGCCTGTAAATTGTTTAACTTGGGTCAAACATTTTGGCTAGCCTTCCACAAGCTTCCCACAATAAGTTGGGTGAATTTTGGCCAATTCCTCTTGACAGAGCTGGTGTAACTGAGTCAGGTGTGTAGGCCTCCTTGCTCGCACACGCTTTTTCAGTTCTGCTCACACATTTTCTATAGGATGGGGTCAGGGCTTTGTGATGGCCACTCCAATACCTTGACTTTGTTGTCCTTAAGCCATTTTGCCACAACTTTGGAAGTATTCTTGGGGTCATTGTCCATTTGGAAGACCCATTTGCGACCAAGCTTTAACTGATGTCTTGAGATGTTGCTTCAATATATACACATCATTTCCCATCCTCATGATGCCATCTATTTTGTGAAGTGCATCAGTCCCTCCTGCAGCAAAGCAACCCCACAACATGATCCTGCCACCCCTGTGCTTCACGGTTGGGATGGTGTTCTTCGACTTGCAAGCCCCCCACATTGCCTCCAAACATAACGATGGTCATTATGGCCAAACAGTTCTATTTTTGTTTCATCAGACCAGAGGACATTTCTCCAAAAAGTACGATCTTTGTCCCCGTGTGCAGTCGCTAAGCCTGGCTTTTTTTAATGGCTGTTTTGGAGGAGTGTCTTCTTACTTGCTGAGCAGTCTTTCAGGTTATGTCGATATAGGACTTGTTTTACTGTGGATATAGACACTTTTGTACCTGTTTCCTCCAGCATCTTCACAAGGTCCTTTGCTGTTGTTCTGGGATTGGTTTGCACTTTTCATACCTGAGTGGTATGACGGCTGCGTGGTCCCATGGTGTTTCTACTTGCATACTATTGTTTGTACAGATGAATGTGGTACCTTCAGGCATTTTGAAATTGCTCTCAAGGATGATCCAGACTTGTGGAGGTCCGCAATTTTTTTTCTGAGGTCTTGGCTGATTTCTTTTGATTTTCCCATGATGTCAAGAAAGGAGGACTGATTTTGAAGGTAGGCCTCGAAATACATCCACAGATACATCCCCAATTGACTCAAATTATGTCAATTAGCCTATCGTAAGCTTCTAAAGCCATGACATCATTTTCTGGATTTTTCCAAGCTGTTTAAAGGCCCAGTCAACTTAGTGTATGTAAACTTCTGACCCACTGGAATTGTGATACAGTGAGTTATGATTTCACTTATAAGTCTGTAAACAATTGTTGGAAACATTATTTGTGTCATGCACACAGTAGATGTCCTAACCGACTTGCCAAAACTATAGTTTGTTTAACAAGATATTTGTGGAGTGGTTGAAAAACGAGTTTTAATGACTCCAACCTAAGTGTATGTAAACTTCCGACTTCAACTGTATGTTCAACATAGGAGGGCCAAGCACAGGAAGCAGCTCTTTCAGAAGTTTAGTTGGAATAGGGTCCAGTATGCAGCTTGAAGGTTTAGAGGCCATGATTATTTTCAACATTGTGTCAAGAGATATAGTACTAAAACACTTGAGTTTCTCCCTTGATCCTAGGTCCTAGCAGATTTGTGCAGACTGAGTTTAGGAGGAATACGCAGATTTAAAGAGGAGTCCATAATTTGCTTTCTAATGATCATGATCTTTTCCTCAAATAACTTCATGAATGTATCACTGCTGAATAACACATGTGCCTAGTGAATTATCCTTGGAACTAATAAGCATATGAACTCACCAGCAGCACATAAACGCCACAATTGTAGCTGTCTCTTTGCTTGGTGTGTGGTATTGTTGTCGCCTGCCAGGGAACATTGCTGAACACAAGATTGTGTGCCGGTTCTGTGGGTTCGTTCCTCAAACCAGTATCTGTTTGGGTAAGAAAACATGAATGGTTTATACATAGGCTATGACATGCTCTCCTCACAACATTCATGCACCTGCATAGTGTCGCATAACACATGAATGGCTAGTCACGATTGAGACGGCATGCTTGAACGGAAATCAATAATGCTTCATAATTATCTCTTCATAGCCTACAACATTTATAACATGAACACATTAAGTCATGAATATGCAACTGGACTATAAAATTGACAATAGTGTCAACATTGACAGGTCAACTTAACATTATGAATAGTATGCCGGACATTGGAGAAATGGTTGAAGAATCTTTTTGCCAGACCATACAATAGATGTACCCTGTGGTGGAAAAAGTACCCAATTGTCATACTTGACTACAAGTAAAGATGCATTAATAGAAAATTACTGAAGTAAAAGTGATAGTCACCCAGTAAAATACTACTTGAGTAAATGTCTAAAAGTGTTTGGTTTTAAATATACTTAAGTAGTAGTGGTTAAGGGCGCTGTTCTGCAGCGCCAGCTGTGCCACCAGAGACTCTAGGTTCGCGCCCAGGCTCTGTCGTAACCGGCCACGACCGGGAGGTCCGTGGGGCAACGAACAATTGGCCTAGCATTGTCCGGGTTAGGGAGGGTTTGGCTGGTAGGGAAATCCTTGTCTCATCTCGCAGTGCGCGCTAACCAAGGTTGCCAGGTGCACGGTGTTTCCTCCGACACATTGGTGCAGCTGGTTTCCGGGTTGGATGGCGCTGTGGTAAGCAGTGCGGCTTGGTTGGGTTGTGTATCGGAGGACGCATGACTTTCAACCTTCGTCTCGTACGGGAGTTGTTGCGATGAGACAAGATAGTAGCTACTAAACAATTGGATACCACGAAATTGTGGAGAAAAAGGGGTAAAATTTAAAAATAAATTTTAAAAAAACTGGCAGAGGAATAAACAAAAATATTTAGTTTTATTTGAGGACCAGAGTTACGAATCCCTTTTTGGCCCGGCAGCCTAGGGGGGGGGGGGGGGTAATATAACGCATGCAAATTATAATAGTGACAAAGTAAAAGTGTGAATGAAAAACCACAGACAACTCAATTACCGTCAAACACACGGTAAAGGGGCTGAGTTGGACCCAAGACAAGAAACAAATATCCAAAAACACCCCTAAGCTAGATGAGCCTACTACTAACTAACTATACAGCTAACTAACTAAAAATACAGTGGGTGGTCTGCCCAGTTCTACCTAGTGTTCTTAGACAAAGTAGTCCTTGTCTTGGTTCCCCCTTTTCCCACCAGCTAAAACAAACAAGAGAACTACCGAGAGATTGTATGACAGATATTGACAGAGAGATTGAGCTCCTGAGAAAACAACTGATTGGGGTTTTAAACCAAGGGAAAGGAAATGTGATAGGGTAAGGGAAAAGGAGGAGGTGTGTCTTAATTGATGACTGCATGTTGACTGATTGGGGAATGATGATTGCCACCTGTGAGGGAAGAAGGAGAGAAAAGAAATACACACACACACACACACAGGATACACACACAGAATACCTGTATCGTAACAACCAGGATGTTGACAACTGTGCCATACAGATTGCAAAATAGTTGGGAAGAGATTTTTGTTGTACTGATTCCATGGTACAGGGTGTAGGAGTTGATATATAAAACAACATAAAATTCAAGACTGTGCTTTACAGCTAAAATTATATAGAATTCTTGCCACCAACAAAATGTTGAATATTTGGGGCATAAAATCATCGAAGCTCTGCAGATTTTGTTGTGAGGATACAGAATCAGTAAAGACATGGGTAAAATGCCAGAAGGTCCAGACCATATATTATTGGGGTGGGCTGGTAAATAAAGAAATATATACAGTGCATTCGGAAAGTGTTCTGACCCCTTCCCCTTTTCCACATTTTGTTACGTTAATTTTTTTTTTAAATAATTCAATCCTCAATTTACACACAATACACCATAATGACAAAGCGAAAAAATGGGTTCTTAGACATTTCTGAAAATGAATAAAAATACATAAACCTTATTTACATAGGTATTCCGACCCTTTTCTATGAGACGTGAAATTCAGCTCAGGTGCATCCGGTTTCCACTGTGGTAAATTCAATTGATTGGACATGATTTGGAAAGGCACACATACATACATACATATATATATATACACAGTGCGTTGCGAAAGTATTCGGCACACTTGAACTTAGCGACCTTTTGCCACATTTCAGGCTTCAAAACATAAAGATATAAAACTGTATTTTTTTGTGAAGAATCAACAACAAGTGGGACACAATCATGAAGTGGAACGACATTTATTGGATATTTAAAACTTTTTTAACAAATCAAAACTGAAAAATTGGGCGTGCAAAATTATTCAGCCCCCTTAAGTTAATACTTTGTAGCGCCACCTTTTGCTGCGATTACAGCTGTAAGTCGCTTGGGGTATGTCTCTATCAGTTTTGCACATCGAGAGACTGACATTTTTTCCCATTCCTCCTTGCAAAACAGCTCAAGCTCAGTGAGGTTGGATGGAGAGCATTTGTGAACAGCAGTTTTCAGTTCTTTCCACAGATTCTCGATTGGATTCAGGTCTGGACTTTGACTTGGCAATTCTAACACCTGGATATGTTTATTTTTGAACCATTCCATTGTAGATTTTGCTTTATGTTTTGGATCATTGTCTTGTTGGAAGACAAATCTCCATCCCAATCTCAGGTCTTTTGCAGACTCCATCAGGTTTTCTTCCAGAATGGTCCTGTATTTGTCTCCATCCATCTTCCCATCAATTTTAACCATCTTCCCTGTCCCTGCTGAAGAAAAGCAGGCCCAAACCATGATGCTGCCACCACCATGTTTGACAGTGGGGATGGTGTGTTCAGGGTGATGAGCTGTGTTGCTTTTACGCCAAACATAACGTTTTGCATTGTTGCCAAAAAGTTCAATTTTGGTTTCATCTGACCAGAGCACCTTCTTCCACATGTTTGGTGTGTCTCCCAGGTGGCTTTTGGCAAACTTTAAACGACACTTTTTATGGATATCTTTAAGAAATGTCTTTCTTCTTGCCACTCTTCCATAAAGGCCAGATTTGTGCAATATACGACTGATTGTTGTCCTATGGACAGAGTCTCCCACCTCAGCTGTAGATCTCTGCAGTTCATCCAGAGTGATCATGGGCCTCTTGGCTGCATCTCTGATCAGTCTTCTCCTTGTATGAGCTGAAAGTTTAGAGGGACGGCCAGGTCTTGGTAGATTTGCAGTGGTCTGATACTCCTTCCATTTCAATATTATCGCTTGCACAGTGCTCCTTGGGATGTTTAAAGCTTGGGAAATCTTTTTGTATCCAAATCCGGCTTTAAACTTCTTCACAACAGTATCTCGGACCTGCCTGGTGTGTTCCTTGTTCTTCATGATGCTCTCTGCGCTTTTAACAGACCTCTGAGACTATCACAGTGCAGGTGCATTTATACGGAGACTTGATTACACACAGGTGGATTGTATTTATCATCATTAGTCATTTAGGTCAACATTGGATCATTCAGAGATCCTCACTGAACTTCTGGAGAGAGAGTTTGCTGCACTGAAAGTAAAGGGGCTGAATAATTTTGCACGCCCAATTTTTCAGTTTTTGGTTTGTTAAAAAAGTTTGAAATATCCAATAAATGTCGTTCCACTTCATGATTGTGTCCCACTTGTTGTTGATTCTTCACAACAAAAATACAGTTTTATATCTTTATGTTTGAAGCCTGAAATGTGGCAAAAGGTCGCAAAGTTCAAGGGGGCCGAATACTTTCGCAAGGCACTGTATATATATACATACACACAGCTGAAGTCAGAAGCTTACATACACCTTAGCCAAATATCCTCTGTCAGGAGGAATGGGCCAAAATTCACCCAACTTATTGCGAGAAGCTTGTGGAAGGCTACCCAAAACGTTTGACCCAAATTAAACAATTTAAAGGCAATGGTGCCAAATAGTAATTGTGTGTACGTAAACTTCTGACCCACTGGGAATGTGATGAAAAAAATAAAAGCTGAAAAATAATTCTCTATTATTCTGACATTTCACATTCTTAAAATAAAGTGGTGATCCTAACTGACCTAAGACATGGCATTTTTACTAGGATTAAATGTGAGGAATTGTGAAAAACTGTTTAAATATATTTGGCTAAAGTGTATGTAAACTTCCGACTACAACTGTAGGTATATGCATACAATCAGAGGTAAAGTGGCTGAGCAGCAGGATACAAAATAAATAAAATAGTAGCAGCAACGTATGGTGCGTTTGTTAGGAGAGAGTGAACTGCTCCCGCATGAACAAAGGAATCTACAGTACCAGTCAAAAGTTTGGACACCAACTCATTCAAGGGTTTTTCTTTTCACTATTTTATACATTTTAGAATAAATAGTGAAGACATCAAAACTATGAAATAACACATATGGAATCACGTAGTAACCAAAAAACTTTAACAAATCAAAATATATTTGAGATTCTTCAAAGTAGCCAGCCTTTGTTTGCCTTGATGACAGCTTTGGACACTCTTGGCATTCTCTCAGCCAGCTTCACTTGGAATGCTAATCCATGCTCCATGCTCTAGCTAGCTAACTAGCTATAACTTGCAATGAAAACGACTTTCTGACAAATTTAGAAACGTATAATATCTGAAACTATAGCAAGACTCTTACCCGTATACAGTGGCTTGCGAAAGTATTCACCCCCTTGGCATTTTTCCTATTTTGTTGCCTTACCTGGAATTAAAATAGACTTTGTGTGGGTTTGTATCATTTGATTTACACAACACTTTGAAGATCGAGAATATTTTTTATTGTGAAGAAAACAAGAAATAAGACAAAGAAAACTGAACTTGAGCGTGCATAACTATTCACCACCCCAAAGTCAATCATTTGTAGAGCCACCTTCTGCAGCAATTACAGCTGCAAATCTCTTGGGGTATGTCTCTAAAAGCTTGGCACATCTAGCCACTGGGATTTTTTGCCCATTCTTCAAGGCAAAACCGCTCCAGCTTCTTCAAGTTGGATGGGTTCTACTGGTGTACAGCAACTTTAAGTCATTCCACAGGTTCTCAATTGGATTGAAGTCTGGGCCATTCCAAGACATTTAAATGTTTCCCCTTAAACCACTTGAGTGTTGCTTTAGCAGTATGCTTAGGGTCATTATCCTGCTGGAAGGTGAACCTCCGTCCCAGTCTCAAATCTCTGGAACACTGAAACAGCTTTCCCTCAAGAATTTCCTTGTATTTAGTGCCATCCATCATTCCTTCCATTCTGACCAGTTTCTCAGTCCCTGCCAATGATGTTCTCGGGATGATGGGAGGTGTTGGGTTTGCGCCAGACATAGCGTTTTTCTTGATGGCCAAAAACCTAAATTTGAGTCTCATCTGACCAGAGACCCTCCTTCCATATGCTTGGGGTCTCCCACATGCCTTTTGGTGAACACCAAATGTGTTTGCTCATTTTCTTCTTTAAGCAATGGCTTTTCTTCTGGCCACTCTTCCATAAAGCCCAGCTCTGTGGAGTGTACGGCTTAAAGTAGTCCTAAAGACAGATACTCCAATCTCTGCTGTGGCACAGCAGAGATGCCTTCCTTGCCTGGTCCGGGAGAGCTCCTTGGTCTTCATGATGCCGCTTGCTTGGTGGTGTTGCATACTCTGGGGCCTTTCAGAACAGGTGTATATACAGTGGGGCGAACAAGTATTTGATGCACTCCCGAATTTGCAGGTTTTCCAACTTACAAAGCATGTAGAGGTCTGTAATTTTTTATCATAGTTACACTTCAACTGTGAAAGACGGAATCGAAAACAAAAATCCAGAAAATCACATTGTATGATTTTTAAGTAATTAATTTGCATTTTATTGCATGACATAAGTATTTGATACATCAGAAAAGCAGAACTTAATATTTGGTACAGAAATCTTTGTTTGCAATTACAGAGATCATACCTTTCCTGTTGTTCTTGACCAGGTTTGCACACACTGCAGCAGGGATTTTGGCCCACTCCTCCATACAGACCTTCTCCAGATCCTTCAGGTTTCGGGGCTGTCGCTGTGCAATACGGACTTTCAGCTCCCTCCAAAGATTTTCTATTGGGTTCAGATCTGGAGACTGGCTAGGCCACTCCAGGACCTTTAGATGCTTCTTACGGAGCCACTCCTTAGTTGCCCTGGCTGTGTGTTTCGGGTCGTTGTCATGCTGGAAGACCCAGCCACGACCCATCTTCAATGCTCTTACTGAGGGAAGGAGGTTGTTGGCCAAGATCTCGCGATACATGGCCCCACCCATCCTCCCCTCAATATGGTGCAGTCGTCCTGTCCCCTTTGCAGAAGAGCATCCCCAAAGAATGATGTTTCCACCTCCATGCTTCACGGTTGGGATGGTGTTCTTGGGGTTGTACTCATCCTTCTTCTTCCTCCAAACACGGCGTGTGGAGTTTAGACCAAAAAGCTCTATTTTTGTCTCATCAGACCACATGACCTTCTCCCATTCCTCCTCTGGATCATCCAGATGGTCATTGGCAAAATTCAGACGGGCCTGGACATGCGCTGGCTTGAGCAGGGGGACCTTGCGTGCGCTGCAGGATTTTAATCCATGACGGCGTAGTGTGTTACTAATGGTTTTCTTTGAGACTGTGGTCCCAACTCTCTTCAGATCATTGACCGGGTCCTGCAGTGTAGTTCTGGGCTGATCCCTCACCTTCCTCATGATCATTGATGCCCCACGAGGTGAGATCTTGCATGGAGCCCCAGACCGAGGGTGATTGACCATCATCTTGAACTTCTTCCATTTTCTAATAATTGCACCAACAGTTGTTGCCTTCTCATCAAGCTGCTTGCCTGTTGTCCTGTAGCCCATCCCAGCCTTGTGCAGGTCTACAATTTTATCCCTGATGTCCTTACACAGCTCTCTGGTCTTGGCCATTGTGGAGAGGTTGGAGTCTGTTTGATTGAGTGTGTGGACAGGTGTCTTTTATACAGGTAACGAGTTCAAACAGGTGCAGTTAATACAGGTAATGAGTGGAGAACAGGGGGGCTTCTTAAAGAAAAACTAACAGGTCTGTGAGAGCTGGAATTTTACTGGTTGGTAGGTGATCAAATACTTATATCATGCAATAAAATGCTAATTAATTACTTAAAAATCATACAATCTGATTTTCTGGATTTTTGTTTTAGATTCCGTCTCTCAAATTTGAAGTGTACCTATGTTAAAAATTACTGACCTCTACATGCTTTGTGAGTAGGAAAACCTGCAAAATCAGCAGTGTATCAAATACTTGTTCTCCCCACTGTATACTGAGATCATGTGACAGATCATGTTATACCCCGCCCCACCCTGGGGCGGCAGGGTAGCCTAGTGGTTAGAGTGTTGGACTAGTAACATGAAGGTGGCAAGTTCAAACCCCTGAGCTGACAAGGTACAAATCTGTCGTTCTGCCCCTGAACAGGCAGTTAACCCACTGTTCCCACTAGGCCGTCATTGAAAATAAGATTTTGTTCTTAACTGACTTGCCTAGTTAAATAAAGGTAAAATAAATACTTAGATTGCATACAGGTGGACTTTATTTAACTAATTATGTGACTTCTGAAGGTAATTGGTTGCACCAGATCCATAGTAAAGGTACATATGCACATTTTATTTGTATTTTTTTTACTTCACTTCACCATTTCGACTATTTTGTGGCATGAAATCCAAATATAAATCCATTTAAATGACAGGTTGTAATGCAAAAAAATAGGAAAAACGCCAAGGGGGATGAATACTTTTGCAAGGCACTGTACATGGATGAATGCTTCCCGGCAGACTGCAACCCCTTTCATTAGTCCTGTGTCATTCCATTTTTATTGTTTCGCTTACTTGGCCCACTGTGTCAAAGTCACTCTGGTTGAGAGCAGTAGCAACGCATTTGCAGTTCTCCATGGCTAACATTATATCTTTAGAAAATACTGCAGTAGAAAGGTATCTACACACAACGAGCAGCTCCATTTTATAGACAGATGCTACACAGCAGACCAATCCGAAACTCATCTCTCGGAATGTCCAGCCCATTCATTATTTCAGCCAATCATGGCTAGCGGGAAGGTTCCTGACTTTTTCTGTGGCTAAACCAACCAGGCTAGGAATTTAACGACTTTATTCGTATTTACAGATGGCATACACGTTTGTTATGTAAGCACATGAAAGTTTACATTTTCCAGAAGGCAATTCTGCCAAAAATGTTTTTTTGATAAATAATAATAAATGTTTAAATGCCTCTCCTGTGAAGTCGTGACTCTAGTGTGACTCTAGTTTCCTGAAACGAGTCACAATTTGACAAGCACTTGATAATGCCTTGAATTTCCCAGCGGCAAATACATCATTCACAAGTCATAGGCTAATATTGTCACCATCAGACTATTTTTGATTTAATCTCATCTTTACATATACTAAATAATATTATGCATTCGGAAAGTATTCAGACAGCCTTACTGTTACCCCCAAAAATTACATTACAGCCTTATTCTAAAATGTATTAAAGCTTTAAAAACATGTATCTACATACAATACCCCATAATGACAAAGCAAAAAAACGTTTTTTTAGAAATATTCAGACCCTTTACTCAGTACTTTGTTGAAGGACCTTTGGAAGCGATTTCAGCCACAAGTCGTATTGGGTATGACACTACAACCTTGGCACAACTGTATTTGGGCAGTTTCTCCCATTCTTCTCTTGCAGATCCTCTCAAGCTCTGTCAGGTTGGATGGAGAGCTTCGCTGCACAGCTATTTCCAGGTTTCTCCAGAGATGTTAGAAAAGGTTCATGTCCAGGCTCTGGCTGGGCCACTCAAGGACATTCAGAGACACTCCTGCGTTGTCTTGGATGTGTGCTTAGGGTTGTTGTCCTGTTGGAAGGTGAACCTTCTCCCCAGTCTGTCCTGAGTGCTCTGGAGCAGGTTATCATCAAGGATCGCTGTACTTTTCTCCGTTCATCTTTCCTTCAAACCTGACTAGTCTCCCAGTCCCTGCCGCTGAAAAACATTCCCACAGCATAATGCTGCCACCACCATGTTTCACCGTAGGCATGGTGGCAAGTTTCCTCCAGACATGACACTTGCCATTCAGGCCAAAGATTTCAATCTTGGTTTCATCCGATCAGAGAATCTTGTTTCATGGCTTTGTTTTTGCTCTGACATGCTCTGTCAACTGTGGGACCGTATAGAAAGGTGTGTGTGCCTTTCCAAATCATGTCCAATCAGTTGAATTTACCACAGCTGGACTCCAATCAGGGTGTAGAAACATCTCAAGGATGATCAATGTAAACAGGATTCACCTGAGCTCAATTTCGAGTCTCAGAGCACAGGGTCTGAATACTTACATAAATAAGGCATTTCTGGTTTTTATTTGTAATAAATTCACAAATTCTAAAAACCTGTTTTTGCTTTGTCATTATTGGGTATTGTGTGTAGATTGATGAGAATTTTTATTTATTTAAACATTTTAGAATAAGGCTGTAACGTAACAAAATGTGGAAAGAGTGAAGGGGTCTGAATACTTTCCGAATGCACTGTATGTGTGAAATTGGTTTGGATTTAAAATGGACCATTATCATGCACCTGTCTCCAGGCACGGGAAAAAAATTTCATCTATGCACTTAAATAGCGACTGGAGGAAGCTATTCCTTTACTTAATTTGCATTGCCCTCCTGTTGTAAAGAGATGCATTGTACTTAATATTAGGAAAGTTGATAAATAAATATAATAGGCCTAGCATATAGAAAGCCGATGGGATCCTCTTTTTCATGGAGGCAATCACTCTGTTTTCTCACAATCTTTTATTTAAGCTTTATTTAACTAGTCAAGTCAGTTAATTACATTGATGGCCTACCCTGGCCAAGCCCTAACCCAGATGACTCTGGGCCAATTGTGCGCTGCCCTATGGGACTCCCAATCACGGCCGGTTGTGAAACAGCCTGGAATGGAACTAGGTCTGTAGTGACGCCTCTAGCACTGAGATGCGGTGCCTTAGACCGCTGTGCCATATCCTATAGAAATTTTGTGCAACATGGGCTCTCATGAAGTGTTTGATTTAGATTTCCGAAACATTTGCATTGATATCAGAGTGATTAGAGGAACAATGGAGTGCTGAGTACCAGGCAGTTAGCAAGTTTGGTAGGCTACTAATGACCATCCGCTGCATCAGCGCTTGGAGAAGCCTAATTAACATGACTAAACGGTCACGCGGAAGTTGACTGCCATCATGACTCGTGACCGCTGGTGTGTTGGTCATATGGTCACCGTAACAGCCCTACCCATAACATAATGCAGACACCACTAAGCTTGAAAATATGGAGTGATACTAAGTAATGTGTTCTATTGGATTTGCTCCATACATTGTGCTTTGTATTCAGGATAAAATGTTAATTGCTTAGCCAAAGTTTTGACAGTATTACTTTAGTGCCTTGTTGCAAATAGGATGCATGTTTTTGAATATTTTTTTATTCTGTACGGGCTTCCTTTTCACTCTGTCAATTATGTTAGTATTGTGTAATAACTAATACTGTTAATCCATCCTCAGCTTTCTCCTATCACAGCCATTAATAAAAGGCTATAAGTAACATAAAACAACCCCCATCAAAAACCAATTTACGGCTGTCCGCATCTGCGTCGGAAGGTCGCCGAGCGACAGTGGTGTTTTTGTCAGACCATGAGATATCCTGAAAATCAGCCTTCTTACGAAAACGTCTGTAGCGTTCGAATCCTTTGGGCTACAAACTAATATGACCCCACGTTGGAAAGGGGAGACTCTCACAAACATGATAATGGTTGGTCTACGACACCAAACAGTGCCACTGGACTCTCTGAATTTAAACCATACAAATGAATGGAAGTATGGAGGTAGTTTTGTGCCAACAAAAATATATACACTGCTGAAAAAAATAAAGGGAACACTAAAATAACACATCCTAGATCTGAATGAATGAAATATACTTATTAAATACTTTTTTCTTTGCATAGTTGAATGTGCTGACAACAAAATCACACAAAAATGATCAATGGAAATCAAATTTGGAGTCACACTCAAAATTAAAGTGGAAAACCACACTACAGGCTGATCCAACTTTGATGTAATGTCCTTAAAACAAGTCAAAATAAGGCTCAGTAGTGTGTGTGGCCTCCACGTGCCTGTATGACCTCCCTACAATGCCTGGGCATGCTCCTGATGAGGTGGCGGGTGGTCTCCTGAGGGATCTCCTCCCAGACCTGGACTAAAGCATCCGCCAACCCCTGGACAGTCTGTGGTGCAACGTGGCGTTGGTGGATGGAGCGAGACATGATGTCCCAGATGTGCTCAATTGGATTCAGGTCTGGGAAACGGGCGGGCCAGTCCATAGCACCAATGCCTTCCTCTTGCAGGAACTGCTGACACACTCCAGCCACATGAGGTCTAGCATTGTCTTGCATTAGGAGGAACCCAGGGCCAACCGCACCAGCATATGGTCTCACAAGGGGTCTGAGGATCTCATCTCGGTACCTAATGGCAGTCAGGCTACCTCTGGCGAGCACATGGAGGGCTGTGCGGCCCCCCAAAGAAATACCACCCCACACCATGACTGACCCACCGCCAAACTGGTCATGCTTGAGGATGTTGCAGGCAGCAGAACGTTCTCCACGGCGTCTCCAGACTGTCACGTCTGTCACATGTGCTCAGTGTGAACCTGCTTTCATCTGTGAAGAGCACAAGGCGCCAGTGGCGAATTTGCCAATCCTGGTGTTCTCTGGCAAATGCCAAACGTCCTGCACGGTGTTGGGCTGTAAACACAACCCCCACCTGTGGACGTCGGGCCTTTATACCACCATCATGGAGTCTTTTTCTGACCATTTGAGCAGACACACGCACATTTGTGGCCTGCTGGAGGTAATTTTGCAGGGCTCTGGCAGTGCTCCTCCTGCTCCTCCTTGCACAAAGGCGGAGGTAGCGGTCCTGCTGCTGGGTTGTTGCCCTCCTACGGCCTCCTCCACGTCTCCTGGTGTACTGGCCTGTCTCCTGGTAGCACCTCCATGTTCTGGACACTACGCTGACAGACACAGCAAACCTTCTTGCCACAGCTCACATTGATGTGCCATCCTGGATGAGCTGCACTACCTGAGCCACTTGTGTGGGTTGTAGACTCCATCTCATTCTACCACTAGAGTGAATGCACCGCCAGCATTCAAAAGTGACCAAAACATCAGCCAGAAGCATATGAACTGAGAAGTGGTCTGGTCACCACCTGCAGAACCACTCCTTTATTGGGGGTGTCTTGCTAAATGCCTATAATTTCCACCTGTTGTCTATTCCATTTGCACAACAGCATGTGAAATTTATTGTCAATCAGTGTTGCTTCCTAAGTGGACAGTTTGATTTCACAGAAGTGTGATTGACTTGGAGTTACATTGTGTTGTTTAAGTGTTCCCTTTATTTTTTTGAGCAGTGTATTTTCCTGAGCTTTCTTATATCTCCTAGACATAGGACATGCATTTTAAAACATTATGATTTATTTTGTAAATGTATGAATGTGTTATTCAGTACATTTCTATGGGCTGTAGTAGTAAAGGCCAAATAAAATATTTTATCAAATAACTTTTGCATATTATTGTACACCCAAAGGGGTCCTAAAATTCCAAATCAAATAGCTAAATGATCCATGGTATGGCCACCTTAAAACAATTCCATATTTTAGCTTACTAGAATTTTAACCCATCTACCAATAGGTACCCTTGGCGAGGCATTGAAAAAGCTCTCTGGTCTTTGTGGTTGAACCTGTGCTTGAAATTCACTGCTTGACTGTGGAACCTTACAGATAATTGTGTGTGATGGGTACAAAGATGGTGTAGTCATTCAACAATCCTATTAAACACTATTATTCCATGTCCATGCTTTTTATGTGACTTGTTAAGAATGTTTTTACTCCTGAACTTATTTAGGCTTGCCGTAACATAAGAATACTTATTGACTCAATACATTTCAGCTTTTTATTTTTTACATTTTTATTTTTTATCAGTGACACAATCAGAACATTTTTAAAGCCATTTTAAATTCCGAATAACACAACAAAATGTGGAAGAAAAAGTCAAGGGGTGTGAACTTTCTGAAGGCACTGGTGTGTATACATGCATACATGCTGAGTGTACAAAACATTAAGGACACCTTCCTAATGTTGAGTTAGAGCCCCCCTTTTGCCCTCAGAACAGTCTAAATTCGTCAGGGCATAGACTCTATAAAGTGTCAAAAGCATTCTACAGGGATGCCTGCCAATGTTGACTCCAATGCTTCCCACAGTTGTCAAGTTGGCTGGATGTCATTTGGGTGGTGGGCCATTCTTAATACACACAGGAAACTGTTAAGCATTAAGAACCTAGTTCAAAGGCACTTAAATCTTTTGTCTTGCCCATTCACCCTCTGAATGGCACACAGACAATCCATGTCTCAATTGTCTCAAAGCTTACAAATTCTTCTTTAATCTGTTTCCTCCCTTTATCTACAATGAAGGGGATTTAACAAGTGACATCAATAAGGGATCATAGCTTTCATCTGGATTCACCTGGTTAGTCTCATGGAAAGAGCAGGTGTCCTTAATGGGGTTTTTTTACACTCAGTTGATAGATAGCTATTGAATTACACATTTTTTCTTCCACATTTTCATTACAATTCAGCTTGCTGCCATAATTATTTGGTGAAGAACAATAAAACCCTTTATCTCTATATATATATATCTTTATATATATATACACACACACATATATATATATATATATATATATATATATATATATATATATATATATATATATATATATCATGAGAAAATGAATTTAGTTACACACCTTTCAAAATAAACCACTGAAAATATAGAGTATATACACATGGAGAAGAATTATCCTGCTATGTGATCTATAAAGACCTTTTCCCTTGGCTGGTGGTGTTTGAAAGGGACACATTTTGAGGATAAATGCTCATTCACCCGACACATCAGGTACCTCTTCAGATACTTACAAAAGGTCTGATCTCTAAGCCCATAAACTATTGGACTAATAAGCCTGGGCAAAATATGAACAATTACATAGCTAGTAAACCGGATCTCCAGCGCGTGTGTGGAAAATATATATAGCATCAGGCTGTCAATCAAAGGGCCTATGTAGGTGAACATGCACATTAACAACTGTACAGCATGAAGCAAGATGGTGTTGCGAGCCTTCCTGGCATCCGCATTCGCCGCCTTGGCAGTGAACATGATCCTGAAATACGTATAGAAAAGAGTGAACCAAACAACAGTCAGATACACAGCGTGGGAAATGTTTTTCTTCTCTATCAGGTACGGGTTGCGGAAAAGTGAGTCTCGGCTACAGAATATTTTGGAGTGGAAGAACTGAAGTGGTTCTGTGGCCAAGAGAATGAAAAGGTCAGGTAAAATTGGAATCGTGGCCATGATCCAAATGATGCCAATGAGAATGTAGGTCCTGCGCACTGTACATATCTGAGAATGGCGCAGCGGTATACATATAGCTATATAGCGCTCTAAGGCCATGGTAGCCAGGTTCACAGGAGTATTCAAAGTGGTAAAAATGGCAATCATCAAAAGAAAGCAGCAAAAAGACACATTGATTGTGAACAGGATGTAGCTTATGACATGCAGGAAGACAGCAATGGTCAATTGGATCATGTCATTGATCACCAGGTGGATGAAGAGGATGTAGCGAGGGTTGACATTGAAGGTCTCGTGTTTCAAGAAGGTGTGGACAAATGTGCCATTGATGTAGTTGATGGAGATCCACAGTGCCACCACAATAATGTTCTTTGTCAAAGCCGTGACAAACGTGTCTCTGACGTTGAGAGAGACGTGTGTGACGTTGCCATCGACTGAGAAATTCATCGCTCAATAGTTGCAACCTGTAATGCAGTAGATTAGCAATATTTGGGCTGAAATATAAGGTAAATCAGAGAGTGCTTTGTCATTTACATCCTCAAATGTTCAGATATTTACCTCATCATCCATGAGTTTTATCATACTGCTGCTATTTCTAAATCTTGCTGTAAAAATGACTTGGTTAGGTACAGTAATGTACCATCTACTCACCTTTCTAGATGTCCTCTAATCTCAAGATCAACCTGACATAATATGTGAGTCTTCATCTCTGGCATGAGTTTATATAGTATAATTTGAGTCCTGGGACTAACTTCTGACAAGGAGGGTCATTCCCTTAACACGGGCCATATTGCTCACACATACAGCTTTCCACATGAGGGTGTTGGAAAAAAAACATGATTACATGATATGGTTTAAGTGATGTTTAACTCATAATCTAATGTAACACCTTTTCCCACTTACTTTGGCTGTCATCGATTGCCCAAGACAGATTCTTTTGATATTTTCTAGCTAAATACATTCCTTTAATTGTTTTGTTTTCTGCTGCTTGCGATTTGATAAATGGTTTGATTTAATATTTGTCATTCTCACATTCAATTTCAAATCAGCATCCCTTTGAAAATAATCGGATCCCCAATGGACACATTAGAATAGATCATTCACAGCTTGTGCATAATCAAGGGAAGGCTACAAAGCCCACGCCCAAATACATTTTCATATATTCATGCTTATTGACATAGCCTAAACAAATACACTGTCTATATTCAATCTCCAATCTCCACAGTTGGATCTGTGGAGAGCCTATGCCTCTCTCGCTCAGATTTCTGGCTCACAGCCTATGAGTACATTAGATGTACATTATGTACTTATTGACCTCTGAAGAAGTCGAAGTGGGTTTAAGTTGATTCCAAATGCCACTTTAACACTATGGTTTAAACAGGTGTTATCCCTGTTACCACCAAAGTTCATCAAAATCACAATTTACACATGTTGAACATTTTGTTACATTTATTTCACCAGTTTCTTGTGGTTCCTGAATGGGGAAACATCACTGTTAATGTGTTAGTTGCTAAAGGGTGGTGACTCAAATATGAACTTCTGTAATAAAATCGCCAAAGTTGTATATCATCAGTGCTTTAGACTCCAAATAACACTGTGCAAGTCTGTTTACTACCTTAAAGGCATTTTGATACTGTAGACCATGCACTGCTTTTATAAAGGTTACACAATATTCAGCTATGTACAACTGCTATTGTTTTGTTCAACTGTCTTTCCATACATTGCTGGCATTGTTTACCGAGTGCTTAATTGCAACATGCATGTTTGCCTATGGGTTCTCTTTTCCTATTTCATTTTAAAGAGTGGAATATATTCTGTCCACTCATCTATGATTTATCACTTGATGTGATTATTAAAACATGTATTTTTCATCCAAAATGAACCAAAACAAACTCAACCATGATGCACTTAACACCCGGTGAATATACACTGTTACACTGGTTAGCATTGAAGGTGTAGTGGGCCCCACTTCAGGACCCACAGGAGGGTCATAGGTAGGCTGATATGTGCCTGGGCTTGTGCCATCATGACCATTGAGGCCAAAATAAATGATTTGATTGGCTGAACATTGTGCTCTTCAGCTCAAATTTCTGTAATCAAACCCAGTAAACCAACACATAAAGCATGGTATGAAGAGCAGCTGAATCAATACAGGTGTCTCAGGAAGTGGTTTTACTTTTAGACAGCTATATGGTATGTGCCAACACTTCCTTGTCTGAGCTCCTCTGCTTCTTCCGTTCACTTGGCAATGTTACACCAGACTGAGAACTTTTTAAAGGCCGATTGTTGTTGAAAAGCAGTTGCATATGTTTTTCCACAGCTCCTTGTGAGAGTTGAAGGCCAGACTACCTATTGGGACAATTAACATGTCTTTTACCAAGGCTTGGGGGACCATCTGACATTTCACATTCTCCAGTCTTGGCTGGGAGTCGGCAAACACGGCAATGGAAAGGGGAGCTTCGTCCCATTAGCCTTAATTAGAAGCTACTGACAAAGGTCATCCAGGGCGGGACACTTGTGGAACGACAACATGGCATCCCAGGGACTGATTAGAACATCTATGGAGATAAGAACTGAAGTTCATCACCATAAAGTATGTCTCTGTTTGCAAACAATAATGAAGGAAGATCCCACTACACATTACTTGTCAATTTAGTCCCTCGGGGGTACACGCAAACAACACTTCTCAGTCCAATTACAGGGTGACTGCTCTCTGGTTGCTATGATTCTACGAGCCGGTTCAGAGTTATGAAGAAACAACACCGAGAACAGTTCAGTCTTTATTACCATCTGTGCCAGAATAGAGTCTTCAACCATTACAGAAAAAGGTTATTAGAAAAAATACAAAAAGTACAGGTAACCAAATATAGGAGTATAAATCTTTCCTATCACATGGTCGTTTAATAAAGACTAAATAAAGAAACTAAAAGGCCCTCTTGTTCATTTACATCGCTCAGTGATATTCTCTCGGTCTCAAGAAAATGCAGTAAAATGCTTCAAAGATAGGGCAAATCAGTTCAACTGTAAAAGCTCACTCCATTTAAAATAAATGATAAACAGGGTGGTTCGAGCCCTGAACGCTGATTGGCTGACAGCTGTGGTATATCATACCATTTACCACGGGTATGACTAAACATGTAGTTTTACTTCTCTAATTACATTGGCAACCAGTTCATAATAGCAGTAAGGCACCTTGTGGGTTTGTGATATATGGCCAATATACCACGGCTAAGGGCTATGTCCAGGCACACCGCGTTGTGTCATGCGTAAGAACATATACCACACCTCCTCGGGGCTTATTGCTTAAGTAAACCACAGCAAAAGTTGGGCGTAAACTTCCTTTCCTTTGTGGTGGTATTTTGATTTCACATAATATACCAGTATATTCATGACCTCATTCAACTTCATAAATAGTTACAAAGTAAGACAATCAATGTGATCTTAATTACTCAATTAGGATGTATTTTTGGAGCTCAAATTCATACAGAACTTTCTCATCCTCTTGACAGTAATGTTTTGCTGTGATCTAGGTAATTTTGTGATGCTTGGTTTCACTTTTGTGAATCCAGAAACCCTCATTTTGTATTCTTTACGACTCTCCTATCATTTATTCCTCTAAAAATATTGGATTATATTACTTTCTATGAGAAAATGCGTCCGAATTTGAAGTGGTAATAATACTTATTAATTATTTTTTCCCCCAGTTATTTACTGCTGGTATCAAACTTGCTATAAACACATTACATTAACAAACCATATAAAACATATTAAGGATAAATGGAGCACAAATAAAAACCGTCTGGTGTGACAATGGAAAAATACTGTGTATTTAAGACGCACTATGGAGACATCGCACCGGCATTTCCTGGTTGCTAAAATTCTAATAGTTTGCCTAATTTAAGTTCATAGTGACATTATAGTGTAGAGCATCATTGTACCATGTAAACCGTTGTGAAATATATTTTCCATAACCAATAATATTTTATTTTCAGCTGTTTGAAGATGTACAAAAATGAAAGTAAAAAGACACAAACAAAACTTTAAAACGGGAAGCATAGAACCGATCTACCAGCTTCTTAGACTTTCAATGACAGATCTATAACTCATATTTCTATGTGAATTTGGTTGGGTGCCCAAAAAGTTGCATATTGGAGCTTTAAGTTATAAGCAATGGCTGTATTTTCTAGTTGCCTGTGCTTATGTCTACATTAAGTATGGATGTGCTTGACATGACTTAAGTCCATTGCATGTCCACATTCATGCACTGAAATAAGATATTCTACATAAAATATTGTTTTGGGTCATTTACATCATGGAAAGTCGACATTGATAGGACTTGTGTTTTTACTCTTACATTCTTGACAGGAAAATTATTCTATGCTCAAAGCATCTCCTTATTCTTGTTGGGTTACTTGAATGACATCCCTCATTTTCGTGACAGCAGCTGGTTCTCCATGTCCTCCAATTGTGCAGTCATACCCGCCAGTATAAATGGGTTAAGGAAATAAACACATCATTCAATTGTATTGTCAAATGGCCTGTATGAAAAAGTTGGGCTGAGTTTAATGATATTGTGGTGGGTAGTAGTAGAATGGGATGGCATTATCGGATTGATGTTGGGCTGAATCCTAACTTGAAAAGTGTGCACAAGATTTGGACTTTGGTATAAATTATGCATTGATGTCAATGGAAGATCTCTACAACAACTTGAGTTACAAACACACACACACACACACGTACACACACACAGGCATTAGGATTTGGGCCTACAGTATATCACTTATATGCATATTTATAAAGTATCTAAGGTAATGATAAAAAATATTCATACAGTACCAGTCAAAAGTTTGCACACTTACTCATTCAAGGGTTTTTCTTGATATTTACTATTTCCTACATTGTAGAATAATAGTGAAGACATAAAAAATATGAAATAACACATATGGAATCATGTAGTAACCAAAAAAGTGTTCAACGAATCAAAATATATTTTATATTTGAGATTCTTCAAGGCTGCCTTGATGACGGCTTAGCACACTCTTGGGAACTGGGAACTTGGAAAAATACGAGAACTTAGGAAAAATACAAAGTCAAATCATGATGTCAGTGATCTTCAGCTCAGAAAGTCGGGGCTCTAGAAACAGGCCCGAGTTCCTGAGTTGGAATTCCGAGTTCAATGACCGTTCAAAACGATTTTTCCCAGTCGGAGCTCGTTTTTTCCCTCTAGAGTTCCCAATTGTTTTGAACGCAGCAATAATCCCAACCCATACTGATTGTCATAGCTATCCACCATGCATGAATCTGCAGTTAGCTAAAGTTAACCAACAAGGCTCAGTGTTAGCTAGCTCGCTAACATTAGGCTATAACTAGCAAGGCAAATTGCTTTCTGAGATACTAATGTTACTGCACAGATCAAACAAGTAACGTTAGCTAGCTAGCCAACCGTACACTTTAATTCGCAATGAAAACAACTTTCTGACAAAATTATAAACTTATATCTGAATGTTGCTAGCTAGATTATCTTACCCGTATGCATGGATGAATGCTTCTCCCTCTCTGTCACGGATGCCATGGTTGCCCTTAGTTTGAAGATGGAATCCAGAGACAGGTGTTTTATAAAACAGCCTTCTGTGTGTTCTCTTTTTGACTTCCTCCACATTTTTGCAATCAAATGCCAGAATTCTTTCCATCTCCTTAGCTATCATACTCTGCTTCCACCGGGTATTCCACTGATTTCAAAACTCGGTCAACTTCTTCCGTAACAACAACACTGTTGATCTCCATTTCAGAAGACTATAATGTCTGATTCATTGAAAATGTTTTTACGTAAATCAGGGATTTTCTCATGTTCTGATTCATTTTCAGTCAGAGAGAGTCAGCATGGCACGATTGTCCTCCAGAAAGTGGAGGGCATTAGCAACACTTTTGCACTTCTTCATGATATCTTTCACAAAAAGCCACGGTAGAAAGGATTACCTGCACATGCTACATGGCAGACGAATCCGAACTCATCTCTCGGTATGTCCAGCCGATCCATTATCTCAGCCAATTATGGCTAGCGGAAAGGGTCCCCTTTTTCCGGGGCTAAAGGTTAGTAATTTAACAATTGTATTCGTATTTACAGATGGCATACAAGTTTGTTATTAAGGCACATGAAAGTTCACATTTTCCGGAAGGCATTTCTGCCAAAAACGCATTTTGATCAAAAATAAATGTTTCAGTTAAAATAGTTATCCTGTGAAGTTATGACGTGATTTTCCTGAAACGAGTCACATATATAGTAATTGGTCATGCTACAACAGGGAAAAGACAAGCTACAAAGTGCACCTTTAATGAACATGTGCAGTATATAGAAGGATATGTTTTGTTTTCAGCTGCTCCAGAGTGGACATTGTTGCTTGCTGGAACTCAACCAGACTCTCACAGGCACATGGGTCTTTCACCTCAATCTCTCCCTGGCTCTCCTCTGAAACACACACAATTTTTTTTTACTATCTTTGTGGGGTCCATGACAGACAGACAGACAGACAGACAGACAGACAGACAGACAGACAGACAGACAGACAGACAGACATTGCCTGACTGTAGATTGTGTTCTAAAATAACATGTTCTAATGTGTTGTGATTTGTGATTAGCTTTGATCAAAGAATACAGTACCTGCACAGACATTGAGCTTGAGGTTCTCGGCTATCTGGTTGATGAAAGTGAAGTCAGTGGTATAGAAGAAGTGCTTGTCTAGTGGCTCTGAGGCAATCTCACGCAGCTCATCCTCCACGGCCTTCCCAACACCAACAGCATACATGGTGATACCTGACAAGGAGGACAACACACTATGTCACAAAAATGTTGGATGAAGTCCTAAATTGTATTTAATTGCAAGAACTGTTTTGTTGAAACAGCCAGTAACACACCAAAGTAGCGAATGGCAGCCGATTTGGACACATTTATTGTCTGTAAGTAGTACGTATTACACTTTAAAGAAAAAGTTATTAAACTGTTTTCATGTATGAACCAATTGATTCCATATTTCCTAATCATGTTATATGAGCTCTTATCAAAGCAAGATATTCTTATTTTAATGCAATCTTTGTCATTCCCTTGGTTTATGTAAACATTACTGCAGGCACTTTATAAGTTTATGTCACTGACCTTCTTCTTTGGCCTTCTTGGCCCACTCAGTGATGTCGTCCTGAGAGCGGCCGTCAGTGAAGACCAGGCCCACGCGAGGGATGTTCTTGCGGGCACCCTCGGCCTCCAAGAAGCTGTTCTCCATCATGTGCTTGAGGGCCAGGCCCGTCATGGTGCCCTTCTCCATGTACTCCACGTTCATCACCGCCTTCTTGATGTCATCTGCCTTCTCGTACATTTTGAGGGCGAACTCTGTGCGCACGTGGCTGGAGTACTGCACTAGGCCCACTCGAGTCCCATGGGCGGAGACATCCAGGGAGTCCACCACCTGGTTGACAAACTGCTTGACTAGCTCAAAGTTCTGGGGACGCACGCTCTTGGAGCCATCGATGAGGAGGACCAGGTCAATGTTGGCCGATCTGCAGGCTGGGTGGGACATTAGGGTAATCAGGGCCCTTTTCATACAGTAACATGCCCCTTTCATTTACCATGCATGGATTGTAGGTCTTCCATAAAGCACTGTGGGATGTGCAGTTATTATTATGCATTTTACCAGATCGGCATTGTAAAAGAGAATTTGTTCTCAATGACTTACCTGGCTAAATATTTTTATTTTGCAAGAGCTGGATTTATTTGTAGGTTATGTCATTTCAGTTGCAAGGCTCAAGCCACGCCCACCTGACAATACAGCTCAGTTCAGCTTTCATTTGATTTTGTTTGAGAAGTGGATTATCGATTTGTCAAGTAATTGTCACGTCACCGATTGAACTGACAATATTCATACGATTACCTGTGCAAACCACATTTTCTCTTGGGCTTTACTATCTTGGAGAAGTGTGTAACTATGTCTCAAAAGGATGGGGGTATTGTCAGAAATCGTAGACATGGGGGTTCTATTTTTACAAAGCTAGCGCAATGATAAATCTTAGCGCTGGCGGTATGGCTATAGGTCTGGGGGTGTATCAAAAATATTTGAGCTATTATCACAGGGAATTGAGTAGCCAGCAATAGCCAGTAGCTGGCAGTGGCGCGAAAGGGTTGGGTTGAACTCATTATAGGTGTGAAGAGGGCTTAAAACTCACAGGCCAATCAATGCTGTTCACTGCTTAATACGGCATGCCGTTGTCTCAAGTTCTGTAGGTTACTGACGGTCTTTGTGTTGTCTTAATTCGGCCGGGGGCACGGAATAGTCTCTTTATAGTCCATTGTGGATTGATATAGTTTAATACATAGCAGCATACCACCCTGCATCCCACTGCTGGCTTGCCTCTGAAGCTAAGCAGGGTGGATCTGGGCCAGTCCCTGGATGGGAGACCAGATGCTGCTGGATCTGGTGCTGGAGGACTAGTACGGGGGACTCTTCCCTCCGGTCTAAGGAAATCCCAATTCCCAAGAGCAGTGAAGGGGACATTGCCCTGCGTAGGGTGCTGACTTTCAGATGTGACATTAAACAGGTGTCCCTGACTCTTTGTGATCATTCAAAAATCCCATGGCACTTATTGTAAGATTAGTGGTGTTAACCCTGGTGTCATGTCTAAATTCCCAACCTGGTCCCATTCCATCATGGCCACCTAATCATCCCCCTCATTCCAAATCGGCATATATCACTTCTAAACTGATGTGTGATGAGTGTTCTGGCACAAAAATGGTTGCTGTGCATCACCCAGGTGGGTGCTATACATTGGTACATTGGTTTCCCTCTACTATGCAAAGTGCTTTGAGTACCTCAGTTGGTAGAAAAGAGCTATATTAATTATTACAATAACCAGTAATAGCAACAGTGAAAAACATGGTTTTATATGATTGAATATGTCTGGCGTGTATTTGGTAACCGGACAAGAGCCGCTCTTTGGAAATGGGGATGGATACAAGCCGACTGGAGTAGCCTATGCACTGCAGGTATGCCTATGTGAAATGTGAATAATGTAAAAGCCTCAAGAGTAAACCATTTTAGAAACCTTTTATGGATAGGCTACTTGGCTAATGCATGTCCAGGATAAAAAAAGACACCAGACGCATTGCTATTGAACCAGCTTCGTTATAGTAGGTTAGCATATACGGGCTTGCTTTTTAATCAAACAAAACGTAAAACAAGCAATTGTTAGACATGTACACATATACAGGTTTAAAATAGCATTTGGCACTGATGAACGCCTAATTTGGAACGCAGTGACTGTACAGTAACATGCTATACATAACGTCAGACCTCAGGCTATGCGCTTCACAGCGCTCTATGGGTTTTGAATGGAAGCCATTCTGAACATAATTACAGTGCGCTAACAAGATGTTGCCCAATCACTCCCGCTAATTGGGTAACTTTTGCTAATGTTTTGTTGACTCAGTGACGGAAATGCTATAAATTAAGAGGACTCGCCACGTTCAAAAGGGTTTATGCAGATTGAACTTTCTAGTTTTTCATTTTCTTTCACTTAATATACTTTGCCATATCCCTTGAAGTATGGTGGGCGGCTAGTCTAGCCAGCAATAAAGGCATTCAAGCAAAAAAACAACACTGTCAGAAATCTTAAAGTAAATGATGTTGTCACATCGTTGTTCAGTGATGACAGTACTCCGTCTGAAGGTCATAATCCATTTCTTAATGTATTTGATGATGTGTTTTGAATATCTTGGTAAAATAGTGTTATTCTATCATTTATGTATTCAAATAACTACCGTTTTCTTAAACTGAACATTACTAATGTTGTGTGAGATAGAACCTTCCCACTGGTTGAATCAACATTGAATAAAAATATTCCAAAACATGCATCCTGAACTTTATGTCCTGAATACAAAGTGTTATGTTTGGGGCAAATCCAATACAACACATTACTGAGTACCACTCTTCATATTTAAAGTTGCTTACTTTACCACATTCTTTTCAGTATTATTTTAGTGCCTTGTAGCAAACAGGATGCATATTTTTGTTCTGTACAGGCTTCCTTCTTTTCACTCTGTCAATTACGTAAGTATTGTGGAGTAACTACAATGTTGTTGATCCATGTTCAGTTCTCTCCCATCACAGCCATAACATCTGTAACTGTTTAAAAATCCCCATTGGCCTCATGGTGAAATCCCTGAGCAGTTTTCCTTCCTCTCCGGCAACTGAGTTAGGAAGACTCCTGTAGTTAATGGGTGTATTGATCCCATATCCAAAGTGTAATTAATAGCTTCACCATGCTCAAAGGGATATTCCATGTCTGCTTTTTTTCATTTTCACCAATAGGTGAAATTAGTTATTTAAAACTGAATTATTCTGTCAATATAATAATAAACATACAATAACAGTCTAAGGTTTGGAAACACCTACTCATTCAAAGGGTTTTTCTTTATTAGGACTATTTTCTACATTGTAGAATAATAGTGAAGACATCAAAACTATAAAATAACACATATGGAATCATGTAGTAATTAAAAAAGTGCTAAACAAGTTTACATACACCTTAGCCAAATATATGTAAACTCAGTTTTTCACCATTCCTGACATTTAATCCTAGTAAATATTCCCTGATTTAGGTCAATTAGGATCACCACTTTATTTTAAGAATGTGAAATGTCAGAATAATAGTAGAGAATGATTTATTTCAGCTTTAATTTATTTCATCACATTCCAAGTGGGTCAGAAGTTTACATACACTCAATTACTATTTGGCAGCATTTCTTTTAAATTGTTTAACTTGGGTCAAACGCTTCCACAAGCTTCCCACAATAAGTTGGGTGAATTTTGGCCCATTCCTCCTGACAGAGCTGGTGTAACTCAGGTCAGGTTTGTAGGCCTCCTTGCTCGCACACGCTTTTTTCAGTTCTTTAGCTAAATAGCCCAGAATTGTAGCCTACTCCCGACCATCACGTTGTACAGTGCCATATTTTCTGTTCCATCCTAACGGAAACCCAGAGCAAAATTTCTTAATCAGTCCCATATACTATGTTTTTACAAAAAAAGGTTTTGTACAGCCACTATTGAAGGCTGTCAAATGTTTCTCAAAGATGCTCTCTGGTGGTCAAACTAGCACTAACTAGCATTCATGTTACCAGTGGGTGGCACTTAAATAACGTGCCATAGAATTATGCGGCACCACGCAAGCTTTGCTGCAGTACGCTGCAACTTTTAAAGGACGAACCACTGTAGTCATCCTTTGCCTTGATGACAGCTTTGCACACTCTTGGCATTCTCTCAACCAGCTTCATGAGGAATGCTTTTCCAACAGTCTTGAAGGAGTTCCCACATATGCTGAGCACTTGTCTGATTATGCTTCACTCTGCGGTCCAACTCATCCCAAACCTCAGGTGTGTTTTGGGTCATTGTCCTGTTGAAAAATAAATGATAGTCCAACTAAGCACAAACCAGATGAGATGGCGTATCGCTGCAGAATGCTGTGGTAGTCATGCTGGTTATGTGTGCCTTGGATTCTAAATAAATCACTGACAGTGTCAACAGCAAAACACCCCCACACCATCACACTCCTCCTCCATGCATCACAGTGGGAACCACACATGCGGAGATCCTCCGTTCACTGACTCTGCGTCTCACAATGACATGGCGGTTGGAACCAGAAATCTCTCATTTGTAATTATCTGACCAAAGTACAGCTTTCCACCAGTCTAATGTCCATTGATTGTGTTTCTTGGCCCAAGCAAGTCTCTTCTTCTTATTGGTGTCCATTAGTAGTGTTGTTTTTTTGCAGCAAAATCGACCATGAAGGCCTGATTCATGCTGTCTCCTCTGAACAGTTGATGTTGTTACTTGAACTCTGTGAAGCATTTATTTGGGCTGCAATCTGAGGTACAGTTAACTCTAATGAACTTGTCCTCTGCAGCAGAGGTAACTCTGGGTCTGTCACGACTTCCGCCAAAGTCGGTTCCCCTCCTTGTTCGGGCGGCGTTCAGCGGTCGACGTCGCTGGTCTTCTGCCATCGCTGATCCACCTTTCATTTTCCATTTGTTTTGTCTTGTTTTCCCACACACCTGGTTTACATTCCCTCATTACATGACGTGTATATAACCCTCTGTTTCCCCCATGTCTGTGTGGAATTGTTTGTTGTTAAGTGTATGTGTATTATAGACTGGTTTGCGACGGGTTATTTCAACCTATATTTTGTTTTTCTGGGTGCAGTCGGTTTTGCCTCATTAAACTGCTCCGCTTATTACCCAGTTCTGCTCTCCTGCGCCTGACTTCCCAGCAGCCATACGCACCTCTTACAGGGTCTTCCTTTCCTGTGGCGGTCCTCAAGAGAGCCAGTTTCATCATAGCGCTTGATGTTTTTTTGTGACTGCACTCAAAGTTCTTGAAATGTTCCAGATTGACTGACCTTCATGTCTTAAAGTAATGATGGACTGTCGTTTCTCTTTGCTTATTTGAGTTGTTCTTGCCATAATATGGACTTGGTTTTTTACCACAACTGATTGGCTCAAACGCATTAAGAAAGAAATTCCACAAATTAAATTTAACAAGGCACACCTGTAACCTCTCTGGGATATGTGGGACGCTAGCTAAATGCAGAGCGCCAAATTCAAATAAATTACTGAAATTAATCAATTAATCAAACTTTCATTAAATCACACATGCAAGATAGCAAATTAAAGCTACACTTGTGAATCCAGCCAACATGTCAGATTTCAAAAAGGCTTTTCGGTGAAAGCAAACGATGCTATTATCTGAGGATAGCACCTCCGTAAACGCAGAAATAAAAATATAATTCATGCCTTACCTTTGACGAGCTTCTTTTGTTGGAACTCCAATATGACCCATAAACATCACAAATGGTCCCTTTGTTTGCATAATTCCGTCGATATATATCCGTCGATATTGGCGCGTTTGATAGAGAAAAACACCGGTTCCAACTTGCGCAACGTGACTACAAAATATCTCAAAAGTTACCTGTACTTTGCCAAAACATTTCAAACTACTTTTGTAATACAACTTTAGGTATTTTTTTACGTAAATTATCGATAAAATTGAAGATGGGATGATCTGTGTTCAATACAGGAAGAAAACGAACTGTAGCAATGCTTTCTGGTCACGCTCCTCCATCTAACAGTACACTTCAAGTGACCCTCGTTCAAGGATGGCCGTACTTCTTCATTACACAAAGGAATAACCTCAACCAATTTCTAAAGACTGTTGACATCCAGTGGAAGCGATAGAAACTGCAAGAAGGTCCCTTAGAAATCTGGATTCCCATTGAAAAGAGAGTGACCCCAAAACAAAACAAAATCTGAATGGTTTGTCCTTGGGGTTTCGCCTGCTAAATAAGTTCTGTTCTACTCACAGACATGATTCAAACAGTTTTAGAAACTTCAGAGTGTTTTGTCTACTAATAATATGCATATCTTATCTTCTAGGGATGAGTAGCAGGCAGTTGAATTTGGGCATGCATTTCATCCGGACGTGAAAATACTGCCCCGTCACCAAGAAGTTAATTGAAATGCATTCCAGGTGACTCCCTCATGAAGCTGGTTGAGAGAATGCCAAGACTGGGCAAAGCTGTCATCAAGGTTAAGGGTGGCTACTTATAAGAATGTCAAATATAAAACATTTTGATTTGTTTAACACTTTTTTGGTTACTACATGATTCTATGTGTGTTATTTCTTAGTTTGATGTCTTCACTATTATTCTACAATGTAGAAAACAGTAAACATAAAGAAAAAGCCTTGAATGAGTAGGTGTCCAAACTTTTGACTGGTACTGTTAAAAGGCCATATGTGGTTTAAAAACATTTGTATCATTTCAAAGAAGAAACAATTACATTTGACATTCAACTGAATGTCTGAAATGCCACTGAAATATATAGATTCCATAGATTTACTCTCATTATACTATTGTTAATGTGCTATAATACAGTCAAAATTTGAAGGATTATTTAAAATTCAAAACGAGTTGAGTATTTTACTCCATTATGCAGCTATTACATTTACAGAACTTTATTTTTGACCTTTTATCAATTTTGACGACCTTTGCTAATTTCCTTTCTGGAGCACGTTAGATACTGTATCCAAGATACTACAGAGAGTCAACTGAATAGAAGTAGTTGTATAGAGCTATTGCATCATGGGGTGTATTCATTATGCCGATTTGGTTGCAATACATCTCTTAAATGGAAGCAAATGGAACGAAACCGGACCTAGCTGAATTTGTCCAATAGAAACTCTTGTTTTAGTACACAACTGTTTGAACTAATGATTAAACCTCTGGTGAACCACATGAGATGTACACTCTTAGGAAAAAAAGGTGCTAAGTAGAACCCTTTGCAGAGAGTTCTACCAAGAACCCTTTTATCTTTGAAGGGTTCTTCCTAGAACCCTCTATGAACAGTTCCACCAGTCTTATTAGCCTTTAACATTCAACTCTCTTAGTGATGAGTCATTCGCGAATGAACACTGTTTTTGAACAGATCTTTTTGGTGAACGTCGGGAACCGACTCGCATCTGTGAAAGAGCTGTTCATTTGGTTCGCTGATTTGCATACTGCTACTACTGCTTTTTGAGCTCCAGACAACGACTTTCTGTAGATAAGTTCTGTGAAGATGGTAATTCCCCACTGCAGGAACAATAGGCAGTGAGAAGAGAGCCTTATTATGGTCCATGCAACATTTTTGCAAGCTATCTAATTTCATCAGGTAAAATGTATTTGAACACAGATTTCATGATCTGACATAATGATAGGCAACCTTTTAGGCTTTACACTACAAATGAGTTATTTTTCATGGTTTTTCATACATTTTTAATCACTACTGAATGACGAGCCGTTTGGGAGCCAAATGAATGCCTCATTTAGGTGAGCAGAGCCAAAAGATCCGGCTTATGGAAAATATTTTGAATGCCCATCAATACTCTTTATGACAATACCTTACATATATCATAAGGTATTTATTTGAGGGCCTTGTTATACCCTAACAGTGGTCAAACTCCTGGTTTTACAACTCCTGGTTTACAAATCACATTGCGCTGGCATGTAAAGTGATGAGTAATTCTTATTGGAATCCAGCCAGAGTCAGGGTATCCAATAATTGGAACTTTCAATCACCCACAACATGCATTCAGAATGACTGCCAGGGTAGGAAAGACTATCTAAAGCATCTAAACTGGTACAACCATCTAAGTAATGGGTGCAATACATCAAACTCCTAACAGGTTGGATTAGTTTAGAAAAATGTATGTTATTTATCTTTGTGTAGCATATGATTAAATCAACCAACCAATGTACACTACCGTTTAAACTTTTGAACACCCAGAGGCCCATGGGGCGACGCATAATTGGCCCAGCGTCGTCTGGGTTAGGGGAGGGTTTGGCTGGCAGGGCCATTCTTGTGTCATCGCGCACTGGGCGCAGTGCACGCCGACACAATGGTGCGGCTGGCTTCCGGGTTGGATGGGCATTGTGTTAAGAAGCAGTGCGGCTTGGTTGGGTTGTGTTTCGGGGAACAACCTTCATCTCTCCCGAGTCCGTATGGGAGTTGCAGCGATCAGACAAGACTGTAACCACTACCAATTGGATACCACAAAATTAGGGAGAAAAAGGGGGTGAAAAAAAAAAGTTCTAGGTAGAACCCTTTGCCTTAAAAAGAACCCTTGTCTTCCAAAAAGGGTTCTTCAGGTGAGGAGAAAGAACCATTTTGGAAGTGAGGGTGTTAACATTATTGTATTTAGTGGGTGTGTGAAGTATACTTACTTCGGCAGCCCTTGCCATCCTCTGCCAGTAGCTGTCCCTCAGGGCAGATGCAGTAGTAGGAGTCTGGTGTACTGATACACTGGTGCTCACAGCCATGCTCCACTGTGTTACACAGGTCTGTGGAGGGACAAACACACACGGACACTCTGACAAACTGGGGGGCAGTGGACGAGAAGTGTGTGGTGTCATAGGTCCAGTCCAGGATCGATGGAACGCCGTGAGGGACAGCACAAGGATGCCGTTATTGGTACCATTCTAAAAAGCTGATGCTAACAACGTGCACATTTTATACAATGTCTAATGTGGTTACTAAAATCCAATTTGGATATATTTGGCTGTTTTTGCAGCATAATATTTAGATATTGTCCTTTTCGGGTGTAGAAAAATGTTTGCTAAATGCTCATTCCATTTGTAAAAGCTGAAAGCATAGATAGCCAGTAATTGCATTCTGGTTACCAATGCAGTTAAAAAGTAACTAGATAGCATAAGAGCAAGATAATGTTATTTGATTGTGACCAACAGCATAGGTGTTTCTATAATAAACAGACCTTCGTTCAAATAGTATTTGTATTGTTTTGAATACTTTAGCTGCTTTCGATTGAGCTGACTTGGAGCACTTGAACTGACATAGTGCCAAAAGTGCAAATGTCGCCCACCTGGCATTCCAATCATGCTCAAAGAAAAAACATACTATTTGAACTCAGATCAGAAATATGAACAAAGTCCTGTTGTGTCCAAGTAATAAGGACCAAAAATAAGACCTTTAATCTTCAAAACCTATTTTCAAGTGTATGTTAATGCTGGGTCTCAAGCTTGATAAACACGGAATAGTACATACTTTAGGTTTATTGCGCTTGCAATGTTCACCGCAAATCTCACCCAGCAGCTGCCTCAAATATTCTGCCCCTAGCTACAGTAAATACATTCTACTGTTGGGCCTGATGATGGCCTCACTAACTTGTGCAGGTCTTCTTGTCATCGTGGAGCTTAAAGCCAGCGCTGCAGTCACAGGTGAAGGCTCCAGGGGAGGGGATACAGATCTGCTCACAGTCATGCTTCCCCTCAGCACACAGGTCTATCACTGGGTCATACAAACAGAGACACTGATTATTGCTTGAAGGGAAGGTTGTAGTTTCATATCTGGGCTTCCTCAATGGTTTGGCCTGATGATGGCTTCACTAACTTGTGCAGGTAATCTTGTCATTGTTGAGGGTGTAGCCAGTCTTGCAGTTGCAGGTGAAGGTGCCCAGAGAGGTGATACAGATCTGCTCACAGTCATGCTTCCCCTCAGCACACAGGTCTATCACTGTATTATAAAAAACAGAAACAATGATTACTGCTTGAAGGGAAGGTTGTGGTTAATGCCCAGAGTTCTATTGTTTGAGACCTTCTATACCAACCTGGGCTCTCAAGTATTCCTAAGGAAGACACGATCATTCATCTTGGGGATTTTATTGCCAGTCGGCCAGGACCACAACATTTGGAGAGGAATGATTGGGAAAGAAGGTGTCAGCAAACCAACTCAAATGGAGTTATTCCCCTAACCAAATGTGTAGAACATAATCTTATCACCAACACATTCTTCCATCAGAAAAAAACAAATATCCTGGATTTATCCCCACTCTGGCATATCATTGACCATGTCTTTGTCTGAGGCAAGGAACTCTTCAAACCAAAGTACAACTGTCGAGACGGAGATCCTCAACCAAACCCTTCAGCGAATCATAAATTAAGACCTAGGAAAACCACTTAGGAAGGAGCCTATAAGAGAGAGAATGGAACCAGCAGAGAAGAGGGGAAAACTATCTCTGGAAGATGGCCACCGAGAGAGAGGAGCTATCCAGGAAGAACCACTAAGACGGTGACAAGCCCGTGACTTTTTGTTGTAGTTTAATGATAAGCCTATTGTGTTCCGGTTTCATCCGGAGAAGAAGATGTATGTTTTTCCTTGGAAGATTTTCATTGATTATGTTGGACTGTTTGTGTTGACCAAATGCCCTCAATATAGAACTGTGTTCAATCAAGAAAACCTATTCCTGACTCGTCTATTCCACCTTCCCGCTTTAGAGTGACGCCCAATTACTTGGTCCGCTCACATTGGTGGAGGATACGGGCATTAGGTGGACGAGTGACACAAGGATAAGTGAGTAAATCAAGATTCTTCCAGTAGACCCGGAGGAACCATTCAAGAACGATGGATAACGCCCTACTACAACAATTGATCACGGCACAGCAGACAACCATAGAACTCCTGCAACAACAGCTGAGCCGTCGAGAAGAACCTAGAGTTAAGCCAAGAGCGGCTGCTCACGCCATCTTACCTCGTCTCTCCAAGGAGGATGATATTGAGGCCTTCCTCATGACCTTCGAAAGGACGGCCACCTTGGAAGAGTGGCCGCCCACTGAATGGGCGAGCGCATTAGCCCCTCTTTTGACCGGGGTGGCTCAGGAAGCCTATTTTGACCTGGATTCCCGCGAAGCTGCGGACTATGGGCGACTAAAAACCGAGATCCTGTCCCGGTACCAGCTGACTGCCAGAGATAGGGCTGTAAAGTTCCATCAATGGACCTGTACAGCTGATCAACCCGTCCGTGCCCAGATCTTCGCATTAATACGACTGACGAAACAGTGGCTAGAACCTGGAAAGGGAGTAGGACAGGTGATAGAGACTCTCGTAGTGGACAAGATATTGAGAGAATTACCCAGTGACTTAAAAAGGGTTGTGGGGCAAGCCAACCCGTTGTCAGCCGACGACATAGCCCAGGCGGTGGAAACATATCGGTCTACAGGGGAGTTGTTAAAAAGTGACAAGGAGGAACGGAAGGAGTCTTTCAATCCCGTACCACGACTCACCCCGGCGCGCACGCCACCGAAACGTCCAAGCCCCCCCCGGAGGTGGGAGAAGTCAGCCACCACACAGCAGGGTCGGTGTTATAAATGTCAGTCTCCCAACCATTATGCCCCACAATGTCTTAGCAAGGATGAGCCCATGGTCACGGAGTCATCACTGCCTACCCCCACACATCCCGTTTTGAGGGGGCAGGATCAACACTGTTGGTTAGCAGAGATAGCCCCAGCCTCAGAGATTCCGGTGCGAGTCGAAGGACAAGATGCGGTAGCTATTCTCGACTCGGGAAGTATGGTTACGTTAGTAGAGGAGCGGATGGTGACCTCCGCAACACTGCTACCAGACAAAGTAGCCGTATCCTGTATCCATGGAGACACCCACTATTACCCCACTGTGAATCTGCCTATTCTCACTCCAAAAGGAATGTGTACAGTCAGGGCCGGGAAAGTGAAGCTGAAGGTGCCATTATTGATCGGGAGAGACTGTCCCCTATATAAGGAGCTTCGGCAGATGACGTTATGCACGGGAAGAAGGGGGACAGGAAAGAAGAGAAAATCCAAGCCTGAGGTAGTAGTCCTACAAGGAGACGTAGCCGCGTCTTCGTCCTCTGCAGCAGAGGAAGAAATAGCGACCCAACGTTTACGACAGATATTCCAGGAAACCACCGATGAAGACACATGTGAAGGGCTATACACAACGCAGGAAGGAAGGAGCAACCAGGCGCTAAGGGATATATTTGAAGCTCCATCCGAGGAGGGAACCTGGAAGGGATTCTCCTCAGTCACCCCTGATGGGGATGTGGAACAACCTCCACATCCCTCTACCGAGGTCGACCTTCCCCCAATTAAAGGGACAGTTCGGCACCTCGCAGCATAGAGACCCAGACCTAAGGGAGGCCATGAGGAAGGTGAAGGTGATCGACGGGAGGAACGTCGACGGATCAGGTGAGCCCACTCTTCCTTACTATGCAATCAGGCGGGGTCTCTTATACTGGGTCGTACGATGAAGGGGGGAAAACCAGGAATTACTAATGGTGCCTAGGCCATACAGGGATACAGTTCTACAGTTAGCCCATTCCCACGTCCTAGGAGGACACCTGGCATGAGACAAGACTATTGACAGAATCATGCAGAGATTCTATTGGCCCCGGGTCACCCGGGATGTGGCCAGGTATTGTAGGACGTGTGATCAATGTCAACGTACAGCCCCACGGCCACACCTACCCTTTGATTCCTCTCCCCATCATAGAGACTCCCTTTGAACGCATAGCTATGGACCTCGTAGGACCCCTCCCAAAATCCGCCAGAGGACACGAGTACATCCTAGTGGTTATAGATTACGCTACCAAGTTCCCGGAGGCCATACCCCTGCGTAACATGTCGTCAAAGGGAATTGCCAAGGAGTTATTCCTGATGTTCTCTCGTGTGGGCCTCCCCAAGACTATCTTAACTGATCAAGGAACCCCGTTCATGTCCCTGTTGATGAAGGACTTGTGTCGGTTATATCAGATTCAACAGATACGTACAAGCATATTCCACCCTCAAACAGACGGGTTGTGTGAACGCTTGAACAAAACGATTAAAAGCATGTTGAGAAGAGTGGTGTCCCGAGACGGGGAAAACTGGGACATGCTTCTCCCACACTTAATGTTTGCCCTGCGAGAAGTACCCCAGGCATCTACTGGATTCTCTCCGTTTGAATTGCTCTATGGCAGACCCTGTCGAGGAATCCTCGACTTTGCCAAGGAGACCTGGGAGACCCAACCATGCCCCTTTCGATCCACAATAGAACACGTTACCCTGATGAGAGACCGCCTGTCAACAGTGTGGCCCATAGTCAAGGAGCATATGGAGAAGGCCCAAAGGACCCAAGGCCGGGCCTATGATAAGTCTGCGACCCCCCGTGAGTTCACCGTGGGAGAGAAAGTGATGGTACTTGTGCCCACGGCCGAACATCGCTTGCTGGCGCAGTGGAGGGGGCCCTACGAGGTAATGAAAAGGGTCTCACCGGTCAATTACCTCATCAAGCAACCTGACAGGAGGAAGAAGGTCCAACTCTATCACATAAACCTGCTGAAGACGTACCATGGACGAGAGGAGGAGGTGGCTTTGATGGCCCTGGAGGGCAAAGGAAAAGAGGAGGCTCTACCACAGGTGCGCCGTGGCCAAACTCTCCTACCGGAGCAGTCAAGACAGCTAGACAAGCTGATTATGAACTTCGGTCTAATATTCTCTCCATTCCCAGGACAAACAGATGTCCTGTTCCACCATATCCACACTGAACCCGGCAAGAAGGTGCATATCCGCCCTTACAGGATTCCTGAGGCTCGCAGAGTCATCGCTAAGAAAGAGGTGAGGGAGATGTTGAGGATGGGTGTGATCGAGCCCTCGACGAGTAAGTGGTCCAGTCCCATAGTCCTGGTCCCCAAATCCGATGGTAGTATGAGACTCTGCAACGACTTTAGGGGCGTGAATGCCATCTCTACATTCGATGCGTATCCCATGCCCCCCGTGGATGAACTCTTGGAGCGCTTAGGAAAGGCCAAGTTCATCCCTACCCTGATTTGACGAAGGGATATTGGCAAGTGCCGGTGGCTCCGGAGGATCGCCCAAAGACTGCCTTCGCCACCCCAGAGGGGCTTTTCCAGTATGTGAGGATGCCCTTCGGACTGCACGGTGCCGCTGCAACCTTCCAACGCCTCATGGATGCCATTCTACGGCCCCATCAAGAGTATGCAGCGGCGTACATAGACGATGTGGTCATCCACAGCGAGGACTGGGATAGTCACCTCCTGCGATTACGGGCGGTGCTCGTGAGTTTGGAAGCCACAGGGTTGACAGCCAATCCAAATAAATGCTGCCTGGGCTTGTCCGAAGCGGAGTACCTGGGGTACACCGTGGGGAATGGGAAAATACGCCCACAGGCAGAGAAGACCAGGGCAATTCGTGACTGGCCTCGACCCCGGACCAAGCGAGACGTTCGGGCCTTCTTAGGGATAACAGGATATTATCGCCGTTTTATCCCGGGATATGCAACCATTGCCAACCCCCTCACAAACCTCATCAGGAAAAACCTGCCAAACCAGGTAGAGTGGAAAGACGAGACGGAAGAGGCCTTTCAATTGCTAAAAGATGGCCTGTGTTCTGATCCCGTTCTACAGGCTCCGGACTTCTCACAAGAGTTCATTGTGCAGGTCGACGCCTCGGATACAGGGCTCGGGGCCGTACTAGCTCAGGGTAAAGGTGAAGCAGAGAAGCCGATTCTCTTCATTAGTAGGAAGCTCAGCGATCGGGAACAGAGGTATGCGACCGTAGAGAAAGAGGCCTTAGCCATCAAGTGGGCCCTCGATTATCTCCGGTACTACCTACTGGGTCGGAGGTTTGCATTAGTTACTGACCATGCGCCCCTCACGTGGATGGCTGGTAAGAGAAACAATAACAACAGAATAGCCAGATGGTTTTTGTCTTTACAACCGTTCTCTTTCCATGTCATCCACAGGGCCGGATCGAGGAACGGGAATGCAGACGCGCTGTCCCGACGCGACCAAGACGGTGCGTCTGGTGCCCGACCCTCCGGTTCGGTCCTGGGGGAAGGTATGTGGAAGGACCACCAGAGGGCAGGCTGGGCTCATGGATAGTAGCCCAACAAGGCATGGGAGACAAGGTAACCAGAGGCAATTAAGCAGAGCTGACGGTACTAATGACATACTCTCCTTCCCCTATAAGAGAGAGAATGGAACCAGCAGAGAAGAGGGGAAAACTATCTCTGGAAGATGGCCACCGAGAGAGAGGAGCTATCCAGGAAGAACCACTAAGACGGTGACAAGCCCGTGACTTTTTGTTGTAGTTTAATGATAAGCCTATTGTGTTCCGGTTTCATCCGGAGAAGAAGATGTATGTTTTTCCTTGGAAGATTTTCATTGATTATGTTGGACTGTTTGTGTTGACCAAATGCCCTCAATAGAGAACTGTGTTCAATCAAGAAAACCTATTCCTGACTCGTTTATTCCACCTTCCCGCTTTAGAGTGACGCCCAATTACTTGGTCCGCTCACACATAGGTGTTATGGCCGTGTGAATAGTGATGGAAATGGCATCTTTTCTGGATCTGTTGGAGAGGTAGGCAAATTGGAGTGGGTCTGTTTGTACATGATCCAGCAATAAAGACTGCTTCCGTGCAAGAGGATTTTTGTTGGCTAATGATCTTGTACAGTTCTCCTTGGTGTTTGCTTGTGGCGGTATGTACACAGGTGTGATAACACGTGAATTCCCTCTGCATTTAGTGGGGTCGGCATTTTAGCATCAGGAACTCCAGGTTCGGAGAAACGGGAGCTCGAGATATTTTCAACTTTGTTTTACCAGGAATTGTTGATGAAGAAACATACCTCTCCCCCTACTCTTACCAGAAACCGCAGTTCGAACGATAAGGAAAAGGTAAAAGCCATCTGGTTGAATAGCAGTCGAGTGTATCGTCTGTAAGCCAGGTCTCTGTAAAAACACATCCTTCTGTGATTGAAGCCTTGCTCTGAGTTCAAAGTATTTTCCAGCGATTGGACATTGGCCATCAGGATACTTGGAAAAGGAGGCTGTGTAGCCCGTCCGACTAGCTTGGAGACCCCTTTTCTTCCTCTTCTTCATCCCCGGTGTTGCCTTTGGTCATTTTGTTTAACAGCAACATGTAAGTCCGCTGTGCGGTGAACAAAGGAGCAAACAAAGTATTTTATTTTATTTTTAAAAAGCCATAAAAAAAGCAATGTCGAGCAGGAACCGGGAAGACGCGCACCCTCCTCAGAGCCGCCATATGTCTCCAGTATGCACATGACAAAGCAATGCCTACCCACTTTAGAAGAAGACTTTGCAAAGACGTACACACTCCTGGGTCTGGCCCTGAACAAAAAAAAAGACACAAATCATCCACTAAGCCCCACCAGACAATACAACACCGGTGACAACAATACTTCTTGACAATACCAGACTACAAAGGTCACAACAATATATGTTGACAATACCACCCGTGTAAATGTGGATCACTTTCGGTACCTTGCCAACTTTCTCTCCTCCAAAGCTGACATAGATGTGAAAATACACCACCTCCTAAAATGTGTCAGTGGAGCCTTTGACAGACATGGGAAATTTGTCTTTGATGATTGTGATATCTAAACTAAAGTCCTCATTTACAAAAGCCGTAGTTCTCTACACCCTACTGTATGGGGAAACCTGCACCAACTCCTGCAACGGCTCTTGTACTCCCAGCTTAACATAGGGCAGTGGGGCCCGCAGGACGATGGAAAAATCACTACAAGCACAAAATCAGGACCAACCGGAAAAAGTTCCCCATCCACACCACTAACTAGGAGGACATTTACGTTGGACAGAATCACATGTGAGGAAGACCATCCACATTCCTACAAGATCTCGGCTGGATCGCGGAAGACGAGTGGCAACAACGTAATGAGAGCTTCATCATCCACCACCATCACACACTGCAGCAGAATCTGTATCTCTCGGATTGGCCTTCAGCCTGTCTAACGACCCAACAAACAGGACCCAACAGGAGGACAATTATTCTCAACCCACATATGGTAAACTAGCCATCCTGGAAAATGTGCTTGTTCTTTTTTTTGCTTTGTTACAGGCTAGATCAAACAATGATGGGGTGACACAAAGTTAGGCCAGATAACATATTTACATTTGGATTCTTAAGGAAATGTTCAGTGGGTTAAAAGGTCAAATCTGGTGAAAATGGGAGTAATGGAAATAGTCATAGATTTCTGTTAAATATCCAGAAATTCACAACAAAAACTTAGTGGATTGTCAAACAAACACTTAGACTATGGAATGGATGCATTAATAGTTACTTTTCTTTAAGTTATATTTAAGGCATGCAGATATACAGAAAGGATAAATTCAGATGTTTTCAGCTACAGTTGTGGTCTGTAACACCACCGAGGACCCTTCTCAGATGATGTAGAGTCTCTGAGAAAACTGTGGGAGACCCCACTAAACCAGGATACTTTTTCCTCACAAGAATCTGACTTTCTGGGCCAGAGATATTGAAACTGTAATTTCTTATTTAATCTTTATTAGGACAGGGATTTCAATACTGGGAGTCAGTAAAAAAAGGTCCTCCAACAACAATTTGAAATGCCCTAGAGCAGGTATTCCCAAACTGGGGTACCGCGTAATGCCGTCGAGGGTATGGCAAATTAAAATGTGATCCATAAAAAGAAAAATAATCTTCACATTTTCAAACAGTACATTTATGTTTTCCAACGGGGATATACATTTGGGTGAGTTTCTTTTCTCGCCTGAGTAGCCTCGTTTCACTTCCAAAAATAAAATTAAACCATCTTGTGTTCAACGAATAACAACACAATGTCAAATACAGGTAGGAGCATATTGTCACATTTTTTTGAATCGAGAGACGAGCTTAGTTTTCTTTACTGCCCATAATTTTCACTTGTCTGACTGCTTGCATGATGACGAGTTTCTCACACAACTGGACTATTTTGGGTGATGTTTTTTCTCGCCTGAAGGATTTGAATTTGGGATTACAGGGACTCTCCTCAACTATATTCAATATGCGGGACAAAATTTGAGGCTATGATTAAGAAGTTGGAGCTCTTTTCTGTCTGCATTAACATGGACAGCACACAGGTCTTTCCACCATTGTATGATTTTTTTGTGTACAAATTAACTCAAGCTTATGGACACTGTCAAATGTGATATAGCGAAGCACCTGAGTGAGTTGGGTGCGCAATTATGCAGGTACTTTCCCGAAACGTGCGACACAAACAAATGGATTCATTATCCCTTTCATGCCCTGCCTCCAGTCCACCGATATCTGAATAAGAGAGCCTCATCGAAATTGCAACAAGCGGTTCTGTGAAAATGTAATTTAATCAGAAGCCACTGCCAGATTTCTGGATAGGGCTGCGCTCAGAGTTTCTTGCCTTGGCAAATCGCGCTGTTAAGACACTGATGCCCATTGCAACCATGTACCTATGCAAGTGTGGATTCTCAGCCCTCACTAGCATGAAAACTAAATACAGGCACAGACGGTGTTTGGAAAATGATTTAAGACTGAGACTCTCTCCAATACAATCCAACATTGCAGAGCTATGTGCATCCTTTCAAGCACACCCCTCTCATTAACCTGTGGTGAGTTATTCACATTTTTTTATGAAAAAAACAGGTTTTATACGCAAGATGGATAAATAAAGAGCAAATGATTGATTATTATTATTTTTGCCCTGGTCCTATAAGAGTTCTTTGTCACTTCCCATGAGCCGGGTTGTGACAAAAACTCACACTCATTCTTATATTTAATACATGTATCATATAGTGTGTGTGTGGCAGGCTTACAATGATGACAAAGAACAGCATTTGAGAGTGTGCTGACCCTGGTGCTAGAGGGGGTACGCAGCTGGAGGTTGAATGTTTGAAGGGGTACGGGACTATAAAAAGTTTGGGAACCACTGTCCTAGAGTCACCCATTCCTTACATTTAAAGTGTATTGTAGTTAATTCCACACAGAAGGTGCAAGGACATGAAAGGTAAATCAGCCTCTGTCTAGACACAAAATGAGTCTCCAGAGATAACCAACCCTATGAACAGGTTTGATAACTTGTCATTTTAAATCTTAACAGTGATGTTAGGTGAGTCTGAAGTTTGTGGAGCAGGGCTTTGTAAACAAAAAGAGCGTAATGGTGTAATCTACAAGACTTCAAAGAGGTCAAGCCAACATTTTGGTAAATAATACAGTGATGAGTAATACAACTGTCTCCTATGATAAGTCAAAGAGCGCTATAAAAAATGGCATCCAAGGTTTTAAGAGTCGAGGCATCTGCACGTTGATAAATAGTATCACCATAATAGAGAACAGGTAGAAAGGTTGACTGCACAATCTGCTTCCTGCTGACTAGAGAGAGACAAGATCAGTTAATGTAAAAAAGCTCACTTTAAATCTTAACTTCTTCTTCAAGCTCAGTCGTACGTATTTTAAAAACAATAAATCATTGCCAATCCATATACCAAGGTATTTGTATGCAGGAACTCGTTTGATTATAGAACCATCCCACAGGTAATGATGTAATCCATCGGAGACAACTTGAAAACAACATGTATTTCGTTTTATATCAGTAAGGGCTTCCTGCACATCTCCAAAATTGGACTGTAGCCTTGTCACAGCCAGGTCAGCAGCTGGGGCAATTGTGTACATAATAGTATCATCTGTATTTTTTTTTACAGATCGACCAATAGCATTTCTCCGAGATGGCATAGCAGTTCAGACGTCTTTTGTCCTCGTCTTGTCGTGTCCTGTATATATATATATTTCAAACTTTTTTCACATACATTTTATTTTTATTTTCCATCAACTCATCTTCAAAACACTCTCCTGCAACCCGCCTCACCAATTTATATTTATAAATAAGTATTATTTACCTCAAATCTGCAATCCTCCAAGAAGCTAGCCAGAAACTCCAAGAAGCTAGCCAGAAACTCCAAGAAGCTAGCCAGAAACTAGCCAGAAGCTAGCCAGGAGCTATCCAGAAGCTAGCCCAGAAGCTAATCCAGAAGCTAGTTCAGAAGCTAGTTCAGAAGCTAGTTAGCTTCTGGCTAATCGTTAGTATTCAGCTAATCCACGGTTTGTGGTCATCAGCTATCCTTTAGCTCGAAAATCTATCGCCAGTTTTGTACGGCGCAACGCGGCTCGGAACGGAACATACCGGACAAATTTTTCTCTCCGTGTCCCTGGATTTCAACTGCTCTCTGGACATTCATACCCGGATCTCACAGCTAGCTAGCTGCTATCCGTGTGACTATCTGCTTTCGTCGATTCCGGAGCAAACATCAATTACTCCGGAGCTAGCCAGCTCCGTCAATCACTCCTGAGTTCCATCAATCACTCCTGGGCTGCAGTCACCTATCCGGACCCGTTTTACTGCCTACGCGGAGCCCCACCGGGCCTTCACAACTGGACTGCCGACGTTATCTACCCGAAGGAGATCCGGCTGGCTCCTCCATCGCGACGTTACCTGGACGCCCATCTGCGGCCTGCTAACCGTTAGCTGTCTTACCGGCTGCTCTCAGAATAGACAATCGGACAATTTATTTATTTGTATTATTATTATGTTTCTTCTTGGGCCTCTATAACTATATCTAATGTTTATTTTATTTTTATTTATTTATTTGTTGTTTATTTTTTTGTGTGATTTGGATTAATCCCCTCTACCACACGGAACCTTACTAATCTACTGACGGAACGCAAGAGGATGCCTCTCCTTAATGTCAATATGTCTTGTCCATTGCTGTTCTGGTTAGTGTTTATTGGCTTATTTCACTGTAGAGCCTCTAGTCCTACTCACTATACCTTATCCAATTTATTAGTTCCACCACCCACACATGCTATGACATCTCCTGGTTTCAATGATGTTTCTAGAGACAATATCTCTCTCTTCATCACTCAATACCTAGGTTTACCTCCACTGTATTCACATCCTACCATACCTTTGTCCGTACATTATACCTTGATGCTATTTTATCGCCCCCAGAAACCTCCTTTTACTCTCTGTTCCAGACGTTCTAGACGACCAATTCTTATTGCTTTTAGCCGCACCCTTATTCTTCTCCTCCTATGTTCCTCTGGCGATGTAGAGGTGAATCCAGGCCCTGCAGTGCCTAGCTCCACTCCTATTCCCCAGGCGCTCTCTTTTGATGACTTCTGTAACCGTAATAGCCTTGGTTTCATGCATGTTAACATTAGAAGCCTCCTCCCTAAGTTTGTTCTATTCACTGCTTTAGCACACTCTGCCAACCCGGATGTTCTAGCTGTGTCTGAATCCTGGCTTAGGAAGACCACCAAAAATTCTGAAATTTTAATTCCAAACTACAACATTTTCAGACAAGATAGAACTGCCAAAGGGGGCGGTGTTGCAATCTACTGCAAAGATAGCCTGCAGAGTTCTGTCCTACTATCCAGGTCTGTACCCAAACAATTTGAACTTCTACTTTTAAAAATCCACCTCTCTAAAAACAAGTCTCTCACCGTTGCCGCCTGCTATAGACCACCCTCTGCCCCCAGCTGTGCTCTGGACACCATATGTGAACTGATTGCCCCCCGTCTATCTTCAGAGCTCGTGCTGCTTGGCGACCTAAACTGGAACATGCTTAACACCCCAGCCATCCTACAATCTAAACTTGATGCCCTCAATCTCACACAAATTATCAATGAACCTACCAGGTACCCCCCCAAAGTCTTGAACACGGGCACCCTCATAGATATCATCCTAACCAACTTCCCCTCTAAATACGCCTCTGCTGTCTTCAACCAAGATCTCAGCGATCACTGCCTCATTGCCTGCATCCGTAATGGGTCAGCGGTCAAACGACCTCCACTCATCACTGTAAAACGCTCCCTGAAACACTTCAGCGAGCAGGCCTTTCTAATTGACCTGGCCGAGGTATCCTGGAAGGATATTGATCTCATCCCGTCAGTAGAGGATGCCTGGATATTTTTTTTAAATGCCTTCCTAACCATCTTAAATAAACATGCCCCATTCAAGAAATTTAGAACCAGGAACAGATATAGCCCATGGTTCTCCCCAGACCTGACTGCCCTTAACCAACACAAAAACATCCTATGGCATTCTGCATTAGCATCGAACAGCCCCGTGATATGCAGCTGTTCAGGAAGCTAGAAACCGTTATACACAGGCAGTTAGAAAAGCCAAGGCTAGCTTTTTCAAGCAGAAATTTGCTTCCTGCAACACTAACTCAAAAAAGTTCTGGGACACTGTAAAGTCCATGGAGAATAAGAACACCTCCTCCCAGCTGCCCACTGCACTGAAGATAGGAAACACTGTCACCACTGATAAATCCACCATAATTGAGAATTTCAATAAGCATTTTTCTACGGCTGGCCATGCTTTCCACCTGGCTACTCCTACCCCGGTCAACAGCACTGCACCCCCAACAGCAACTCGCCCAAGCCTTCCCCATTTCTCCTTCTCCCAAATCCGTTCAGATGATGTTCTGAAAGAGCTGAAAAATCTGGACCCCTACAAATCAGCCGGGCTAGATAATCTGGACCCTTTCTTTCTAAAATTATCTGCCGAAATTGTTGCCACCCCTATTACTAGCCTGTTCAACCTCTCTTTCGTGTCGTCTGAGATTCCCAAAGATTGGAAAGCAGCTGCGGTCATCCCCCTCTTCAAAGGGGGGGACACTCTTGACCCAAACTGCTATAGACCTATATCTATCCTACCATGCCTTTCTAAGGTCTTCGAAAGCCAAGTCAACAAACAGATTACCGACCATTTCGAATCTCACCATACCTTCTCTGCTATGCAATCTGGTTTCAGAGCTGGTCATGGGTGCACCTCAGCCACGCTCAAGGTCCTAAACGATATTTTAACCGCCATCGATAAGAAACATTACTGTGCAGCCGTATTCATTGATCTGGCCAAGGCTTTCGACTCTGTCAATCACCACATCCTCATCGGCAGACTCGACAGCCTTGGTTTCTCAAATGATTGCCTCGCCTGGTTCACCAACTACTTCTCTGATAGATTTCAGTGTGTCAAATCGGAGGGTCTGCTGTCCGGACCTCTGGCAGTCTCTATGGGGGTGCCACAGGGTTCAATTCTTGGACCAACTCTCTTCTCTATATACATCAATGAGGTCGCTCTTGCTGCTGGTGAGTCTCTGATCCACCTCTACGCAGACGACACCATTCTGTATACTTCCGGCCCTTCTTTGGACACTGTGTTAACAACCCTCCAGGCAAGCTTCAATGCCATACAACTCTCCTTCCGTGGCCTCCAATTGCTCTTAAATACAAGTAAAACTAAATGCATGCTCTTCAACCGATCGCTACCTGCACCTACCCGCCTGTCCAACATCACTACTCTGGACTGAGTTCTGTCACTAACATAGTCATTCAATCATGAAGAGAGCTCAAGCCTATTGAGGACAACTTATTTCAATAAAATAGCATGATGAACAGTATCAACAGATTTTGACAGGTCCACAAACACATTTTAAATCATTGACAAGATCAAAAAAAGTGGTTGCTATAATAGTGCTATGCGGATTGGTTTACATTCAAAATACATTTCTCAGATAAAAAAGAGCAAAGTTGTACATTTACCAAGCCACAGATTCTGAACATATTACTGAAGATATAAACAGACTATTTAATCATGCAAACATACTTAGAGTATGGAATAAACATATTTATAGGTACATTTGTCATAATTATCCTTTACGTTATGCAAAAACACAGAAAAGGCATATTTCCATATTGTTGGTCAAACATGGACATAAGCAACCAAAAACCTTTCTCCCCTCGAATTACTGACGTTGTAGATCCCCTCAAACTACTCAGAAAGACACTTCTGAACAACAAGCACTTTACCTTGTGAGGATCTGACATTTTGGGCCAGAGATATTGGAACTAAAAGTGTAAATGCAGTCAAAGTTGATTTTTTTTAGGTAGATGAAGAACGATTAAAGAAGGATTTTACAGTCTTGAGACATGGATTGTGTATGTGTGCCGTTCAAAGGGTGAATGGGCAAGACAAAATATAAAAATGCCTTTGAACGGGGTATGGTAGTAGGTGCCAGGGGGCACCGGTTTGTGTCAAGAACTGCAATGCTGCTGGGTTTTTCATGCTCAACAGTTTCCGTGTATATCAAGAATGTTCCATCACCAAAGGACATCCAGCCAACTTGACACAACTGTGGGAAGCATTGGAGTCAACATGTGCCAGCATCCCTGTGGAAGTCTTTCAACACCTCATTCCCCCTCAGGAGACTGAAAAGATTTGGCATTGGTCCTCAGATCCTCTACAGCTGCACCATAGAGACACCTGACTGGCTGCATCACTGCCTGGTATGGCAACTGCTCAGCCTATGACCGCAAGGCACTACAGAGGGTAGTGCGTACGGCCCAGTACATCACTGGGGCCAAGCTTCCTGCAATCCAGGATCTCTTTACCAGGCGGTGTCAGAGGAAGGCCCTAAAAATGGTCAAAAACTCCACCCCCGTAGTCATAGACTGTTCTCTCTGCTACCCCGCGGCAATCGGTACCTGAGCGACAAGTCTAGGTCCAAAAGACTTCTTAACAGCTTCTACCCACAAGCCATAAAACTCCTGAACAGCTAATCAAACACCAACCTGACTATTTGCATTGACCCCCCTTACACTACTGCTACTCTCTGTTTATCATCAATGCATAGTCATTATAACTCTACATGTACATACAGTATTACTACAACTAACCGGTGCACATTGACTCTGTACTGGTACCCCCTGTATATTGCCTCGCTATTGTAAGTCGCTCTGGATAAGAGCGTCTGCTAAATGACTTAAATGTAAATGTTATACTACTGCGCTCTTTAATTTTGTTACTTTATTTTTATTTTTTAACTTACTAACCAACAATGCAGTTTAGAAAAATAAGTGTAAGTAAAAATTTCACTGTAAGGTCTACTACACCTGTTGTAGTAGGCGCATGTGACAAATACAATTTTATATCATTAATTATCCTTATGACACATATATACACATACAGTTGAATGAACCAGACTGTGGAGGTCTACAATCTTTTTCTGAGGTCTTGGCTGATTTCTTTTGATTTTCCCATGATGTCAATCAAAGAGGCACTGAGTTTGAAGGTAGGCATTGAAATACATCCACAGGTACACTTCCAATTGACTCAAATGATGTCAATTAGCCTATCAGAAGCTTCCAAAGCCATGACATAATTTTCTGAAATGTTCCAATCTGTTTAAAGGCACAGTCAAATTAGTGTATGTACACTTCTGACCCACTGGAATTGTGATACGGTGAATTATAAGTGAAATAATCTGTCTGTAAACAATTGTTGGAAAAATTACTTGTGTCATGCACAAAGTAGATGTTCTAATTGACTTGCCAAAATTACTAAGTGTATGTTATCTTTGACTTCAACTGTACATTTAGAAAGATTATAAGTCATTTCAAGGCTTATTCATACTGTTTTGTTGAATGGGAAATACATCATAAAATATTTCATATTTTAAAAAAAATCATATTTTTACTGTGTACTTGAGCTTGTGTCCTCAAACGTGACTATACCTCAGCAATTTATTAACATTTTTACCAGAAAGGTGAGATTTGAACCTTTCTTGGAGTATGCAGCATTACTAGTTATCAGTGGTGGAAAAAATACTCAAGTGTCATATACTTGAGGTAAAGTAAAGATACCTTAATAGGAAATGACTCAGGTGAAAGTCACCCAGTAAAATACTACTTGGGTAAATGTCTAAAAGTATTTGGTTTTAAGTATGAAAAGTAAAAGTATTGTTACGATCAACTAGGAGTGGTGGGTGGAATCAGGCGCAGAGAGCAGGGTTCAGTCTTTCTTTCAAATTTATTCCCCAGCGCAACAAAACAGTCACGCCAACACACAGGGCGTATATAAATTGCCAGTCCAAACAACAGGACAAAATAGTCCGGAGAATAAATAACACGGGAGCCCCAGTGAACAGTGCCTCCAACTGGTTGAAGGCTCCATCAGCCTCTGCTGACCACCGCAAACGCACCCGCCACCCCTTCAGCAGTGAGGTAATGGGAGCCGCTACTTGGCCAAAACCCCGGATAAACCTCCGGTAGTAATTGGCAAACCCTAAAAACCGCTGCACCTCCTTTACCGTGGTCGGAGTCGGCCAATTACGCACGGCGTTAGGTCACACTCCATCATCATCCCCGAGCTGGAAATGCGATAACCCAGGAAGGAAACGGCTGGTTTGGAGAACACACATTTCTCAGCCTTGACGTATAGGTCATGCTCCAGCAGTCGCCCAAGAACCCTGCGCACCAGGGAAACATGCGCGGCGCGTGTGGTAGAATAAATCAAGATGTCATCAATATAGACTACCACACCCTGCCCGTGCAAGTCCCTGAGAATCTCATCTACAAAGGATTGGAAGACTGCTGGAGCATTCATCAACCCATACGGCATGACGAGGTACTCATAGTGGCCTGATGTGGTACTAAATGCTGTTTTCCACTCGTCTCCTCCCCGAATACGCACCAGATTATACGCGCTCCTGAGGTTTTGTGAAGAAACGCGCTCTGTGGAATGATTCCACCGCCGTAGCGATGAGAGGTAGCGGATAACTAAAACCCACTGTGATCGAATTGAGACCTCGATAATCAATGCACGGGCGCAGACCTCCCTCCTTTTTCCTCACAAAAAAGAAACTCGAGGAGACGGGTGACATGGAGGGCCGAATGTACCCCTGTCTCAGAGCTTCCGTGACATATGTTTCCATAGCCAGCGTCTCCTCATAAGGCATGTGACAGCGGGTACACATGACTCCGGGGAAGTGCAGCGTTCTCCTGGAGGTTTATCACGCAATCCCACCGTCGATGGGGTGGTAATTTGGTCGCCCTCTTCTTACTAAAAGCGATAGCCAAATCGGCATATTCTGGGGGAATGCGCACGGTGGAAACCTGGTCTGGACTCTCCACCTTCGTTGCACCGATGGAAACTCCTATACACCTCTCTGAACACTCGTCTGACCACCCCTTAAGAGCCCCCTGTTTCCAGGAAATAAGGGGATTGTGAATAGCCAGCCAGGGAACCCCCAACACCACCGGAAACCCAGATGAATCAATAAGGTAGAAACTGATCCTCTCCCTATGATTCCCCTGCGTTACCATGTCCAGCGGAATCGTGGCCTCCCTGACCAGCCCTGACCCTAACGGTCGGATATCTAAGGAGTGCACGGGGACAGGTGGGTCTATCTGCACTAACGGAATACCCAATTTACGGGCGAGTCCACGATCCATAAAACTCCCAGCTGCACCTGAATCGACTAGCGCCTTATGCTGAAGAGGGGGAAAACGCAGGGAAAAAATTAACAAAAAAAACATGTGACCAACAGGGAGCTCTGGGTGAGTTTGGTGCTTACTCACCTGGGGTGGCCGAGGAGTGTTCCTGCCGACCCTCTCGACTCCCAGAGGGACTCCTCCAACACCGGTCCGAAGTGTGTCCTCTCCGTCCACAATAGGAGCAGGAGGAGCCCCCTCTGATCCCCCTAGATGCAGCTCCTCCCAACTCCATCAGAGTGGGAGTGGGAGAGCTGGAAGGTGGAATTAACAGGACCCCTTCTGAACGCCCGCGGGCAGCTAGCAGGTTGTCCAATCGAATAGACATGTCTATTAGTTCATCCAGGGAGAGAGTTGTGTCCCTGCAAGCTAGCTCCCGGCGGACGTCCTCCCGGAGACTACACCGGTAATGGTCCATCAGGGCCCTGTCATTCCACCCAGCACCAGCAGCTAGGGTCGTAAACTCCAACGCGAAGTCCTGTGCGCTCCTCGTCTCCTGTCTGAGGTGGAACAGTCGCTCACCCACCGCTTTACCCTCTGGTGGATGATCGAACACAGCTCGGAAACGGCGGGTGAACTCCAGGTAGTTGTCCCGAGCCGAGTCTGGACTGTTCCAGACCGCGTTAGCCCAGTCCAGGGCCCTGCCCGTTAAACAGGAGACGAGGAGGCTCACACTCTCCTCACCCGAGGGAGCCGGACGCACGGTAGCCAGGTAGAGCTCTAGCTGGAGCAAAAATCCCTGGTACCCAGCCGCCGCTCCATCGTACTCCCTCGGGGGGGGGGGAGAGACGCAGTGCGCCGGACCCAGAGGACGACGTAGGTGGAGTAGGTGGTGTCGGCAGTGGGGGAGCTGGGGTAGACGTCGGTAGACCACTCCTCTCCCATCGTTCCATCCACTCCATCATCTGGTCCATCGCGGTACCAATCCGATGGAGGACCGCTGTGTGGTGATGGACGCGCTCCTCCATAGTGGGGAGAGGGGTGGTCGCTGCTCCTGCTGATTAAATTTCTGAAGGTGCGGGCTTCTGTTACGATCAACTAGGAGTGGTGGGTGGGAATCAGGCGCAGAGAGCAGGGTTCAGTCTTTCTTTCAAATTTATTCCCCAGCGCAACAAAACAGTCACGCCAACACACTCTGGACAAAATAGTCCGGAGAATAAATACACGAATAACTCCCACCATCAAACACAGAGTAACAAGAACAAGCCCGCACAAATACCCAGCTGGCCTAGTGCCCTTAAATACCCTACAAACAAACCCTAATACAAAACAGGTGTACCCAATTACCCAATAACCCAAAACAAACGGAAAGGGAATCGATGGCAGCTAATAGGCCGGCGACGACGACCGCCGAGCACCGCCCGAACAGGAAGAGGCACCATCTTCGGCAAGGTTCGTGACAAGTATAAGTATAAATCATTTCAAATTCCTTATATTAAGCAAACCTGACGACACCGTTTTCTTGTTTTTAATTTATATACGGATTGCCAGGGGCGCACTCCCTAACTCAGACACCATTTACAAACCAAGCATTTGTGTTTAGTGAGTCCGCCAGATCAGAGGCAGTAGGGATGACTAGTGTATGAATTGGACCATTTTCCTGTCAAATTATGAGTACTTTTGGGTGTCAGGGAAAATGTATGGAGTAAAAAGTACATAATTTTATTTAGAAATGTAGTGAAGTAAAAGTAAAAGTTGCCACAAATATAAATAGTAAAGTAAAGAAGAGAGACCCCAAACTACATAAAAATGACTTTAAAGTGCTATTTAAGTACTTTACACCACTGCTATTTATCATTTATGGCCCTTTCATGATAAACAATTACTTTTGGGGATTACTTAATGTGGCGTCCCAGTTATGTGGCCGGGGAAAGCCACTGTTTTGAGTGTCAGCCACGTCCCACAACCCGCAATGTTGGCGGCAGCAAGCTAGGCTACAGGGCTACGACCACACCTGAGGTCACTCGGCCTCGTTAGGCTGCCATGCACCTGGGGAACTTTAAGTGGCTGCTTTAGTTTAGCACAGGGGCTGGATGCCAGAGGCTGAGCTCTACGGACATTTGTTTGAAGCCCTGGACATTGTGTTCTCCACAGGAAGAAGTGACCGGTCTACAAGTGAAGCTGGTAAGCTGGGTAGCAGCCCGGCAAGTTTTCTTTAAAGTTAAGGCTATCACTAGGTTCAGTTAAGTGGAGTGGGAGAGTTTTGTTTTTTGTTAATGTTTGAGAACCAGATTTGTGAACCTTTTATTTTGAATAAATATGCTAGCCTAGGTTAAGCTGTGTCCCTGTCATTGTTCCTCCTCATTGCCTTCCTACCAGTCACCTACCAGCCACGCTATTGAGTCATTCCAGTAGATTACATTTTCATTTACATTTAGGGTGTATTGAACCAACATGGATTAACTTTTAAACTGGGTTAAATCAAGGTTTATCTATTTCTTGTTGCACCAAATTTTAAACCTAGTTTTAAATGAATCCTTCCTCTAATCTAAGTTTACACCTCGATTAATTTTAAGCCTGTTGCTCAATTAATTAAAAAATATACATAAACTTAGATTGCCGATTCATTCTAAACTGCCACTTGAGGGGTTTAACTGATAAAATGGCAGCATATCTACTGTGGAGAGACCAAAACGAGTTCCTCAGAGAATAATTAGAAACAGGTTGAATCCTGTAGTGTTTTATGATAATTAAGTCATTATTAGTAGGCTATTTATGTGACCATTTTGTGCAGCAATTGAATTGGAGTTTATGATATGCCCAGCCTTGGTATGAATGATGTTATGCAACATGCTATAACGGGCCTGATAACGGTAACATTGTAGTGAAGTAGCATTAACATTAGTTTTAATGTGCATTATAGGCATTGATATTTACCAGTTATTTATGCTTGCTAAATATTGTTGGGTCAAGTTCTCTGTCGTCATCATAGGGGTTATGGAGAGGGGCAAACTTGCTTGGGAATCATCTCACATGTCTTCTGGGTGATAGGATTAATTCCTTGGATGTAGGCCCCCCTCCGGCTCCAGTTTGAAATAGCCCCCCCTCTCCTCTGCCGCATCCTTTTTGGCTTCCGCTTTTAATTTATAAACTAGCGAGCTAAAGTTAGCTAACAAATTCGTTTTCTGTCTAGTACTGGCAAATAATGGATTTGATTTCAAATCAGCCAACCCTTGAGAACCTTTCACGATGGAGTTGCAGTAGTTCTAACATTACATTGTTATTGTTTTATCAAGAAACAGCAACTTTGTGGCCTCATTTGTCAAGTAGGCTAGCTACTTCGTTTCAACTCACAAAATACCTCATATTGGTGTAACATGTCACTAATCATAGTTTAAAACCATTATTTATAAATTTACTGATCCAGATTTAAAATTAAGTGGTGCAACACAGCTCTGATGAATTATAAACCTAGATTTACAAAACCTAGATTAACTCTAATCGATGTTGGTGCAACCCATTCTTAATTACATTTAACTGGTTTAAGGTACTTGCTGAGACCTGCAGATAGACAACATCACCATAATCCACCACTGATGTAAAAGTGCTTTGAATAAGATCCTTTCTGACTGACATTGAAAAACAAGATTTGTTCCTAAAATAAAAAACACATTTCAATTTCAGTTTCTTCAGCATATCAATGTGCTGTTTAAAATTCAGCTTTCATCTAACCAAATCCCAAGAAATGTATAGGAGGTGACCCTATTAATTTGCTGGCCTTTTAGAGTTAAACTCTTCAAGTGACTCCTATCTACTTTCAGAGAAGAGAAAATCATATATTTAGTTTGCGTTAAGCACCAGTTTCAATTCAGAAAGTTGCTTTTGAACAGCATCAAAAGCCAACTATCCTGAAAAGCCTTCTCAATATTACATGTGCAAGAATAAATAGTGTCATCAGCATACAGATGGAGATTTGCAAAGTCAACAGTCTTCCATATATAAGTTATATACAGTGTAAAAAGGATCAGACTTAAAATTGAGCCCTGGGGTTCTCCTTTCGTAAGCCTTCGAAACGCCGATTTCATTCCCTGCTGTGCTAAACACTGTTCTGCCACAAAAGTAGTGTTAGAACCAATCCAATTCTTCAACACTTAAACCAAAATGTTTTTGTCTACACAACAGCAGGGCAAGGTCAACAGTGTTGATAATTAAATAAAAAGTGAAACAGTGATGTTTCTTGTCCTGAGCATCTAGAATATCACCTATAACTTTAGTTACCGCAGTAATGGTACTATGCTTGGCTCTAAAACCGACTGGAATTGAGAACTTATAAAGAAAGTCTTTCAACTGTCAGTTCACCAGGTTGTCCAAAACCTATTCCAGTGCAGACAGTTTTGATATGGGACGATAGTTATCCAACTGGGACGGATCTCCAACCTTATGTAAAAGTGCGTTCCAGACTTTTGGAATCGTTATTATTCATCAATGAAAGATGTTAATATATGAGTGAGAGGGGCATCAAATATTTTTTTTTAAATAAGGGTTAAATTCCAGCTACTTAATATCAATAGATTTGAGTGCCTTTACAACTTCTGAAAACTCAATCTCGGTATAATGAAATGGATGAACCGTAGGCCGGCAGGCGGTAGTTTCATTCACAGCCTCATTTGAGATGTTAGGATGGAGTTCATTATCAAATAAATGCCCAGCCTTAGCAAAATGCTCGTAAAAAATATCAAGCAGTTGATTCTTGTCTGTCACTTAATGGTTTTCCATAATTTTGTCGGGTTATTGAGGTTTGCCTTGGTAGATTCGTAATAGAAGTTAGATTTCCATTTCCGTATTAACAAGGTGTACTTGTTTCTCAGTGCCCTGAATAACTGCCATTCAGCCTGGGAGTTACCCTTTTTGGCTTTAGCCCATTTGTGTATTTTGTTTTTGGATCAAATCAGATAATTCCTCTGTAAACAAGGGATTGTCTCTACCTCTTACCCAGTACTTTTTGAGAGGGGCATGTTTATCACAGATACTAGAAAACATGGAATGAAAATAGGAGAATGCCTCCTCTGACTGGCAAAAACAGCAATCCTATCCCAGTTGCATGCGTAAAGTTCATGCAGGAAGGCCTGCTTACAGAACTGCTTAAAATGTTGTTTGACCATGTACTGAGGGAGCAGTTTAGGGATTTTAGGGTCTCTAATGCAAGCAACTGCACAATAATCTCTTAAATCATTAGGGAAAATACCAACGGCCAAGTACTTATGTGGATTGTTACTTAGAATAACATCAATAAGTGTTGACTTGGAGATGTATTTTGGATTGGGTCTTGTGACTGCATTTATCAATAAAGTAAAATGCAATGTTTTGCACAGTCCTCTTGTGGCCTCAGAGTTTGGAGAGAACCAGTTTAAAATCGCCCATGAGAACCATTTCACCCCCACAACCACGCTGTAGTTTAGCCAGAGAATCCAGAGATTCTTATTTTGCAGATGGAGGTCTATAACATCTTATTAAATCTAAGCTCACAGTTTTCTTTCTCAGCAAGGTGAATTTTTTTGCATTGCAACACAGAAAAGCTGTAGCCAGGAACATTGACTTATGGTTCTCTAGAGCCTGAGCTGAATCAAGACATCTCCTAACTTTCAGTCCTCACTCGGTTGTAAACACATAAATTGCATCCTACAGTACCTAGTGAAAGCTGATGAAATGTCTGTAATATCTTCTCTGAGTGCTTTAAGTGTGTGTGAGAGAGAGTGTGTGCATGTGTGTGTGGGCGGGCGGGGGCCAGCCTGTGTGTGAATGCATGTATGTATATTTTGGTCTATATATCTCCATCGGGATGTTGCTTTTAGTGCATTGTATTGTTTGGCCTGCCGATGGCGTCGCTAACTTGTGCAGGTCTTCTTGTCGTCGTTGAGGGTGTAGCCGGTGTTGCAGCCGCAGGTGAAGGTTCCAGGGGAGGGGATACAGATCTGCTCACAGTCATGCTTCCCCCCAGCACACGGGTCTATGGCTGTATCATACAAAGAGACAAAAATCACAGTTGCTGTTAAGTCAGTAACTGCTGAAACTTAACTTGACCTATCCTACATGCTCACAATTTCTGACTCATTTCCCATCGATATATACAAGAACCAGACCCAGTTACAGCTTACCCAGTTACATGCACTTCAATTCCAAAACTACTACCTTATAGACACAAGTGTAAGGGGATAAAGAATATGTACATAAAGATATATGAATGAGTGATGGTACAGAGCGGCATAGGCAAGATACAGTAAAGTTTGTGAGTGCTTTTGGTGATAAGCCGAATTTCTTCAGCCTCCTGAGGTTGAAGAGGCGCTGCTGCGCCTTCTTCACGATGCTGTCTGTGTGGGTGGACCAATTCAGTTTGTCTGTGATGTGTACGCCGAGGAACATAAAACTTACTACCCTCTCCACTACTGTTCCATCGATGTGGATAGGGGTTGTTCCCTCTGCTGTTTCCTGAAGTCCACAATCATCTCCTTAGTTTTGTTGACGTTGAGTGTGAGGTTATTTTCCTGACACCACACTCCGAGGGCCCTCACCTCCTCCCTGTAGGCCGTCTCGTCGTTGTTGGTAATTTGGAATTGTTAGCTAGATTACTTGTTGGTTATTACTGCATTGTCGGAACTAGAAGCACAAGCATTTCACTACACTCGCACTAACATCTGCTAACCATGTGTATGGTCCACCACCCAAAGGACATCCAGCCAACTTGACTCAACTGTGAGAAGCATTGGAGTCAACATAGGCTAGAATCCCTGTTGAACAGTTTTGACACCTTGTAGAGTCTATGCCCCCAAAAATGTAGGCTGTTCTGAGGGCAAAAGTGTGTGTGTGTGGGAGGAGTGCAACTCAATATTAGGTATATTCAGTGTATAGTTCATTAATAATAATACAAAATGATTAAGTTGGCTCATTTCTAGCCCCATTGACAGCCTATACCTTTACAGGTCTTGCCATCCTCGTTGAGAGTGTACCCTGGCAGACACAGGCAGTGGAAAGAACGAGGGGAGCTCTCACAGAGGTGCTCACAGCCATGGTCAGACTCCAGGCACAGATCCATCCCTGGAACCCCAGCAGACAAGCAACAATTCAACCTTTAATCACTCTCATCATATTGGCATTAGGAAATATAAGGAAAGTTCCCAAAAGCTAGTGATGCTCTTGTGAGAATTAGATGCTTGATATTGTGCTGCCAAGGATGCAACTAATAGCAAGAGCTAAAAATCCCACAGAGCTTTATTATGACTTGAGTATATTTTTTATTTAATTTATTTAACCTTAACTGACTTACCTAGTTAAATAAAGAACAAAATCTTATTTACAATGACAGCCTACCCCAGCCAAACCCTAACAAAGCTGGGTCAATTGTGCGCCGCCCTATGGGACTCCCAATCACGGCCAGTTGTGATACAGCCTGGATTCGAACCAGGGTCTGTAGTGACGCCTCTAGCACTGAGATGCAATGCCTTAGACTGCTGCGCCACTCGGGAACATTTTATAAGCTTTGAAAGTCTCAAGTACGAATACAAACCTTTGTGGACACTGGCGATCTTGACACACTTCAGCAACAGTAAATTGGGATTTGTAAATTGGGATACTACGGTTGGAACAATAACTTTGATTTATCATGGAAACTGAGTAATGTTGATAATTGCTTATATTGCGCATATCGCTGAACATACACAGTACCAGTCAAAAGTTTGGTCACACCTACTCATTCAAGGTTTATTTAATTTTTTACTATTTTCTACATTATAGAATAATAGTGAAGACATCAAAACAACACATGGAATCATGCAGTAATATATATTTTTTTAAACAAATCAAAATATATTTTATATTTCAGATTCTTCAAAGTAGCCACCCTTTGCGAGAGCATTGCACACTCTTGGCATTTTCTCAACCAGCTTCAGGAGGTAGTCACCTGGAATGCATTTAAATTAACAGGTGTGCCTTGTGGAATTTCTTTCCATCTTAATGCGTTTGAGCCAATCAGATGTGTTGTGACAAGGTAGGGGTGGTATACAGTCTTTTACCAAATAGGGCTACGTCTATATTATTGCAAGAACAGCTCACCTCATATTGCAGCCCAAATGAATTCTTCAGAGTTCAAGTAACAGACACATCTCAACATCAACTGTTCAGAGGAGACCGCGTGAATCAGGCCTTCATGGTCGAATTGCTGCAATAAAACCACTGCTAAAGGACACCAAGAAGAAGAAGAGACTTGTTTGGGCCAAGAAACACGAGCAATGGAAAATTTGTCCTTTGATCTGATGAGTCCAAATTTGTCCAACCACCGTGTCTTTGTGAGATGCAGAGTAGGTGAACGGATGATCTCCGCATATGTGGTTCCCACCGTGAAGCATGGAGGAGAAGGTGTGATGGTGTGGGGGTGCTTTGCTGGTGACACTGTCAGTGATTTATTTAGAATTCAAGGCACACATAACCAGCATGGCTACCACAGCATTCTGCAGCGATACGCCATTCCATCTGGTTTGGACTTAGTCCCACTATCATTTGTTTTTCAACAGGACAATGATCCAACACCCCTCCAGGCTGTGTAAGGGCTATTTGACCAAGACGGAGAGTGATGGAGTGCTGCATCAGATGACCTGGCCTCCACAATCACCTGAGCTCAACCCAATTTAGATGGTTTGGGATGAGTTTGACTGTTGAGTGAAGGAAAAGCAGCCAACAAATGCCCAGAATGTGGGAGAGCCTTCAAGACTGTTGGAAAAGCATTCCTCATGAAGCTGGTTGAGAGAATGCAAAGAGTGTGCAAAGTTGTCATCAAGGTAAAGGGTGGCTGCTTTGAAGAATCTAAAATCTAAAATATATTTTTATTTATTTCACAGTTTTGATTTTTTCACAATTTTTCTACAATGTAGAAAATAGTAAAAAATAAAGAAAAACCCTTGAATGAGTAGGTGTGTCCAAACTTTTGACAATAATTTGATAATATCGCTTATCGACCCAACCCACCGCAGAGCTTGTCCTGGAACTGCAGGCCAAACTGGTAGATCAGGTCAAAAGACTCCACCAGGAAGACATGGTCCTCGATGGGCGGCGACGCCATAGCACGCAGCGAGGTCATATCCGCCCGAGCAACGCCCACCGCATAGATCTCGATTCCCTTGTCTCGAGCCTCGGCTGCTACCTCCGCCACCCGGTCCTGGGGCCGCCCGTCCGTTACGATGACGGCCACATTGGGCACCTTGGGTCGGTCGCCCTCGGCTGCCGTGAAGGCATGGTTCATGACGTACTTGATGGCCAGGCCCGTCATGGTGCCCTGCGCCAGGGGGACGATCTCATTGATGCCTTTCACCATGCCCTGCAGCTTGCCATGGGTCTTGAGAGAGAATTCGTTCTGGACCTAGAGTAATAGAAATATGCAAAGCATCAGTCACCTCTTCATATGCAGGGTTTGCATGTCTAGCTATCTCTATTTAGGTGCAACTGAGTCTTCACCAGTGGCATTTAGCCTTTACAAGAACTACAACTGGAAAAGGAAGCCAAGCTAAGAATTCATCAAGAATGATCTTCCCTTTCCAAGCGTAGTTCTTCACTAATGTGTATAAACAAAAGGATAAATTGTGAAGTTGATAAGAGGTTGTGGACCTGGCTGGAGTACTGCACTACGCCCACTCGGGTGGCATTCGCCTCCATGTCCAGCGTGTGGATGATGTCGATCATGAACTTGCGCATGGTCTCAAACTCGTGGGGCCGCACACTTCGAGAGCTGTCAATAATGAACACGAGGTCCACTGGGCCAGACTTGCACTTCTGCTCCGGTCCTGGTTTAAGCGAAGTGAGAATGTGTGAAGCCAGAGTGGGAAATCATGAATATCACATTAGCTACGGCATAAGCAGACAATTAAACAGTAGTTTTGTATTAATTTCATTAACTTCCTTGCAACGCCAGTTCTCATTTTGATGTATTCTTGGAATAAAATATAAAATGCAAGAAGCAATTGAATGTGGGCTGAACTGCAATCCATTCATGGTCTTTTTATTACTTCACAGTTGGACTCGGCTAACCTTCTTTAGGCCTAGCCACAGCCATGGTGGCCAAGGCTAGCAGGACAGACACACAGATACACAGCTGTCTCATGTTCAGGGTGCTGGTCTGGGAGCCGGACCTCTCGGGGCTGAGTTTAGGCAGGCTTCACACTGCACCGCAACGAGAGAACACAGAACAAAACAGGTCATCGAGAATACTTTACCACCAGCACATTCCTGCGATAAAAACCTTGACACCAATCAGATGGCGGAGGTACAGAGGAGTAATTCCTATCCTAATAGACGGCTGCACACAGGACTAATGTGCGAAAGGCATGCTGTCAATTCAAAACAAGCATTATAAAAGAAACTTCTCTTCTTCAGTCCTGAGAGAGGTGTCCAGGTGAAATTTATCGTTATCGCAGATTATTGTACCTTGAATAGTAGTCATTCATTGGCCCCATTTTGGTCAATTTGTGAATGCCTAATGGGAACAACTTCCTCAGAGAGCGTAGACAGACATCACATCAAAGACAACTGTGCCATGTGCTTTTCCTACTTTGCAGTGAAGTTTGAGTGAAGGAAACATTAAACCAATGCCAATTGACATGAGCTGGCAAGCTCTCTGTTATGAAAATGGATGTCAAAGCCAACAGACTAAGTTCATAGATAGCAAGAGAGCGATATAATGAAAAGAGGGATACAGCAAAATAAAGTGGGATGGAAAGTAATCAGTTTTCCATCCTACTCTAATTTTTTCAAATGTCAACAAAACAAAAAGACACTAGACAAGGTGGGATCTTTTTGTGTCTGTAAAATGAATTATGCGAGAAATGTTGGTGGAAACGCTTTCATGCACAAATATTGATTTAACCATCATATCGAGTAAACTTGATGATATGTTGTATGGTCCTCCCACTACGACTTGTCGAGAAAGCATGCAGTTTATTTGGCTACAGATGAGGTGCTGAATATTTGCACGAAATGTAGAATGTTTACACGAAAATCTGTCACCAATTGACAGTCGTGAAGAGGACCCGACAGAGTACGACAAAGTCTATTCCCCCACAGGAGACTGAAAAGATTTGTCATAGGTCCTCAGATCCTCAAAAAGTTCTACAGCTGCACCATCGAGAGCATCCTGACTGCTAGACAGTCGGGAAGAGGACCCGACAGAGTACGACAAAGCCTATTCCCCCTCAGGAGACTGAAAAGATTTGTCATGGGTCCTCAGATCCTCAAAGAGTTCTACAGCTGCACCATCGAGAGCATGGTTGCATCACTGCCTGGTATGGCAACTGCTCGGCCTCCGACCACAAGGCTCTACAGAGGGTAGTCCACAGACCCACTCCAAAAGGCTTTCGGAGCCATCATCGACTCAGTGGGTTTTGTCCAACATGTCTCTGGACCTACTCACTGTCACAGTCATACTCTGGACCTAGTTTTGTCCCATGGAATAAAAGTTGTGGATCTTAATGTTTTTCCTCATAATCCTGGACTATCGGACCACCATTTTATTACGTTTGCAATTGCAACAAATAATCTGCTCAGACCCCAACCAAGGAACATCAAAAGTCGTGCTATAAAATCACAGACAACACAAAGATTCCTTGATGTCCTTCCAGACTCCCTCTGTCTACCCAAGGACGCCAGAGGACAAAAATCAGTTAACCACCTAACTGAGGAACTCAATTTAACCTTGCACAATACCCTAGATGCAGTTGCACCCCTAAAAACTAAAAACATTTCTCATAAGAAACTAGCTCCCTGGTATACAGAAAATACCCAAGATCTGAAGCAAGCTTCCAGAAAATTGGAACGGTAATGGCGCCACACCACACTGGAAGTCTTCCGACTAGCTTGGAAAGACAGTACCGTGCAGTATCGAAGAGCCCTTACTGCTGCTCGATCATCCTATTTTTCCAAATTAATTGAGGAAAATAAGAACAATCCGAAATTCCCTTTCGATACTGTCGCAAAGCTAACTAAAAAGCAGCATTCCCCAAGAGAGGATGGCTTTCACTTCTGCAGTAATAAATTCATGAACTTCTTTGAGGAAAATATCATGATTATTAGAAAGCAAATTAGGGACTCCTCTTTAAATCTGCGTATTCCTTCAAAGCTCAGTTGTCCTGAGTCTGCACAACTCTGCCAGGACCTAGGATCAAGAGAAACACTCAAGTGTTATTAGTACTATATCTCTTGACACAATGATGAAAATAATCATGACCTCTAAACCTTCAAGCTGCATACTGGACCCTATGCCAACTAAACTACTGAAAGAGCTGCTTTCACATAACATAATAAACGGCTCTCTATCCACCGGATGTGTACCAAACTCACTAAAAGTGGCAGTAATAAAGCCTCTCTTGAAAAAGCCAAACCTTGACCTAGAATCGGCCTATTTCGAATCTTCCATTCCTCTCAAAAATGTTTTAAAAGGCTGTTGCGCAGCAACTCACTGCCTTCCTGAAGACAAACAATGTATACGAAATGCTTCAGTCTGGTTTTAGATCCCATCATAGCACTGAGACTGACTTCGTCAACCATTTTGAAAAGAAGGTCGACGACATCCGATCCTCGTTTGCTAAGTCAAACGACACCGCTGGTTCTGCTCACACTGCCCTACCCTGTGCTCTGACCTCTTTCTCCCCCCTCTCTCCAGATGAAATCTCGCGTCTTGTGACGGCCGGCCGCCCAACAACCTGCCCGCTTGACCCTATCCCCTCCTCTCTTCTCCAGACCATTTCCGGAGACCTTCTCCCTTACCTCACCTCGCTCATCAACTCATCCCTGACCGCTGGCTACGTCCCTTCCGTCTTCAAGAGAGCGAGAGTTGCACCCCTTCTGAAAAAACCTACACTCGATCCCTCCGATGTCAACAACTACAGACCAGTATCCCTTCTTTCTTTTCTCTCAAACTCTTGAACGTGCCGTCCTTGGCCAGCTCTCCGCTATCTCTCTCAGAATGACCTTCTTGATCCAAATCAGTCAGGTTTCAAGACTAGTCATTCAACTGAGACTGCTCTTCTCTGTATCACGGAGCGCTCCGCACTGCTAAAGCTAACTCTCTCTCCTCTGCTCTCATCCTTCTAGACCTATCGGCTGCCTTCGATACTGTGAACCATCAGATCCTCCTCTCCACCCTCTCCGAGTTGGGCATCTCCGGCGCGGCCCACGCTTGATTGCGTCCTACCTGACAGGTCGCTCCTACCAGGTGGCGTGGCGAGAATCCGTCTCCACACCACGTGCTCTCACCACTGGTGTCCCCAGGGCTCTGTTCTAGGCCCTCTCCTATTCTCGCTATACACCAAGTCACTTGGCTCTGTCATAACCTCACATGGTCTCTCCTATCATTGCTATGCAGACGACACACAATTAATCTTCTCCTTTCCCCTTCTGATGATCAGGTGGCGAATCGCATCTCTGCATGTCTGGCAGACATATCAGTGTGGATGACGGATCACCACCTCAAGCTGAACCTCGGCAAGACGGAGCTGCTCTTCCTCCCGGGAAGGACTGCCCGTTCCATGATCTCGCCATCACGGTTGACAACTCCATTGTGTCCTCCTCCCAGAGCGCTAAGAACCTTGGCGTGATCCTGGACAACACCCTGTCGTTCTCAACTAACATCAAGGCGGTGGCCCGTTCCTGTAGGTTCATGCTCTACAACATCCGCAGAGTACGACCCTGCCTCACACAGGAAGCGGCGCAGGTCCTAATCCAGGCACTCGTCATCTCCCGTCTGGATTACTGCAACTCGCTGTTGGCTGGGCTCCCTGCCTGTGCCATTAAACCCTACAACTCATCCAGAACGCCGCAGCCCGTCTGGTGTTCAACCTTCCCAAGTTCTCTCACGTCACCCCGCTCCTCCGCTCTCTCCACTGGCTTCCAGTTGAAGCTCGCATCCGCTACAAGACCATGGTGCTTGCCTACAGAGCTGTGAGGGGAACGGCACCTCAGTACCTCCAGGCTCTGATCAGGCCCTACACCCAAACAAGGGCACTGCGTTCATCCACCTCTGGCCTGCTCGCCTCCCTACCACTGAGGAAGTACAGTTCCCGCTCAGCCCAGTCAAAACTGTTCGCTGCTCTGGCCCCCCAATGGTGGAACAAACTCCCTCACGACGCCAGGACAGCGGAGTCAATCACCACCTTCCGGAGACACCTGAAACCCCACCTCTTTAAGGAATACCTAGGATAGGATAAAGTAATCCCTCTCACCCCCCCTTAAAAGATTTAGATGCACTACTGTTCCACTGGATGTCATAAGGTGAATGCACCAATTTGTAAGTCGCTCTGGATAAGAGAGTCTGCTAAATGACTTAAATGTAAATGTAAATGTACACTACGGTCACAAGACGCAGGCCTCCTAATTGTATCTAGAATTTCTAAGCAAACAGCTGGAGGCAGGGCTTTCTCCTATAGAGCTCCATTTTTATGGAATGTTCTGCCTACCCATGTGAGAGACGCAAACTCGGTCTAAACCTTTAAGTCTTTATTGAAGACTCATCTCTTCAGTGGGTCATATGATTGTGTAGTCTGGCCCAGGAGTGTGAAGGTGAACGGAAAGGCTCTGGAGCAACGAACCGCCCTTGCTGTCTCTGCCTGGCCGGTTCCCCTCTTTCCACTGAGATTCTCTGCCTCTAACCCTATTACAGGGGCTGAGTCACTGGCTTACTAGGGCTCTTTTATACCGCCCCTAGGAGGGGTGCGTCACTTGAGTGGGTTGAGTCACTGATGTGATCTTCCTGTCTGGGTTGGCGCCCCCCCTTGTGTTGTGCCGTGGCGGAGATTTTTGTGGGCTATACTCAGCCTTGTCTCAGGATGGTAAGTTGGTGGTTTAAGATATCCCTCTAGTGGTGTGGGGGCTGTGCTTTTGCAAAGTGGGTGGGGTTATATCCTTCCTGTTTGGCCCTGTCCAGGGGTGTCATCGGATGGGGCCACAAGTGTCCCCTGACCCCTCCTGTCTCAGCCTCCAGTATTTATGCTGCAGTAGTTTATGTGTCGGGGTGCTAGGGTCAGTTTGTTATATCTGGAGTACTTCTCCCGTCCTATCCGGTGTCCTGTGTAAATCTAAGTATGCTCTCTCTAATTCTCTCTTTCTCTCTTTCTCTCTCTCGGAGGACCTGAGCCCTAGGACCATGCCTCAGGACTACCTGACATGATGACTCCTTGCTGTCCCCAGTCCACCTGGCCGTGCTGCTGCTCCAGTTTCAACTGTTCTGCCTGTGATTATTATTATTTGACCATGCTGGTCATTTATGAACATTTGAACATCTTGGCCCTGTTCTGTTATAATCTCCACCCGGCACAGCCAGAAGAGGACTGGCCACCCCACATAGCCTGGTTCCTCTCTAGGTTTCTTCCTAGGTTTTGGCCTTTCTAGGGAGTTTTTCCTAGCCACCGTGCTTCTACACCTGCAGTGCTTTCTGTTTGGGGTTTTAGGCTGGGTTTCTGTACAGCACTTTGAGATATCAGCTGATGAGCATACGGCCCAGTACATCAATTGGGCCAAGCATCCTGCCATCCAGGATCTCTATACCAAGCGGTGTCAGAGAAAGGCCCTAAAAATTGTCACTGACTCCAGCCAACCTAGTCATAGACTGTTCTCTCTGCTACCCCACGGCAAGCGGTACCGGAGCGCCAAGTCTAGGTCCAAAAGGCTTCTTAACAGCTTCTACCCCCAAGCCATAAGACTCCTAATCAAATAAAACAAATGTTTTTCTTTCAAAAACAAGGACATTTCTAAGTGACCCCAAACTTTTGAACAGTCTACATATTATCTTGACTAACCCCCTGTAAATAGCCTCTCTTCTGTTATTTTCTGATGCTCTTTAATTATTTGTTATTTTTCAAATTTTTACTTGACTGCATTGTTGGTTTAGTAAGCATTTCACTGTATGGTCTACACCTGTATCCGGCGCATGTGACAAATACAATTAGATTTGATTTAGTTCGAGCAAATTAAGGGGTAGACAGACAGAGGTTTATTAAGACAGACAGGAAGATGGAGAGATCAGGACCTCGCTAAGAGCCCACATCCAGCTGAGAGAGACCCTTATGCATTGTGATCTTGATCCAGTGACCCAGTGCAGAACTCTAGAAGTGTGTTTCAGTAGCCTCCTTCTGTAAGTGCATGTGTGCAGGTACAAAGATGCCGAAGTGTGCCCCACTACTACCTAACTAACACAGCAGTGCCCATACTACCAGGCCCCTATTCTCACAGGTCACACCACAACAAATACACTGTAATTATGCATTAAGAAAAACATTCAGTGCACTTTACTATTCCCCTGTTAATCCACTGCACTAAATGGACTGATACAGTGTCTATATGGGTGGTGGAATTCTACATTATATAATGGTATAAGTTGTGAATTGCATACAGTATAATATGTAATTGGATGTTAAATACTGGAGCAGTAATCAAGCAATTATAGCACAATTGACAAAAGAAAAAGAAGACCTAGCCTACTATATTGAATGAAAATATGAACGCAACATGGAACAATTTCAAAGATTTTACTGAGTTACAGTTCATATGAAGAAATCAATCAATTGAAATGAATTAATTAAGCCCGGATCTATGGATTTCATATGACTGGGAATACAGATATGCATCTGTTTAAAAAAAATGTACCTCACAATGGGCTTCAGGATTTCATCACGGTATTTTTGTGCGTTCAAATTGCTATCGAAAAAATGCAATTGTGTGTGTTTTCTGTAGCTTATACCCAATCCGTACCATAACCCCACCACCACCATTGGGCACTCTGGTTCACAACGTTGACATCAGCAAACCACTCGCCGACACGACGCCATGCACATGGTCTGCAGGTGTGAGGCTGGTTGGATGTACTGCCAAACTCTCTACAATGACGTTGGAGGCGGTTTATGGCAGAGAAATTAACATTAAATTATCTGGCAACAGCTCTGGTGGACATTCCTGCAGTCAGCATGCAAATTGCAAGCTCCCTCAATTTGAGACATCCGTGGCATTGTGTTATGTGACAAAACGGCAGATTTGAGATTGTCCATTTATTGTCCCCAGCACAAGGTGCACCTGTGTAATGATCATGCTGTTTATTCAGCTTCTTGATATGCCACACCTGTCAGGTGGATGGATTATCTTGGAAAAAGAGAAATTCTCACTAACAGGGATGTAAACATATTTGTGCACAACATTTGAGAGAAATAAACTTTTGTGCATATAGAAAATTTTGTGTTTGTATTTTTGTTCAGTGTAGGTATGAAAATGAACAGATTGAACTTTGCATACGATTCTTCATCACATGGGAGTAGCTAAAGTAGTATGGAAGAAGATATGTACAGTTGAAGTCGGAAGTTTACATACACCTCAGCCAAATATATTTAAACTCAGTTTTTCACAATTCCTCACATTTAATCCTAGTAAAAATTCCCTGTCTTAGGTCAGTTAGAATCACCACTTTATTTTAAGAATGTGAAATGTGAAATGAAACTTGGGTGAAATGTTTCAGGTAGCCTTCCACAAGCTTCGCATGGTAAGTTGGGTGAATATTGGCCCATTCCTCCTGACAGAGTTGATGTAACTGAGTCAGGTTTTGTAGGCCTCCTTGCTCGCAGGGGCTTTTTCAGTTCTGCCCACAAATTTTCTACAGGATTTCCTCCTAACATAACGATGGTCATTTTGGCCAAACAGTTCTATTTTTGTTTCATCAGACCAGAGGACATTTCTCCAAAAAGTAGATCTTTGTCCCCATGTGCAGTTGCAAACGGTAGTCTGGCTTTTTATGGCGGTTTTGGAGCAGTGACTTCTTCCTTCCTGAGCGGCTTTACAGGTTATGTCGATATAGGACTCATTTTACTGTGGATATAGAAACTTTTGTACCTGTTTCCTCGCATTGTCACAAGGTCCTTTGCTGTTGTTCTGGGATTGATTTGCACTTTTCACACCAAAGTACGTTCATCTCTAGGAGACAGAACGCGTCTCCTTCCTGAGCGGTATGACGGCTGAGTGGTCCCATGGTGTTTATACTTGCAAACTATTGTTTGTACAGATGAACGTGGTACCTTCAGGCGTTTGGAAATTGTTTCCAAGGATGAACCAGATTTTTTTCTGAGGTCTTGGCTGATTTCTTTTGATTTTTCCATGATGCCAAGCAAAGAAGCACTGAGTTCAAATCAAATCAAATTTTATTTGTCACATACACATGGTTAGCAGATGTTAATGCGAGTGTAGCGAAATGCTTGTGCTTCTAGTTCCGACAATGCAGTAATAACCAACAAGTAATCTAACTAACAATTCCTAAACTACTGTCTTATACACAATGTAAGGGGATAAAGAATATGTACATAAGGATATATGAATGAGTGATGGTACAGAGCAGCATAGGCAAGATACAGTAGATGGTATCAAGTACAGTATATACATATGAGATGAGTATGTAAACAAAGTGGCATAGTTAAAGTGGCTAGTGATACATGTATTACATAAGGATGCAGTCGATGATATAGAGTACAGTATATACGTATGCATATGAGATGAATAATGTAGGGTAAGTAACATTATATAAGGTAGCATTGTTTAAAGTGGCTAGTAATATATTTACATCATTTACCATCAATTCACATTATTAAAGTGGCTGGAGTTGAGTCAGTGTCAGTGTGTTGGCAGCAGCCACTCAATGTTAGTGGTGGCTGTTTAACAGTCTGATGGCCTTGAGATAGAAGCTGTTTTTCAGTCTCTCGGTCCCAGCTTTGATGCACCTGTACTGACCTCGCCTTCTGGATGATAGCGGGGTGAACAGGCAGTGGCTCGGGTGGTTGATGTCCTTGATGATCTTTATGGCCTTCCTGTAACATCGGGTGGTGTAGGTGTCCTGGAGGGCAGGTAGTTTGCCCCCGGTGATGCGTTGTGCAGACCTCACTACCCTCTGGAGAGCCTTACGGTTGAGGGCGGAGCAGTTGCCGTACCAGGCGGTGATACAGCCCGCCAGGATGCTCTCGATTGTGCATCTGTAGAAGTTTGTGAGTGCTTTTGGTGACAAGCCAAATTTCTTCAGCCTCCTGAGGTTGAAGAGGCGCTGCTGCACCTTCTTCACGATGCTGTCTGTGTGAGTGGACCAATTCAGTTTGTCTGTGATGTGTATGCCGAGGAACTTAAAACTTGCTACCCTCTCCACTACTGTTCCATCGATGTGGATAGGGGGGTGTTCCCTCTGCTGTTTCCTGAAGTCCACAATCATCTATTTTCCTGACACCACACTCTGAGGGCCCTCACCTCCTCCCTGTAGGCCGTCTCGTCGTTGATGGTAATCAAGCCTACCACTGTTGTGTCGTCCGCAAACTTGATGATTGAGTTGGAGGCGTGCGTGGCCACTCAGTCGTGGGTGAACAGGGAGTACAGGAGAGGGCTCAGAACGCACCCTTGTGGGGTCCCAGTGTTGAGGATCAGCGGGGAGGAGATGTTGTTTCCTACCCTCACCACCTGGGGGCGGCCCGTCAGGAAGTCTAGAACCCAGTTGCACAGGGCGGGGTCGAGACCCAAGGTCTCGAGCTTGATGACGAGCTTGGAGGGTACTATGGTGTTGAATGCCGAGCTGTAGTCGATGAACAGCATTCTCACATAGGTATCCTCTTGTCCAGGTGGGTTAGGGCAGTGTGCAGTGTGGTTGAGATTGCATCGTCTGTGGACCTATTTGGGCGGTAAGCAAATTGGAGTGGGTCTAGGGTGTCAGGTAGGGTGGAGGTGATATGGTCCTTGACTAGTCTCTCAAAGCACTTCATGATGACGGAAGTGAGTGCTATGGGGGCGGTAGTCGTTTAGCTCAGTTACCTTAGCTTTCTTGGGAACAGGAACAATGGTGGCCCTCTTGAAGCATGTGGGAACAGCAGACTGGTATAGGGATTGATTGAATATGTCCGTAAACACACCGGCCAGCTGGTCTGTGCATGCTCTGAGGGCGCGGCTGGGGATGCCGTCTGGGCCTGCAGCCTTGCGAGGGTTAACACGTTTAAATGTTTTACTCACCTCGGCTGCAGTGAAGGAGAGACCGCATGTTTTCGTTGCAAGCTGTGTCAGTGGCACTGTATTGTCCTCAAAGCGGGCAAAAAAGTTATTTAGTCTGCCTGGGAGCAAGACATCCTGGTCCGTGACTGGGCTGGATTTCTTCCTGTAGTCCGTGATTGACTGTAGACCCTGCCACATGCCTCTTGTGTCTGAGCCGTTGAATTGAGATTCTACTTTGTCTCTGTACTTGACGCTTAGCTTGTTTGATAGCCTTGCGGAGGGAATAGCTGCACTGTTTGTATTCGGGTCATGTTACCAGACACCTTGCCCTGATTAAAAGCAGTGGTTCGCGCTTTCAGTTTCACGCGAATGCTGCCATCAATCCACGGTTTCTGGTTAGGGAATGTTTTAATCGTTGCTATGGGAACGACATCTTCAACGCACGTTCTAATGAACTCGCACACCGAATCAGCGTATTCGTCAATGTTGTTATCTGACGCAATACAAAACATATCCCAGTCCACGTGATGGAAGCAGTCTTGGAGTGTGGAATCAGCTTGGTCGGACCAGCGTTGGACAGACCTCAGCGTGGGAGCCTCTAGTTTTAGTTTCTGTCTGTAGGCAGGGATCAACAAAATGGAGTCGTGGTCAGCTTTTCCGAAAGGGGGGCGGGGCAGGGCCTTATATGCGTCGCGGAAGTTAGAGTAACAATGATCCAAGGTTTTTCCACCCCTGGTTGCGCAATCGATATGATGATAAAATTTAGGGAGTCTTGTTTTCAGATTAGCCTTGTTAAAATCCCCAGCTACAATGAATGCAGCCTCCGGATAAATGGTTTCCAGTTCGCAAAGAGTTAAATAAAGTTCGTTCAGAGCCATCGATGTGTCTGCTTGGGGGGGGATATATACGGCTGTGATTATAATCGAAGAGAATTCTCTTGGTAGATAATGCGGTCTACATTTGATTGTGAGGAATTCTAAATCAGGTGAACAGAAGGATTTGAGTTCCTGTATGTTTCTTTCATCACACCATGTCTCGTTAGCCATAAGGCATACGCCCCCGCCCCTCTTCTTACCAGAAAGGTGTTTGTTTCTGTCGGCGCGATGCGTGGAGAAACCCGTTGGCTGCACCGCTTCGGATAGCGTCTCTCCAGTGAGCCATGTTTCCGTGAAGCACAGAACGTTACAGTCTCTGATGTCCCTCTGGAATGCTACCCTTGCTCGGATTTCATCAACCTTGTTGTCAAGAGACTGGACATTGGCAAGAAGAATGCTAGGTGTGCCCGTCTCCGGAGTCTGACCAGAAGACCGCCTCGTTTCCCTCTTTTTTCCCCCTCTTTTTCGGAGTCGTTTTTTGGGTCGCTGCATGCGATCCATTCCGTTGTCCTGTTTGTAAGGCAGAACACAGGATCCGCGTCGCGAAAAACATATTCTTGGTCGTACTGATGGTGAGTTGACGCTGATCTTATATTCAGTAGTTCTTCTCGACTGTATGTAATGAAACCTAAGATGACCTGGGGTACTAATGTAAGAAATAACATGTAAAAAAAACAAAAAACTGCATAGTTTCCTAGGAACGCGAAGCGAGGCGGCCATCTCTGTCGGCGCCGGAAGGTAAGCCTTGAAATACATCCACAGGTACACCTCCAATTGACTCAAATTATGTCTATTAACCTATCAGAAGCTTCTAAAGGCCATGACATCATTTTCTGGACTTTTCCAAGCTGTTTAAAGGCACAGTCAACTTAGTGTATGTAAACTTCTGACCCACTGGGATTGTGATACAGTGAATTATAAGTTAAATAATCTGTCTGTAAACAATTGTTGGAAAAATTACTTCTGTCATGCACAAAGTAGATGTCCTAACCGACTTGCCAAAACTACAGTTTGTTAACAAGACATTTGTGGAGTGATTGTAAAGCGAGTTTGAATGACTCCAATCTAAGTGTATGTAAACTTCTGACATCAACTGTACATTCTTTCTGCAGCTTTCTACAGCTCTTCTGTGAAACTTTTCAAAAACCATGTGGCATATGTTGCTGACGAGCCCAAAATAACAGGCTTAGATGTCAGTGCTCACCCTTGGGGAGCAATGCCACTAATGCAACTTCCATACTTCCCTTACACCGGCCCCCATATGCCCTGAGTTCACAGTAAACTATCAGTTCTACTGTGTGGGTTGAGGCTCCCTGGAAGTGCACATTACTTTTATTCTGGTTTCCAACTTGATATAAAACACAGGTGTCTTATTCTCTGCCATTTATTTTCAGAGACACACCACTCAACTCTTAATGCAATTTTAAAAGCTACTGCATAGCTGTTAGACAAGCACTCGCTGTCTGGTTGGACATCACTCTTGTCTTTGCGCAACCTCTTGCTATCTCCTGCAGTGTTTGCGGAAGCAAGAGGGGTGTGAGAACCCTGTACCTGAAAAACAGGTGACTATCTCGCAATACAAACAAACGGAGACACAGACACACTGCCACTGGAATAAGAGATCCAGAATGGAGAAAGGGGTGGGGGTAACAGTAACACACTACCATTAGCGCTAACACACAGTATCCATATTAGTGAGTCACAGTGAATTCACAGGCAGAGCTGTATTGAATGGAGCGGAGTGGCTTCTCCGAGGAAGTAAAGCACAGTAGCAGCAGAACCCCTGTTGTTGGGACATGCATGGTGTAGCTACAAAAGGACTTCCTCTTTTCAGGTTTAGCACTGCTACCAGACCATGCAGAGCCTCGTCGGGGAGGCAGAAACTGGGGAAGAGAGGCGAGAAGGTAAGTGAACCAGCTCCAGAATAAGCCACATAGAAGGAGGAATGGATAAGCCAGATGGGTTGCCCAAAAAATAAAACAAATGAAGGTCATTGTTTGCGTTTTCCCTGTAATCATCAAGATCAGGATTTGTGAGGACTGAGCTATCCCTAGATCTGTGCCTAAGAGCAACGTCTACCTGCGGCTAGGGGAGATGAGAGGGGGGGAAATAAGGAGGGGGATATGGAGGGAGAGAGTGGGCATGCTGCGAGTCCTACATTTCTCTATGGGATATCTGTTTATGCTCTACATAGAAAAGTCTGCTTAACCCGAAGGATGTCCAAGAGATTAAGTCCTGACAGTTAAAACATTCTTCACAGTTTGAGTTTGACAGGGAGCTCAGGCACAAGGGAGAGGCTGATAGAAAGCAAAGGAGGAAGTGACAAGGTAGAGAGGAGAGAGAGGTGGGAGTGGAATGGGGAGAGAGGGAGGGAGAGACCGGGAAAGTGAGCGACACCTTTGGGAATGAGTGAAGAGAGCAGTTATGTGGCTGATAGGGAGTTGAGTGACAGCTTGAGCCCATATTCAGATTAAGACACAGCAGCTTCTTGTTCTTTCTCGATTGGAAGCAGATGTGGACTTTGCTACTGTTAGCAGTTTCTCCTGCCTCCTAACCTCCTCACCTCCAGGCAGCCACTGTGCACCAAGCAAATACAGCCAGTCAGCACCCTCCACATAGTCTCACTCTACAGTACACAATGTTGAGTTGGTTACCAGATGGTAAAGAAGGCATTTTTTGAGATGTTGGTTTGTTGTATATTATCCTGTTTGATGGTCGTTTTGAAATATTGCATTCCTACTAAATAATATAGTGTAAGCCAAGTGTTGTTTAAGGTATATGTTTCAATTTAATAATAGCATTTCATCAAATTAGATTGGCAAATACAGATTTTTCTAATTCCTCAACATCCCCAGGAACTCTCCAAAAGCAACCATCTAGTCCAGCATAAACAGATATAGTCTACCAGCAACTACTGCTACTATTTCTACTACTATAAAACATATGTCATATCAATTAAGTTTGACTTTCATAATACACTCTTAGAAAAAAGGGTTCCAAAGGGGTTCTTCGGCTGTCTCCATAGGAGAACCCTTTTGGGTTCCAAGTAGAACTACTTTGCGTTCCAAGTAGAACCCTCTGTGGAAAGGGTTCTACCTGGAACAAAAAGGGTTCTTCAAAGGTGTGGGGGACAGCCAAAGAACCACCTTAGGTTCTATATAGCACCTTTTTTTCTAAGAGTGTATGGCTCTGTATAAATGAGCTACACCTCAGGTCTAGACTGCATTTTGGCAACTCTTATTACTACCCTATGGTGGCAAAATCAGAAACGACATTAGAACACCTAAAAAAAAAATCTCACAGCGGCACTAATGAAGGATCAGACAGGCATTTCCTCACAGGGTCATGTTGCCTGGTTAACCAAACGATTTATTAGCCTATAGACGAGTAGCAAAACAAAACACATGTTTGTTTTCTTATTTTAAATATACACTGATCTATATAGACGGAGACAGACTCAGTGAATACTGACAAATGACACAAACGCACTCTCTCCATTACATTTTCAGCATCATTGCAGATAACGGATTCCTTGGACACCGCCCACACATACCAACCCTGGGATTCGCTAACTCACCTGGCGACGGTGCTGGGTAGGACAGAACCTCGGCCGTCGGAATGGAACAGGTACTGAGTAAATTTACTGCGGTAAATGCGACTTCCACACACACGAAACTCCCGCTGTGACTCACAAAATGTCTGTGCAAAAGCAGTGGTATCCAAGCCTCTCCAAAGTCACCAAGCAGGGGAAAATGAGATCGTCCTTTTATGTTGTGCGGTTGTTAAGCCTGGTCTCAACAATTATTTTGTCATGGAATGAAGGAGCGGAGGCTCGTGCAGGTATTAAAAACCAGGGAATGAGAGTTGAAGTGTAGACCCCACCCACCTTTGAAATATGAACAGCTGGGGACGCATGCCAGGACTGGGATGCTCTTGTGCCTTTTGTACAGTGTAGAATAGGCTACAAAAAAATTGAGCTTATTACGTTAGTAAATAAAAGTTGGGTACACTTAGCCAGTGTTGGAAAAAGTACCAAATTGACATAAAGATACGTTAATAGAAAATGACCCAAGTAAAAGTGAATTTAACCCAGTAAAATACTACTTTTGATTTTATTTTATTTAAAATATACTTACGTATCAAAAGTAAATGTAATTGATCAAATGTACTGAAGTAACAAAAGTAAAAGTATAAATAAGTACTTTTAGGTGTCACGGAAAATGTATGGAGTAAAAAGTACATTATTTTCTTTATGAATGTAGTGAAGTAAAAGTAGTCAAAAATTTAAAAAATAGTAAAGTGAAGTACAGATACCAAACAAAACGTCTTAAGTAGTACTTGAAAGTATTTTTACTTAAGTACTTTACACCACTGCATTTAGCATTAATAAAATGTGTAGCATTTATGGCATTTCGAAAGTTATAATAATAGACTGTGCTTTTTCTAATCAACAACTTAACAATAACAACAATAAAAGTACATTTGCATAGATTTGGCTTAGTTTGTGTAACTGCTGGGGTGTATTAAGTCCTTATGTGAGCATGGTGGGAAATACCAGTACGTCTGTGCTCCTGACACTGTGGAGAATGTCTCATTTTAAACCCCTGACACAGTGAAACCAGGGTCAAATAAGAGCCCCAGTCACCTCTTATAGGGGTTATCCGCTGTTGAAACAATAACAAAGCATAAGCACTGTTTCGGGAAAAAGCTGAAGGATGAGGCTGGAGAAAAGTAACCACTCTCAAATTCATATATGGATGCCAAAACTGACCATCCATGATCTCAAAAGTATAATTTTCACCATGTTTTGAGGCTATACAGTGCTTACATTTACTTTTATATTGGATTCTGATTACCGAATGACAGTTATGTATAGGTTTTATAGGTTATATTAATAGAATCAATGGGTACAAATGATTAATGAATGTCCAAAAATGGATATCGCAACTGCGGATTGGCCGTTTTAAAGCCTATACGAAGGGGGAAATGACAGTGAAGTTAGTGTGTCAATTCTATGAGACATTTTAACATCAATAGCTATGTCTATAGAAACTGAGGCCAGCATATAAAACTGAACATATTCCACTGGCACATAAAGTCAGTGGGAAAACTTGGGTGTTTTTAATTGTATTGTTATGATGTGTTTGTGGGTTTGCCAGTGATTGACAGTTGTTATCCTGTGTGTTCATGTCCCAATTGTATTATACTGATCTGCTATCTAAGCACTCATCTTGGATTTTCTCACAGTGTCTTTGATTGTCTAGTTTGACCTCTGGGAATTTACGAGGAACTCTTTCACTTAGGTCATCTGCACAATAGCCTCAGCAAGAGTGTGTCAGTACCAATTATGGGTCCTCCATCTTCACAACCGGTGTCCTTGGTTTATTTTCCCTCTATGTCCACCCTACCACTCGTATCAGATAACCTTTTCAACACACCACATTATAAGGGCACACTCTATGGCCTTAGCCCTGTGGTTAATAAGAAAATAGCGCTCTCTCTCTCTCTCTCTCTCTCTGTCTCTCTCTCTACCCCCCCCCTCTCGCTGGCTCTCTCTCTCTCTCTCTCTCTCTCTCGTTACTCCTTATAAATTTTATTGTTCATTTAACCCTTATTTTACCAGGTAAATTGACTGAGAACATATACTCATTCACAGCAACGACCTGGGGAATAGTTACAGAAGAGAGGAGGGGGAATGAATGAGCCAATTGGAAGCTGGCGATGATTATTGGAAAGAGAATACTCAAATCTTTGTTCAGAGAGCTGTGCAGTGCTGTTTAGTTAGTCTTTGTTCTGATGGCAGCATGTTGTTAATTAGTTAATTAAGCAAGAACATTTTGGACATTTTGGAAAAACAAGTGTTTTCTATCTCGTCACCTTATGGGTGAAGGAAGATTTAATGTATAAGAACAGAATATATTGCAGATGATTTCTATTCTGGTTAGAGACAGTTTGCGCTGTTCTGTGAATGGAGTAGTACACAGCGTTGTACGAGCTCTTCAGTTTCTTGGCAATTTCTCGCATGGAATAGCCTTCATTTCTCAGAACAAGAATAGACTGATGAGTTTCAGAACAAAGACTTTGTTTCTGGACATTTGAAGCCTGTAATCAAACCCTGATGCTGACGCTCCAGATACTCAACTAGTCTAAAGAAGGACCGTTTTATTGCTTCTTTAATCAGGACGACAGTTTTCAGTTGTGCTAACATAATTGCAAAAGGGTTTTCTAATGATCAATTAGCCTTTTAAAATGACAAAATGGATTAGCTAACACAATGTGCCATTGGAACACAGGAGTGATGGTTGCTGATAATGGACCTCTGTACGCCTATCTAGATATTCCAGTAAAAATCAGCGGTTTCCAGCTACAATAGTCATTTACAACATTAGCAATGTCTACACTGTATTTCTGATCAACTTGATGTTATTTTAATGGACGAAAAAAATGTGTTTCTTTCAAAAACAAGGACATTTCTAAGTGACCCCAAACTTTTGAACGGTACTGTACATATTACCTCAATTACCCCCCGCACATTGACTCTGTACCGGTACCCCCTGTATATATTCTTGCTATTGTAATTTTACTGCTGCTCTTTAATTATTTGTTACTGTTATTTTGTATTTTTTCTTAACACTTAATTTTTTCTTAACTGCATTTTTGGTTAAGGGCTTGTAAGTAAGCATTTCACTGTTGTATTCAGCGCATGTGACAAATAAAATGTTATTTGATTTGATCACTCCATGGACTGTGTAGTGAAAGGAATGCAATTATGTCTGTTAGCAAGAGGATCAAGTGTGTGTGTGTGTGTGTGTGTGTGTGTGTGTGTGTGTGTGTGTGTGTGTGTGTGTGTGTGTGTGTGTGTGTGTGTGTGTGTGTGTGTGTGTGTGTGTGTGTGTGTGTGTGTGTGTGTGTGTGTGCAAGAGAGAGAGTAAGAAATTGGAAAACACTAAACAAACAACAACACGAAGAATTATCTATCTAAAATGGAGATGTATGGGTAAACCACTTCTCCAATCTTTTTGGTTCTATAACAAAGAACAAAGAGCAAAAACATATACATGATCAAATACAGATCTTAGAATCAACTATTAAAGACTACCAGAACCCACTGGATTCTCCAATTACATTGAATGAGTTACAGGACAAAATAAAAACCCTTAAACCCAAAAAGGCCTGTGGTGTCGATGGTATCCTCAATAAAATGATCAAATATACAGACAACAAATTCCAATTGGCTATACTAAAACTCTTTAACATCATACTTAGCTCTGGCATCTTCCCCAATATTTGGAACCAAGGACTGATCACCCCAATCCACAAAAGTGGAGACAAATTTGACCCCAATAACTACTGTGGAATATGTGTCAACAGTAACCTTGGGAAAATCCTCTGCATTATTATTAACAGCAGACTCGTACATTTCCTCAATGAAAACAATGTACTGAGCAAATGTCAAATTGGCTTTTTACCAAATTACCGTACAACAGACCATTTATTCACCCTGCACACCCTAATTGACAACCAAACAAACCAAAACAAAGGCAAAGTCTTCTCATGCTTTGTTGATTTCAAAAAAGCCTTCGACTCAATCTGGCATGAGGGTCTGCTATACAAACTGATGGAAAGTGGTGTTGGGGGTAAAACATACGACATTATAAAATCCATGTACACAAACAACAAGTGTGCGGTTAAAATTGGCAAAAACACACACATTTCTTCACACAGGGTCGTGGGGTTAGACAGGGATGCAGCTTAAGCCCCACCCTCTTCAACATATATATCAACGAATTGGCGCGGGCACTAGAAAAGTCTGCAGCACCCGGCCTCCCCTGCTAGAATCCGAAGTCAAATGTCTGCTGTTTGCTGATGATCTGGTGCTTCTGTCACCAACCAAGGAGGGCCTACAGCAGCACCTAGATCTTATGCACAGATTCTGTCAGACCTGGGCCCTGACAGTAAATCTCAGTAAGACCAAAATAATGGTGTTCCAAAAAAGGTCCAGTCACCAGGACCACAAATACAAATTCCATCTAGACACTGTTGCCCTAGAGCACACAAAAAACTATACATACCTTGGCCTAAACATCAGCGCCACAGGTAACTTCCACAAAGCTGTGAACGATCTGAGAGACAAGGCAAGAAGGGCATTCTATGCCATCAAAAGAAACATAAATTTCAACATACCAATTAGGATTTGGCTAAAAATACTTGAATCAGTCATAGAGCCCATTGCCCTTTATGGTTGTGAGGTCTGGGGTCCGCTCACCAACTTCACAAAATGGGACAAACACCAAATTGAGACTCTGCACGCAGAATTCTGCAAAAATATCCTCCGTGTACAACGTAAAACACCAAATAATGCATGCAGAGCAGAATTAGGCCGATACCCACTAATTATCAAAATCCAGAAAAGAGCCTTTAAATTCTACAACCACCTAAAAGGAAGCGATTCACAAACCTTCCATAACAAAGCCATCACCTACAGAGAGATGAACCTGGAGAAGAGTCCCCTAAGCAAGCTGGTCCTGGGGCTCTGTTCACAAACACAAACACACCCTACAGAGCCCCAGGACAACAGCACAATTAGACCCAACCAAATCATGAGAAAACAAAAAGATAATTACTTAACACATTGGAAAGAATTAACAAAAAAACAGAGCAAACTAGAATGCTATTTGGCCCTACACAGAGAGTACACAGCGGCAGAATAGCTGACCACTGTGACTGACCCAAAATTAAGGAAAGCTTTGACTATGTACAGACTCAGTGAGCATAGCCTTGCTATTGAGAAAGGCCGCCGTAGGCAGACATGGCTCTCAAGAGAAGACAGGCTATGTGCTCACTGCCCACAAAATGAGGTGGAAACTGAGCTGCACTTCCTAACCTCCTGCCCAATGTATATTAGAGAGACATATTTCCCCCAGATTACACAGATCCACAAAGAATTCGAAAACAAATCCAATTTTGAAAAACTCCCATATCTTTTGGGTGAAATTCCACAGTGTGCCATCACAGCAGCAATATTTGTGACCTGTTGCCACGAGAAAAGGGCAACCAGTGAAGAACAAACACCATTGTAAATACAACCCATATTTATGCTTATTCATTTTATCTTGTGTCCTTTAACTATTTGTACATTGTATATATATATATAATATGACATTTGTAATGTCTTTACTGTTTTGAAACTTCTGTATGTGTAATGTTTACTGTTAATTTTTGTTGTTTTTCACTTTATATATTCACTTTGTATGTTGTCTACCTCAATTGCTTTGGCAATGTTAACACATGTTTCCCATGCCAATAAAGCCCTTGAATTGAATTGAATTGAAAGTGAGAGCTTTTACTGTATCCCGTAGTCTAGTAGAGAAGAGGGTTCCTGCCACTGCATTGTTCAGGAATTAAAACATCCACTTTCTCTCTTCTACCCGTATGCACACCTAACATCATAGTGGAAACTATCTTCAGCATTTTGTTGTATACATTGTAACCTTCTTCCTTTGCCAGGTACCTGTATTACTCCTTTGGGAATATGCTTAATAATAGCATAGTGGGTCCAGAATATCTTGGAGTGAAGGCATGTCAATTAAAGGGATAGTGCAACATTTAGCCTATTAAGCCTTTTTTCTACTTACCCAGAGTCATCATGCTATCTGTTCTGGTAGACTTCCAGTCATTGGGCTAATGCTAGTTAGCAATGACTTGCGAAACTACCTTCAACTTCCTTCAAACTGCATACAGGTACATAAAAATGGTACCCATGAGTTCATCTGACGCTGGGTGAGTAGAAAAGGGAAATAATTGGCAAAATGTCGCACTATCCATTTAAACACACACTTCCCGTCAATGGCAATCAAGAAAGCGATAATAGTTTTTTATAATGGTAGGCTAATTTGTTCTTTTACTTTAATATGTTCACCTAAATCAATTATGGGATTGTATAGCTGTTGAAATGATCAGGAAATTATGGCAAAATCTTGAATTCTGAGTCGTACTCTACAATTTAAGAAATGTCAACCATTTTCGTAATGTCACTCTTCTAAAAGAGGAACAACAATGCAGAGTTTGTCTCTTTTTAATTGATTTTATATTCATTCAGCAGATTGGACCAAAGTTTCTCTCCACTGCCCAGAGTGACCAGGGAGTCAGTGAGACAGTATCTGCAGTTTCCCCCTGACCAATCTGTGCGAATACTCCATGCAAAGGTCGCCCAGAAATCATACGGCAACGAGAAACGGTAAGTCGACAAGGCCCAATAGACTTAACATGGTCATGTCATCATGACACATGTGTAATGGAGTTAAGAACGTAACGTAACCTCACTCCACAGCTAGCTTGAAATGTCACCAATGGAGCTATTCGCACGTTTTTCGCACGTTGAAAAGCGGGTGGTCACGTGCGTTTTACGAGGTAGAGGACCCTTGTTCAAGCTCAGTCAGAGGAATGTTCAGGGAGGCAGCGCTATATGCTAAGCTAGCACACTGATGTCGGTGATACATGCAGGGAGTTTATTGGGTTAGATTGTCGGCAAACTAGCCTTAGCCAGATTGCAGTTGCTTTTTGTATGGTATGAAGGAACATTGTGTGTCTACATACAATAGGTTCTTCTGCCCTCCTCCTTGTGTTTACATCAGTGGCTCAGGATGGAAACTGAAACAAGATGTTTTGAATGGTGAGCCCGAGGATACATGTTCCCCCACACATTTGGCATTTATTTATCCAGTAAGCAATTAAAGTACTGTACTACATGATCTGATTTAAGCTCTGTAATCCTACCCAGCCACTGGTGCAGGGGACTCCTGCTACAGACTCTATGGTTATATGGGCCTGGACAGCTCCTGTGTGACCCAGGCAGACACCTCCAAACTAGCCTTCGAGGACCAGCCTGATGCCAGGGTGAGAGGGGGAATCGAAATCAAAATATATCAAAGTGAAAGGGGTCTCCCGTTTTATGACAAACACATGGCCTCCTGTGTTTCCAGCCCAACCTCAAGACTGACCGCTATACAGGGCTGGGGAGTAACTGATTACATGTAATCTGGTTACAAAAAACCTGTAACTGTAATCGGTATATAATTTGATTTGTTTAAAAAATGTTTGGTTACTACATGATTCCATATGTGTTATTTCATCATTTTGAAGTCTTCACTATTATTCTACAATGAAGAAAATAGTATAAATAAATAAAAAACCCTAAAGGAGTAGGTGTGTCCAAACTTTTGACTGGTACTGGTGTGTATATACAGTTGAAGTCTGAAGTTTACATACACTTAGGTTGGAGTCATTAAAAACTTGTTTTTCAACCACTCCACAAATTTCTTGTTAACAAACTATACTTTTGGCAAGTTGGTTAGGACATCTACTTTGTGCATGACACAAATAATTTTTCCAACAATTGTTTACAAACAGATTATTTCACTTATAATTCACTGTATCACAATCCCAGTGGGTCAGAAGTTTACATACACTAAGTTGACGGTGCATTTTAAAAAGCTTGGAAAATTCCTGAAAACGATAATGGGAAAATCAAAAAATCAGCCAAGACCTCGGAAAAAAATTTGTAGATCTCCACAAGTCTGGTTCATCCTTGGGAGCAATTTCCAAACGCCTGAAGGTACCACATTAATCTGTACAAACAATAGTGCGCAAGTATAAACACCATGGGACCACGCAGCCGTCATACCGCTCAGGAAGGAGACGCGTTCTGTCTCCTAGAGATGAACGTACTTTGGTGTGAAAAGTGCAAAACAATCCCAGAACAACAGCAAAGGACCTTGTGAAGATGCTGGAGGAAACAGGTACAAAAGTATATTTTTCCACAGTAAAATGAGTCCTATATCAACACAAACTGAAAGGCCAAATCTAATCAAATGTATTTATATAGCCCTTCATACATCAGCTGATATCTCAGAGTGCTGTACAGAAACCCAGCCTAAAACCCCAAACAGCAAGCAATGCAGGTGTAGAAGCACGGTGGCTAGGAAAAACTCCCTAGAAAACTCAGGAAGGAAGAAGTCACTGCTCCAAAACCGCCATAAAAAAGCCACACTACCGTTTGCAACTGCACATGGGGACAAAGATCTACTTTTTGGAGAAATGTCCTCTGGTCTGATGAAACAAAAATAGAACTGTTTGGCCATAATGACCATTGTTATGTTTGGAGGGAAAAGGGGGAGGCTTGCAACCCGAAGAACAACATCCCAACTGTGAAGCACGGGGGTGGCAGCATCATGTTGTGGGGGTGATTTGCTGCAGGAGGGACTGGTGCACTTCACAAAATAGATGGCATCATGAGGATGAAAAATTATGTGGATATATTGAAGCAACATCTCAAGACATCAGTCAGGAAGTTAAAGCTTGGTTGCAAATGGTTCTTCCAAATGGACCATGACCCCAAGAATACTTCCAAAGTTGTGGCAAAATGGTTTAAGGACAACAAAGGCAAGGTATTGGAGTGGCCATCACAAAGCCCTGACCTCAATCCCATAGAAAATTTGTGGGCAGAACTGAAAAAGCGTGTGGGAGCAAGGAGGCCTACACACCTGACTCAGTTACACCAGCTCTGTCAAGAGGAATTGGCCAAAATTCACCCAACTTATTGTTGGAAGTTTGTGGAAGGCTACTTGAAACCTTTGACCCAAGTTAAACCATTTAAAGGTAATGCTGCCAAATACTAATTGAGTGTATGTAAACTTCTTTAAATAAAAGCTGAAATAAATCATTCTCTCTACTATTATTCTGACATTTCACATTCTTAAAATAAAGTGGTGATCCTAACTGACCTAAAACAGGGATTTTTTACTAGGATTAAATGTCAGGAATTGTGAAACACCTCAACCAAATGCATTTAAACTCAGTCCGACTTCAACTATGTATATATATATATGAGTGAGAGAGAAATTATTAAAAAAATATCTATATATATATACACTTCAGTTCAAAAGTCCCTTAGAAATGTCGTTGTTTTTGAAAGGAAAGCAGATTTTTTTGTCCATTACAATAACATAAAATTGATCAGAAATAGGGTGTAGACGTTGTTAATGGTGTAAAACACTATTGTAGCTGGAAACGGCTGGTTTTTATGGAATATCTACATTGGCGTATAGAGGCCCGTTATCAGCAACCATCACTCCTGTGTTCCAATGGCACGTTGTGTTAGCTAATCCAAGTTCATCATTTTAAAAGGATAATTAGGCTAATCATTAGAAACCCCTTTTGCAATTATGTTAACACAACTGAAAACTGTTGATTTAAAGAAGCAATAAAACTTTAGTATCTGGAGCATCAGCATTTGTGGGTTCGATTACAGGCTCAAAATGGCCAGAAACAAATAACTTTCTTCTGAAACTCGTCAGTCTATTCTTGTTCTGAGAAATTATGGCTATTCCATGCGAGAAATTGTTAAGAAACTGAATATCTCGTACAACGCTGTGTAATACTCCCTTCACAGAACAGCGCAAACTGTCTCTAACCAGAATAGAAAGAGGAGGGGAGGCCCCTCCCGGTGCACATCAGAGCAAAATGACAAGTACATTAGAGTGTCTAGTTTGAGAAACAGTCACCTCACAAGTCCTCAACTGGCAGCTTCATTAAATAGTACCCGCAGAACACTAATCTCAACGTCAACAGTGAAGAGGCGACTCCAGGATGCAGAGTTCCTCTGTCCAGTGTCTGGACATCTTAATATTTTATTTTATTGGCGAGTCTGAGATATGTCTTTTTCTTTGCAACTCTGCCTACAAGGCCAGCATCCCGGAGTCGCCTATTCACTGTTGACGTTGAGACTGGTGTTTTGTGGGTACCATTTAACGAAGCTGCCAGTTGAGTACTTGTGCGGCGTCTACTGGAGAGCTTTTCTTTGTCTACACCCATTCAGCATCGTTCACACCCTTTTCAGCTTTAGCTTACACCCATCTCTTTAATGATTCACATGTGAGGCTATGTGCTAAACAACCAAAAATGTCAAGACTAAAGGCTGGTTTATTCTAGGGGTGTTCGTAAATTTTAATCTGGAGTGCCAGTGTGCCCTGGGCATTCGTAAATTAAGAGCGTTGTCAGATTGGCTGTTCATAAATTCAGAGCGCATACTGGACACAGGCTGAAATGTAGGGTTGATCCAAGCGTTCTGACCCAACAATAGCAGTCAAGCACCCAAGCTAACTGGCGGATGTTGGCTCGCTAGTTCCAGACACAAATGAGAGAACAGCTCACTCTGACCATTTTACTTGCCTTAGCAAAGCTGGTTAGGCTGTTTTTATGTTATCCAGAGCGTTAGTGACTGCAACTGTGCTGCTGGCAACAATTTAATTACACTTTTTTGCCAATGTTTACTGACACTGGCCATATTTAATGGGTATTGAGCGTTCGTAAATTCGTCAGTTATTCTGTGCTTTTGCACACTCAGACAAGAGTGCTTTGAAATCAGAATAGATAGCCAGAGCGAATTTACCAGCTACGTCTATCGACAGTTGTCACAGTGACATCATAAACATTATATTGAAATAGGTACTTGCATAGTGGAGTCTTGTTTAGACATGTAGCTAGCTAGCTAAACAATGAACCATAATCCCAACTCATAACGTTACTATCCTGCATGAATCTGCAGGTAGCTAACCAACCAGGTTCAATGTTAGCTAGCTACCATTAGTCTATAACTTGCAATGCAAATGGCTCTGAGATACAAATAATATTATGACACAGACTATACACTGACACAGATTATACACAAATTACGGACACAGACCATACACGCCAGCCAGCTAATGTTAGGTAGCTAGCTAACAGTACACTTTAACTTCAAAAGAAAAGTACTTTCTGACTAAATTAAAAATGTGTAATAGCTAGACTCTCTTACCCTACATGGATGGACGCTTCTCCCTCTCTGTCATGGATGCCATGGGTGCCCTTAGTTAGAAGATGTAATCTAGGTGTTTTATACAACAGCCTTCTGTGTGTTCTCTTTTCGAATCAATCTGCATATTGCAATCAAACACCAGAATTTTCTCCATCTCCTTAGGTATCATAATCTAATTCCACCAGGCATTCCAATGATTTCAACTTGGTCCTCCAGAAAGTGGAGAGCAACTCTTATGCAGTTCTACTATGTGATATCTTTCAAAAAAGATGCGTTAGAAAGAATTACCTACACATACTGACCAGCTCATATTATAGACAGTAGCAGGCTACATGGCAGACCAATCCGAACTCATCTCTCGGCATGTCCAGCCCACTCATTACCTCAGTCAATCATGGCTAGTGGGAGGTTGCTGTCTTTTTCCATGGCTAAACTAATTAGGCTCATAATTTATTAAATATATTCATATTTACAGATGGCATACACATTTGTTCACATGTTCCAGAAGGCATTTCTGCATTTAGATTTTTTAAAAAAGTTTACATTCAAATGGCGCTCCTGTGAAGTAGTGACACATGGTATACGCCTAGTTTACTGAAACTAGTCACATATGGACAGTACCAAAACAAATGGTCTAATGATTCTGTCTCTTCACAGAAAAATCTGCAGAGCTAGGATGGTTGTATCTCCCATATATATATATAACATTCTATTGGTTGCAAGAACATTGTATAATCATTTAAATTGAAAAACTCTAAGTTTTGAATCTGGCGTCATTTTGTCTATCAGTTTATAAACTATGTGCCATGTAGTTGGTACATCGAAAATATCTTCCCAACTATTTTGCAATGTGTATGCTGTTTCTTTTTTGGTCCTTAAATGAAACTGGTATACTTTTTTAGTTATCACAATTTTCTTTAACGAATTTTGGTCTTTAATGCAGAGTGACAGACAAGTTCCTAACTTTCTCCCCCTTCCAGTTTCCTCTTCCATTTGTGCAGTAATGCTGCAATTATTTTTGGATAGAGCAGACACTTCCATAGATTTTTGTTAGCTTTGTGTGACATAACTCCACCAGTCCTATTTATGATATCATTTACATACATCATTATACAGATTTTAAACATTTATTCCCAAAATATGTTTTATCAATTAGTATATTTGAGTTTAACCATAATATTTTTTTCAATATTTGTTCCATCTTTTCTGGTTGATTAAACTAAAATTGCAACCAACTTTCTGTTGCTTGTTTTAAATATAGCGATATTTTGGAAATGATTTCAAAGTGAGAGGTTGAAATCTGAATAAAGGGAAAAAGTCCATTCATGAGCACAGGGGGAGCCATTCTTACTAATCTACTAGAGAACCATTTTGCATTTAAGTATAGATTGTGTATTACTGAAGCCTTTAGTGAGAGGTCTAATGCTTTAATATTTAATCATTTCTGCCCTCCGAATTAATATTCATTATATAAATAGCTCTGTTTAATTTTGTCTAGCTTGCCGTTCCAAATAAAATTGAATATTTTTTGCTCATATAATAAAAAATATAAAAAATGTTTTTAGGTGTAAGCAAAGAGCTAAACTAGGATATGAGTTAATCAGGGTGATTTTTCTACAAATAGATAGCTATTTTCCTTACATGGTAGAATCATATTTATTTTTGCTAACTTTATATTTCTTTCTTCTGGGATATGAATACAGAGTATGTCCACTTCACCATCAGACCATTTAATTGGTAAACTACACGATAATGTGAAAGTTCAATTTTTTTTGTGATCCAATGCGTAATATAGTACACTTATTATAATTTTATTGTAATCAAGAGAGGTTAGAACAATGATCTAAATCCTCTATGAGGCTGTGGAGGGATCCAAATTGTGGATTTAAAAGAAAACATGAATCATCAGCGTACAATGACACCTTTTCTATTTAAGCCCTGGATTTTTAGCCCCTTGATATTATTGTTGGATCTGATTTTAATAGCTAACATTTCAATGGCCATAATATGATATGCCAGTAGTGGACAACCTTGTTTTGGACAATACTTTCCTAGAAGTAGCCATTATTTACTATTTTTCACCTAGGGTTACTTATATAACTTTAACCCATTGTATTCAAGGCATTTATATATACATTCCAGTCGTACTTTATCAAAAGCCTTTTTAAAGTCAGCTTCTTAGATTTGCTTTCCATGACAAATCTATAAGACACATTTCTATTTGAATTTGATTGGGTCGCCCAAAAAGTTACATATTGCAGCTTTAAACACTCTCAAAATCACAGACAGAGCTATGGATGATATAATAATGATAGTTTTAACCATGTTTTGGTTATATAGTGTTTCACTACATTTATTTTGTTTACAAACATTGGAGTAAAACAAGCTTGTGTTCTATTTTGGGTTCTGATGGGCTACAACAGTTGAATTAAGTAACCTACCCTGCCGCTATATTGACCCAGACAAGGTTTCATAACACTTTATTACAAGAGACTATTGACAGAACAAACGCAGCGTATGAGGCACTTCTGAATGTTTGCTTTCTTTTTTATAACAGATGTTTGCCTGCGCCAAGTCCCTGTACATCTCTGACACAGACAAAAGGAAGCACTTTCGCCTGGTCCTCAAGCTCTTCCTTGGTAACGGGCAGGAGATTGGCTCCTTCCTCAGTAAGCTGATCAAAGTTATCTCCAAACCGTCCCAGAAGAGGCAGTCTATGAAGAACGCTGACTGTGAGTGAAAGGTGATCCTAAGGTGCCACAATCCCCAGGGTCACGGTAGGACTAGAGTGGAGGTGCAGGTTGCCACTCCCTAATTAGGCCAGACATGTGTCCTTATGATCCAGGAGCACACACTACGAGTCCAGTTGTGTTGACATAGTGGTCTCCTACCCCTTGCGAGATCCAAAGGAAAGGCGCCAGAGAGGTTTGACAGCTGAGATCAAAAGTGGGGTGACATAGTGTGCACTGTGTGCGAAAGGAAATACCTGCAATTGTCATGCTGCATCAGTCATTAATGAGAATGGTGAATGCTTATTTATGGGCTTATTTGTGGTGTGCATTTATGTATTTAAGGTAGGGAAATGTGTCATGTGCACAACATGTGGAAATGAAATGTATTTGTCATGCTGCATACTACGGCTATGTGTGTTTGTGTGTGTGCATATGTGTGTGTTTGTGTGCGCATTCGTGTGTGTACACATGTCTGTATGTTTGCGTGTGTGTACATTTGCAGTGTGCATTTCCACGGGGTCGAGGGTGGCTCTATTCAACCGCTTGCGGTCCCAAACGGTCAGCACACGTTACCTGGCCGTAGAACGAGGGGCCTTTGTAGCCAGTGCCAGACAGTGGACTGCATTTACAGTCACTCTAGGTATGAACGGTTGTCTGAACCACTGTCTCTCAGTCCTCCATCTACACACACTCTCTCTCTTTACTGCTGTGGGCAGAATGACTTGTCAGAGCCCTTATGAAAGGAAGAAGTAAATCTTCTAGCTGGTGGTAATGCTGGGACAATATTTGTTTTCCATCATGAAATAAAAAAACATCTGCTAATACATTCCAAGATGGATTTTCAACCTTTCTCTGATTGGAATCAGATCCCAAAAACTAAGATCAAGCTCACACCAGAAGTAGACTCCATAGGCTCATCTGTTTTTCATGTTTTCATCCTACTGCTATTCATTCACTTACATTGTTTTAACTTTGTCTGTCTGTCTGTCTGTCTGTCTGTCTGTCTGTCTGTCTGTCTGTCTGTCTGTCTGTCTGTCTGTCTGTCTGTCTGTCTGTCTGTCTGTCTGTCTGTCTGTCTGTCTGTCTGTCTGTCTGTGTGTGTGTGTGTGTGCGCAGTGGATGACCAGCATGCTGACTCGGAGGAGTTCACGGTGTGTGAGGGTTTCATCTGCTACGGCTGTGTGGTTCAGCTGGTCTGCACTGACTCCGGGGTGGCCCTGCCCCCCATGGTAAACACACACATGCAATATAATCGGATATCACCTCAATGGTACCATTATGCTGGAGACCTTGATAGCTGCAGTAGTCTGAAGTCTGACCACCTTAATTCCACTGTATTCCATAATTGGGGTATATAATAACGTGTTATAGTATTTCCAGATGTTATATGGTTTGCTGTACAGCAGAATTCTATTGTTATTGTTGTCTTATTCATTTCATAGGATGGGATTATTTTCAACCCTTCATGGCAATTTGCTGTTCAGACCCCTTTCACGTACTCCCAAATTGGTGTTTGAATAATACAGCTGATGGTTTAGAGTAACATTCACCTACATTGTACACATATACATGTTATTTAAGTTGAGGCAATTTGCTGAATTTTTTTTTTTTGCAGAGGCTTGTATATTTTCCTATTTAAACTCTAGAGCGCTCTCCACCACGTTTACTGTGTTTGCTTACAGTTTGGTTCAGCTCAGGCCTTTGGAGGGAGCTGAAATAGTGCTAGCCCACAGTCGTGCTGAGACTGCTCTTTCTGGTACACTCTTAGACAAAATGGTTCCAAATGGGTTATTTGGCTGTCCACATAGTTCTCCTGTGAAGAACCCTTTTTGGTTCCAGGTAGAACCCTTTGGGTTCCATGTTGAACCCTCTGTGGAAAGGGTTTTACATGGAACCCAAAAGGGTTCTACCTGGAACCAAAGAGATTCTACCAGGAACCAAAAAGGGTTCTTCAAAGGGTTCGCCGATGTGGACAGCCGAATAACCTATTTAGGTTATTTTTTGTTTAAGCGTGTAGCTCAGGACCAGCCAGGGGTTATCTATAATGGGAAGATGATACATTGGCTTTCCCTGGCAGGAAAACACAATCTTATTCAGGGGCCTCCTCCAGACATAACATCATCTAAGCCATGTTATTAACAAAGCTATCATGTTGTACATAGATTTAATAGAGGTCCAGTTGATTTTAAAAAGAGATTAAGCCAATTATGTGTCTTATTGGAATATAGATTCCATTAGATTCCTCTCATACTAGTACATGTATTTCTTATTGTCGCTGTTTATTTTTATATTTATTTTTATAGAGAGGAGGCCAACGATGTGTCAAAAGGATGATGGATTCCGTTAGATCATTGTTGTTTTTGGATTCCCTCCAGGTGATCCGCAAGGTGAACAAGCAGCACGCCATCCTAGATGTGGACGAGCCCGTCTCCCAGCTTCACAAGTGTGCCTTTCAGTTCAAGGACAACAGCCAGATGTACCTCTGTCTGTCTAACGAGAGAATCATACAGTACCAGGTTAATATGACCCTATTCACACGATTGTGCGACCCAAACCTGTGCTTGCTCTCTTCTCATTATGCTTTTCAACACGGTCCCTGCAATAGTGGGTGGTATTGGGTATTGGCTTTGCTCGGTTTGACTCAGTAGTGTAAGAAGCCCTCATGAGAGGTAAAATGTCACTTGTGGGACATGATGATACATGTCCATGCTATAACACTCGCTAGCACTCGCAATCATTATTTAGCCCAGAATTAGGTCACATACCTAAATTAGTAGCTAAGGGATAGTGTCACTGAACCTATTCCTCTGGCCCTGGGTTTACGAGCACGGTTCAATGGGAATGGGGCATGGAGGAGTTAACTTTTTTAACTTGGGTCTTCCCAGGTCTCATCCAGTCTGAGGGAGCAGAGCAGAGAGGTGCTGAACGATGGATCATGTTGGACCATCATCGGTACAGAGGCAGTGGAGTATACGTTCTGTGAGGGCCTGGCCTGCGTTCAGAGCGCCATCAGCCCAATACCTGTCATCACAGGACTGGAGGTGCGGTCTTAACACTACTGAAACTGACAAAAAAAATCCATTCAGGAACAAGGAACTGCAGAGATTCAAATCAGCCTTGTTTTCTGTTCCTGTCAGTACGACGAATTGTGTTTTTTTTAAATGTAAATTGCACACAGTAACATTTAAGAGATGTGGATGGGGGGAAATGAGTACTGTAAGAGTACTGTACAATACAGTACCTAAATAATACAGTACTAAAACTACTACTATTGGTAGACTCCCCTTGTAGGTATATCATTCCAGTTTACAGAATAAGAAGTGTGTGTGTGAGGGTAGTAAAAATAAGTTTAATGTTGATATGATGGTTTGATTGAATTAATGTTGAATGTGTCCTTTTAGGTGAATGGTGGAGGACACGTAGCCATGCTAGAAGTAAATGGAGAAAACTTTGGCCCCCATCTGAAAGTTTGGTTTGGAAATGTGGAGGCAGAAACTATGTTCAGGTACATTTTAAATCTCACAAGTAACTGTTCTTGTTCTATAATCAAGTAAATGCAATGCCTCAACCAGACCAGTGTGGTGTCCTTACAAAGGAGGACACATAAAATGCACAGTGCAAACTTGTTGTTTCAATTGACTAATATCTATGTACTTGTTGTAGTTATCAGGGTTATAGGCTTAATGGCCCTCTGGCCTACTTTAGTTTGTCTTGCTTAGTTGCTTTTTATGGCACTTCCAGGTGAACGTAGACTTACAAGCACGCCAAAGAACACTTGGAGAGGCCCCAGTCATATTTAAAACTTCCGCTCTCATTCATTTCACCACATGAACTCCAGGTGGTACATGGGACAGCACAAGTATACAGGACTTTGAGTTACATTTAAACAAGGCTGTTAGAACTTGGTTTATAATAAAACATTTCTGAAATGTACATTTGGAGGACATTTTCCCATCGGGCTTGGCCATAGGATTACAAGCCCCAGAAGCTTGACCCAAATATGAAAGTAGCCATTTTGTGATGTACATACTTGTAGGTATTCAGGTACATAGGTATTCAGGGTCTTTAAAGGGGCAGTGCGGTTAAAACATTTTTTTCCCCATTTCCACACTATGAGGTCAAAATTACACTCTGAAATTGTGAACGTGCCTTTTTTTGCTTAAGAGCTGGTTGGAAAAAAAAGGCCAGGAACTTTAGTTCATCTTTGATTTGCATTTCTCCCACTGCCGGTCCCGCACGATCAAATTGGTACTCCTCATGTTGACATGCACAGGAGAGAGGTAGGTAGTTATGCATGGCCAAAAGCATTTAGAGATTGTACGGTAGTTGTTAGCTAACAAGGCAGCAATTGTTTGTTTGCACTTCCACTTGTTTGTCTTCCATCAGAACAATCACTTTGTCTGGTTTGGCATATGCACAGCAAACTTCAACAAGTTAGCTAGCTAACTACACTTACACCAGCCAGTGAATTTGCAGCTGTCATCGTCCATCAAGGTTCTGTCACATACATCTAGCATCCGGGAGCAACCTTGCAAGAAGTAAGTTTCTAAATAGTTATTCTTCTACCTACTTATTATTATTACTATTAAAAGTAAAGAACATGATATTGTGGTTCTAGCTACTAGCCTTGACCGCAACTAGGATAGCTAAGTAGCTACTGACATAGGTACCTGTAGCTAGCTACATACAAAGTAATGTCAGAATCATAAAGGGGAAACAAGTCAGACGTTGCCTCCCACAATGTAAACAATGTTCCCACATAGCCAGCTACACTTTTCCCCTATTTCTGGGACTCAGCTAGCTAACTTTAGCTTGTAGGAAGATAGTTAGGTAACGTGATTAACACCGATTCGTACACATTTGCGCAACCGCTGCATTTAAACGAGGCTGCAATGAAAACTAATGTAGCGACTGCATTGGCATCAAAATGCAGTGTGAATTATGTTTCTATTCAAGAGTTGATTGACATGGTAATGGACCAATAATATTGGAGTAAAGTTGAAAAAACTGACCCCTCTGACACTGTATGTTAAATTGTGACGTGTCACAACGTAATGTACGTAACTCATTCTGTGTCATACAGCCTCTTTCCACCAGGTGTAGCCCTTTTCGCAAACTAAAAACAAGAAATTAGCAATGGTGAGTGTAATGGTGATTGTAAAGTTAATTACTTGTTGTGAGTTCATCAATCAATCAATTGTTATTTTTTTGTGTAATCATTGCGAGCCATCATGACTCTAAACCCTGTTAGAAGCAGTTTAATTGTGAAGATCAATTTAGCGCTGCCCTAAAAACCCTATTCAAATTCGACACAAACCTTCAAATAGGTATGTAATGAGACATTATATAGTGTTTTATATACATTTTAGAGGTGATAAGTTGGACAAATCGGGTGAAAAAAGCAGTTTTCCCACACAACACTCTTTCACTATTACGCAGTAGCTTCCCCACGCACCATTTTAAAAACACCCGGCGGAGCTCCATTGCCTTCAATCATGCAGGGATGGGCAGCATGAAGGTGTCGTCATTGATTTTGCTGGCAAGGGGAGAAATTGTGCTTTACAATGGTATTCATATAAAAGTTGACCTGGAAGTATTGTTTTTGGGCGCTAAAATATGGTCAAATGCACGATGTACAAAAGTGTGTTAGCTATTGTTATTGTTGTAACTTATACTATAATACTAGGATACTGACGAGACATTTAGCTATATTAGCGATTCTGACATTCCTTCATTATGTACAGGTACCTAAGTAAATTAACGTGATGTCAGTATCCTACGGTCGAAGCTAGCTAGCTACCTTGCTAACTGGATCCCCATAGAAAGTGTAGGCTGGAAATGTTACAGTTTACATTGTGGGTGGCAACCTGACTGTCATTGCCGCCATTTCCAAACGCTTCACCAGATTTGAACATTTATAAAATAAAAATGTGTCCCTAATTTAATACAACCGTTAATAGAATGTGGTTGTGATAAACAGAGGGCTTTCTGTTTTTGTCCTGTAAATGTGGCTCTAATTTTTAATGGTTGGAGCTATAAGCTTATTATGACCCCATTCCTGTGGAACCTAAGATTCTTAGGAACACAAGCTGTGTAGGACTTGTTAGAGAAGAGAGTGGACAGGACCAGGCATAATCAGACTGGGGGAAAAAAGCACCGCAATAATTTTCTACACAGAACATCATACACAATTATTGCCAGGTGATTTTCTTATCATTTTCCAATATCTTTCTGAATCATTTCAGTCACTTCAAACCATACTTCCTTTAGATTGAAATACTGTCAAAGTACTTTCAGACTGATTTGTAATAACAGCCCTTCATAGAGCTAAATAACTTTTTTAACTTTGGCAATTGATGGGGTAACTACTTAGCAATAACTATTTTTATGTCACCACATTCTATACTGACCAAAAATATCAACGCAACATGTAAAGTGTTGGTCTATTGTTTCATGAGCTGAAAAAAATATGCCACAAAAGCTTATTTCTCTCAAATGTTGTGCACAAATATGTTTACATCCTTGTTAGTGAGCATTTCTCCTGTGCCAAGATAGTCCATCCACCTGACTGGTGTGGCATATCAGGAAGATAATTAATTAAACAGCATGATAATTACACAGGTGTACCTTGTGCTGGGGTAAACACAAGGCAACTCTACAATGTGCAGTTTTGTCACAGCACATTGCTGCAGATGTCTCAAGTTTTGAGGGAGCATGCATTTGCTGACTGCAGGAATGTCCACCAGAGCTGTTGCCAGAGAATTGAATGTTAATTACTCTACCATAAGCCACCTCCAACTTTGTTTTAGAGAATTTGGCATTACGTCCAACCAGCTTCACAACCGCAGACCAAGTGTAAACACGCCAGCCCAGGACCTCCACATCCGGCTTCTTCACCTGCAGGATCATCTGAGAGCCACCTGGACAGCTGATGAAACTGGCTTTACACAACCAAAGAATTTCTGCACAAACTGTCAGAAATCGTTTCAGGGAAACTCATCTACGTGCCAGTCCACACCAGGGTCTTGACCTGATTGCAGTTCTGCATCATAACTGACATCAGTGGGCAAATGCTGACATTCGATGGCTACTGGCTCGCTGGAGAAGTGTGCTCTTCACGGATGATTCCCGGTTTCAACTGTACCGGGGCAGATGGCAGACAGTGTGTTTGGCGTTGTGTGGTCGAGCAGTTTGCTGATGTCAACGTTGCGAACAGAGTGCCCCATGGTGGTGGTTGGGTTATGTATGGGCAGGCATAAGCTACGGACAATGAACACATTTGTATTTTGTCAATGGCAATTTGAATACACAGAGATACCGTGATGAGATCTTGAGGCCAATTGTCGTGCCATTCATGCGCCGCAATCACCTCAATCAACCACCTTGGTCTTAGGGGTCAAGCCAAATGAATTCAGCCTCCTGGAATACATTTCAATTAACAGGTGTGCTGTGTTAAAAGTACATTTGTGGATTTTTTCCCTTGGTTACATCATTGCTGCAGGGAGGTAGTCAACCTGTCAGTTGGAGCTGGACCCTGATGTAACCAAGGGCAATGATGTAACCAAGGGGAAAAAAATCCACAAATGTACTTTTAACACAGCACACCTGTTAATTTAAATGTATTCCAGGTGACTACCTCATGAAGCTGGTTGAGAAAATGCCAACCAAGAGTGTGCAAAGCTGTCATCAAGACAAAGGGTGGCTACTTTGAAGAATCTCAAATAAAAAAAATAAAAAATTAAACTGTTTTGTGAGTTACTAGATGGATCCAGGGAAGGTGAGAGCATGATAGATTAGCCCTAGCCTACGTCCAGAGTGTTTCCTGTGATTTGTCAACTTCTATTGCAGCTTTGTCCGGGGTTACAGCACCCTGGCTTCTCCCATCTGCACTCACCTCTCCCAAGGTACCGTTCACATGGTCCCCAGCTGCTGACCGGGAATTCCGGGACCTCAAGCACCGCTTCACCACTGCTCCTTTCTTGGTTCATCCTGACCCGTCCCCGTCAGTTCGTGGTGGAGGCCGATGCTTCGGATGTTGGAGTGGGGGCTGTCCTGTCCTGTCCCAGCGTTCTGCCCTTGACCTTAAGTTACATCCCTGCGCCTTCTACTCCCATCACCTTAACGCAACGGAGAGGAACTACAATGTGGGGAATTGTGAGCTTCTCGCTGTGAAGATGGCGTTGGAGGGGGCGGAACATCTGTTATTGTGTGGACGGACCACAAGAACCTGGAATATCAAGCTAGGTGGGCCCTGATTTTCACCCGGTTTAACTTCACCTTCTCCTACCGACTAGAATCCAAGAACATCAAGCCAGATGCGCTGTCACGCCGCTTTTTGGACCTCGAGACCATCCTTTCCACCTCGTGTCTGGCGACGTCACTCTTCTGGGGAATAGGGATGCAGGTCTGTGAGGTGCAGCGTTCCCAGCCGAACCCTGGGGGGGGTTGTTTGTGCCTGATGCTGTCCGCTCCTCTGTCCTGGAGTGGACCCACTCCTCCAGGCTTGCCTGCCACCTGGATTACCGTCGGACCCTGGTTATTGTGCGACAACGCTTTTGGTGGCCGACCATGGTCCTGGATATCTCTGCGTTCGTCGACGCCTACACGGTCTGTGCACAGAACAATACTCCTCGGCAAGCTCTGGCTGGTCTTCTTCAACCACTGCATGTCCCTCACTGTCCCTGGTTTCACATATCCCTGGACTTCGTCATGGGTCTTCCCCCGCCATCCTGACAGTAGTGGACCGGTTTCCCAAAGCTGCCCACTTCATTCCTCTCCCAAAGCTACCCTCTGCCAAAGAGACGGCCCAGCTCACGTTGCAGCACGTCTTCCAGATCCATGGACTCCTGGTGGACATGGTCTTAAACCGGGGCCCTCAGTTCTCATCCCGGTTCTGGAAGGCATTCTGCACGCTCATTGGGTCATCGGCCAGCCTGTCCTCCGGGTTCCACCCGCAGTCCAACGGCCAGTTGGAACGAGCCAATCAAGACCTGGAAATGACTCTTCGCTGCCTTTGTCTCCGTCAACCCCACCACCTGGAGCCAGCAGCTCGTGTGGTTTGAATAACCCCACAACGCCCTCCCCTGCTCTGCTACTAGGATCTTGCCTTTCGAGTGTTCCCTGGGGTATCAGCTCCTGCTCTTCTCTGAGCAAGAGGAAGAGGTCGGCATACCCTCGGCCCAGATGTTTGTCCGCCGCTGTCGTCGTACCTGGAAGAGAGCCCGGTCGGTTCTTAAGACCACCTCCAGGTATCGATGACAAGCGGACCGCCACCGGACCCCGGATCCCTGGTATCATCTCAGGCAGAGGGTATGGCTGTCCACTCGTGACCTGCCCCTCCGGGTGGAGTCCCGCAAACTTTCCCCTTGCTTTTACCGGCCTTTCCCCGTCTCCAAGATCATTAGCCCCTCTGCTGTTCATCTTCTGTTGCGCCGTACCCTCCATATTAATCACACTTTTCATGTGTCTAAGATTAAACCTGTCTCACAGCCCTTTGTCTCCTGTTTCCATGAAATAAACTTTGATGATACTGAATATTAATATTATTATAGTCTTCCCCGTAGATAATCATGGCATTCTGCAATGAGTAGACAGCAGACAGGGTATACTGTAGGCCAGGATGGTCCCCCATGCAAATAGGCTGTTTTGGGCCTGCATCTCCTGGTGACCTAATGCATCTTCTGGTGACCTATTGAAGACAATGCATCTTAATTTGTTATATCGTTGTTGTACTATGTATGCCTTTTGTTTGGATGACATGGCAAAGTAGCCTACACACCTGTGGAAGTTCGTTGCTTTCAGGGTCCAGCTCCAACTGACAGGTTGAATACCATGTGCCTTTGTTGTTGTTTTTTGAAGGGGTAAGGGGGTGCGATCTAGATGATTCTATCAGTCAATCAGGGCTGTATGTAAATGTATTAACATTTGTATCCCCACGTCCACACAGTCGGACTGAGCATTTCAGTGGCCCAAGAAGGTTCAGGGAAACAAATTCTAAAAAATATATTTGGGATTTATATTTAAAAAATTGAACACACACAGTCATTTGTTAGACCTAAAGTGAAAATAAAAACATAGCAAACATTCTCATGTAAAAAGGAGGTACAGTATTTCAGATGAAGATTCATTTTTGTCCTCCACAAAATATGTTCTTTAATTAATCCAATGGATAGGCCCATGGTTGCACAATGGAGTTCAAGTGGCTTGAGTACCATTGGAATTGCTTGGCTCCGCTGTCCAACTCTTCAGCCTGTTGTAATGGTGTACGGAATGTTCCACTGTAGCATCAGGTGCCTCTGAGGTTTTAGGTAATTTGACCAAATCCAAGCATTTGTTCTGATGTCATCACCACCCTTAAACCTCACCCAAAACGCTGATATATCATTTGCTAGGGTCTTGCCAAAAGGTTCTGCAAGTATCCTCACCACCGCAAGATCAGTGTTTGTATAACATTGTAATCCACAGTATGCTCTTCGTACCAAGGCTGCAGGAAATGTGAGAAACATAATCTTCCACTGCCATGTAAATGAAGCTGGATTCATCATTTTTAAATGAAGAGCTTAAAATCAAACACTATTAGTCAGAGATTTTGCGACTTGAAACATGACTTGGAAAAAACACTTGACTTGGACTTGAGCATCTATGACTCAGGACTTAACTTGGACTTGAGCTGTATGACTCGGGACTTAACTTAGACTTGAGCTGTATGACTCGGGACTTAACTTGGACTTGAGCTGTATGACTCAAGAGACTCGAGAGACTTGGATTTCCCCCTCTCAAAAGAGCAGCACCACCTTCCTCTCCTGTTAAATTCTGTTATTACACTGTGAACATACATTTGTGGCAATGACGTTACGCAAAGTGGAGAATCTTAATGGGTTATATGGGAAATGACTGTTAAATTCTGTTCTGATCTGCCTAGCACCGCTGCTGTCCTATATTTTCAACGCTTGTCACTTGAAAATATGCACTCTTGAGCAAGAGTTTCTGTGAATGTTTATTCTCAGCCAACCACAGACCCCTCAATGCGCATGTAGTGGGCGTGGGGAAAGCAACAACACTTGATTCTTATTGATTCTGATTCTAATAAATGTCACAATATCAGTCAAACTGTAGCTGTACTATCAACACTAGCTGTAAATCATCATTTGGATGGCCTTTCTATTGGTAATGGCCTTTCTATTGGTAATGTTGATTCAACAACCATTTATCTCAT